>NW_006785665.1:2064812-2089485 GCF_000442215.2 Lipotes vexillifer
GAACCGCAGAGCTACACTGCCTCCCAGATTGAGGAGGAAATGAACTAGTGGGGCTGGGGGTTACAGTTCTTGCATCCCTGAAATAACTCAAGAGCCAATGCTGGCCCAGTGGAGAGGAGGCAGGATGGAGGGCTCTCATCCCCCTTCTAATGCAAACAAGGAGGAGAGGAGGAACGGGGAGAGAAGTATCTGTGGCAAGGGTTTGGGCCTGGGTTAGGGGCCCAAAGGCTGAAGCAGTTAAGTTTCATTTATAAAATGGTTAAAAGTCATACAGATGATACTACTTACATCTCTAGATTTGGGCTGGGAAAGGGAAGCTGAAGGGAAAATGACTGATTTCACAGTTTCTCAGCTGTGAGAAATAAGTTCACTAGAGGAAGATCACACATTTTGGATTAGAAATTAGCCCCCTTATCCCTGAAGTGATGGATCTGTGACTGGTGAGCCAGCCTGCTCCAAGCAAGCTGGATGCAGCATCAGGATGCCAACCGCTAAGTGAAATTTCAGAAGCTACCTGCCCTTCTCTCCTCATGAAGTTGCTTCTTGGAGGAGACCTGACCTGCCAGGTTCTCTGTCTTACTTTGACCACTGCTTATCCTTGACAGCCAAGAGTTTCCTCTCTACAGCCCCTCTTTGCCATCCATCTCATCCCTCCCCTTCTCTCCCCCAACCTACCATCCCTCCCCAACACACTCTTCCTCCTCACCTGGATGTTCCTTTTGATGATGTCCCTGGTCAGCTGTACCTTGCCTGTGCTGGGGTCTACTCCAGCCAACGGCACCATGACCTCCCCAATGACGTCATCCCGGGAGAAGCGGTCAAAGCTGAGGACGAGGAAGTGCAGTACCAGGTCCTGAAGCTGGCTGTATGGGATGCCATAGAAGGTGAAGGTCTCGTCAAACACAGGGTCCAGGGTCTTCCGCAGCACTCTGGTCTTCACCCGATGCCGCTTGTCGGGAAGGATGGTCATTTTGATGTAGGGGTCAGAGCCCTGGGTTTGGTCATCCATCACTGGCAGCCCATGAGCCTCCTGGATTGTCACCACCAGGGCTTTTTTGGGGAAGTTATAGTCCACTGAGAAGGTGAGGGATCCTAGCATGACATCCTCCTCTGGAGATGATGGAGAAGTGGTTTTGCTCTCCCCGGGGGTCAGGCTCGCAATGGGGCTCCTCAGTTCTTCCCCATAGTCCACTTTGATGGGTAATTGGTCTATACAAGATCCAGAGCTAGGACCCTTGTCTTGGCCCAGCAGGCCAGCCTCTGCTGCGTCCACCAACAGGTTCCCGCGTCCACCTTCCCTCGCAGGGCCATCTTTGTCTCTCCGCACTTTGATGATTTTCTTCTTGTTGCTGAGGGTCTCTGGGTATATGCTGATGCCTTTGAGCATATGAATAAACTTGTATGGTGGGTTCTTGTGCTTCTTCTCTGCCTGCTGGTGGCAGCACGTCCAGACAAAGACGGTCACCGAGACACACACCACCAGCACAGAGGCCCCGATGAGGCCAGCGACCACTGGTGACACATCTGAAGGTGGAGACCAGAGACGTGTCAAGGCAGGTGGACCTCAACCCCTGCCCAAAGCACCCCTGCTTAGTACTTCTGGCTGGAGCCAAGCTAATCTGTAACCTAGCCTCCAAAGCAAAACTTGCTCATCTGGGCTTATGAACTTCTCCCCTCTCGTGGAGATTCCCTCACCCATCCTCTCCAACCAATCCATGGATCTTCCTTTCCATCAAACATGGATGAAATACTTATCTTCTCTAGAAAGCCTCCCCTGAAGTTCCCCACCTGACTGCCTGTTCTTTTCTTGGCCTTCCCTCAGCACTTATGGTTTGCTCATATTGATTTGTGTTTCACATAAAGCCGCCCTATAGGTCGGCTATAGGTCGACTAAGGTGTTATAGGTCACCTTTTTCCATGAGAACCCATTCACCTCAACTGTTACACAAGGGTATGAACTGTGTCTGGTTTCAGGAGGATATTCCACAGCATCCAGCACAGGGTTTGCAACAGTGGGCTTGTGTGGACTGACTGACTGACAGGTAGGGTAGAAGGATGTGGGGTTGATTTTGGATGGTTTTGGTAGGGTGCCCAAGGGTGATAAAAGTAGGTGGGTGGTAAGAAGTAGAAGAACTCTGCGTCTAAGTACTTGAAATATGTTCCAAATTTCAGCTCCCAGGTATTTAAAATACTTGTATTTTAAGATAAAATAATAAAATAAAATAAATAAAATAATTAAATTAAAATAGTTGTGTTTTAAGATAAAATAATAAAATCTTTTAGTATGAAATACAAGTATTTTAAATAGGGAGAAATAGGGACTGTGGAAAATGTCAGACCTTGTCACTTTCTTAGTAAGGTTTTCCCTGACCACCCTATTTAAAAGTGTAAACTTTTCCACCCCTGAGACCCACACTTCCTGGCCCTGCTTATTTTTCTCTACATGTCTTGTCATGCTTCTCTCTCTCTCTCTCTCTCTCTCTCTCTCTCACACACACACACACACACACACACACACACACACACACACACACATACACATAAGAATATATATATACACACACACATATAATTTTACTATTTATTGTCTGTCTTCAAACACACACACACACACACACAGGCACACACATACACATAAGAATATATATATACACACACACATATAATTTTACTATTTATTGTCTGTCTTCACTAGAATGTAAGTTTCATAAGGACAAGGATTTTGTCTGTTTAGCTCATTTCTGTATCCCCAGCACTAAAAACACCTAACAGGTACTTAATATATATTTGTTAAGTAAACAAATAACTAAACAGAAACAGATTTTTTTCCTTCCCCTCCTCTAGTCTTGTCTTTTCCTGCACAAATCGGGCCCCTGACTTAGCTAATTAGGTTTGGGGATTTCCTCCCCATTAAGTTCACTGAAGCCAAATTGGGTTTAGACCTTAAAGATCTAGATAAGGCCTATAGTTATCCATACTACTCATTAGGGTAAGTCTTGGGTAGGGCAGGGGAAATAAGGAAATAAATGTGATTCTAGCATATTGCAGATTCTTCCTAGAACATCCTTCCACCAAGTATATGCCTGGCTCATGGCCTCACTCACTGAAGGCCTCTGTTCCAAACTTCATCTTATCAGAGAAGCATTTCCTGACTGCTCCAAGTAAGATGATATCCCGTTTACCCTGCTTTATTTTTCTTCATAGCACTTATTACCCCTGACATATATTTGTCTGTCTTCCCTCACTAGGTAAGTGTAACAAGAATAGTGACTGTTTTGTTCACTGCTATATTCCCAGGTCCTAGAACCATGTGGCACATAGTAAGTGTTCAGTGAACAAATGAATTAGTCAATTCAAAACAGCTTCCACTTTAGGAGTTTGGGATTAGCAGATACAAACTACTATACGTAAAAGAGATAAACAACAAGATTCTACTACATAGCAGGGGAAACTATATTCAATATCCTGTAAGAAACCATAATAGAAAAGAATATGAAAAAGAATATTCTTTTATATAGAAAATATATAATCAAATCATTATTCTGTACATCAGAAACTAACACAATATTGTAAATCAACTATACCTCAATAAAAAATAAAAAACAACTTCCACAGATTGGAAAAACAGGATGAGGTCAATATTATTACACATAACAGGGATAAATGTAAAATTCTATTTGCCCTTCAAAACCTATTGATAGGCAATGGGAGACCTTACTTGATGAGTGTGAGTAAAAATAACTTAGTAGTTTAGATGACAAAAAGCTTGGAGTATAATTAGGCTGATTCTAACTTATATTATCAGTGCAATGTCCAGATCACAGGAGGAGTAGTATAATTTCATCTGCACTGGTCACGACACATATGGAGTATTCTATCTAGTACTGACAAGAATAAAAATTGCTATTTTTTGTGTACCTTTGTGATAACCCTGCCAGGCATCATGTTAGAGATTTTTCTCTCCGAAACAAATAACTCATTGAATAGGTACCATTAATATCCCCACTTTACAACTGAGGAAGCTGGGGACTCAGATCTACACTAGGCCACATAGTAGCAAATGGCAATGATGGGATTTAAACCCTGGTCTATCTGACACCAGAATGTCTCTACATTATGGATAAGCAGGATAGTAGAGGGCCTGGAAACCATATTAAGTGAGGAGAAACTGAAGGAACTGGAGCTGAGGGGTCTGGGAATAATAACGTTCTTCAATTACGTAAGGCATTTTGCTGGAAGAAGGTCTGATGTGATTTTACTTTGGAGGGCAGGTCTAACATCAGCGTGTACAGGCTACAGGAAGACAGATTCTGACTCAATGAAAAGAATCAAATTATTGTTAGAACTGCCTCTCAGTGGCCCAGATGGCTTCAGGAGGCAGTGAATCTCCATTTGAAAACTTTCAGAGATTGGATCACCTTAGTCAGGCATATTCTTTTTTTTTTTTTTTTTTTTTTTTTTCGGTACAGGGGCCTCTCACTGTTGTGGCCTCTCCCATTGCAGCAATGGCTCACGGGCCTAGCTGCTCCACGGCATGTGGGATCTTCCCAGACCGGGGCACGAACCCGCGTCCCCTGCGTCGGCAGGCGGACTCTCAACCACTGCGCCACCAGGGAAGCCCAGGCATATTCTAAAAAAGATTTCTTTAATGAGGATTGGAATAAATGTCTCTGAAATTCTTTCTACCTCAAACATTCCATGGTTCTATGAAAGTTGGGACCAGGTAAGAAAAGAAGTGGTTACATTTTGAAATATTAATATAGATTAGGAGTAAAGCCATTTAACAAAGTAAACCAAGGTGACTGTGTCCATGGCCATACTGAATAATAACAGCATTTATTTTCAGAGTATCAAGTGAAATAAAAGCTGTCAGGGAGAGGCTTCACAAAATGGGAGCAGCCTTAGCTGTAAGCACCTTGAGAGTGGGCAGAAACAACACCCTGTTCATTTTTGAACCCCTGAGTCTCTTGCATCTAACAGGAGCTCAGTAAATATTTGCTTGAACAATTGATTGGGTTCAGTTGTCAATCAGAATAGGCACAATTTGAAAAAGTGGCTCTCCATTCACCCATGAGGGACTTCCTGAAAATTGCTTGCTACCGATTAGTAAAACTGAATATTGATTGCCTCTATGAGAAGAGAAAAGCAGGGAACTACCAGGACAAGTATATTTTTGAGAATGATTTGAAAGGGAGTCTAAAGGCCTGGGATGGGAGACATCTGAGTGATCCTTTTGGCTCTCCCATAGATTTTACTCTGTGATCTTGAGAGATCCCCACTGCTGCTTACAGTGCCTCAACTTTTATTGCTAGAAAATAGAGGTGGAGCAGGTAAAAGAGAAGAAGAATGATTCTCATCTTTCAGGAGGATAGAGAAGGAAAAAAAGAGAAATGGATGAATCCACTTGTGAATTACCTAGGCCATCTCCTCCACCTTGTTTCCCACTTTTGTCCTACTTTCTTCTTCATTTTACTATTTGTTAACCCCTGCCTCTCTCCCCCCACCCCCAAGGCAGTGAACTAGAAAAATCAGAGATATTGTCCAGCTTTAGTCAAAAGCTTGGTGGGAAAAGGAAGTTGGAACTAAAAGCTGAAGTGAGTGCTTTCAAGTAGTAGTAAATTGCAGTGACCCATGCTGCTTGCTCCTTTTGTCCTCCAAGGTCATGGATAATTGAGTGTTGGCTTGGTGAATCTCTCAAGGGCTAGGGAGTTTGAAATGAAGTGCTCTGTGAGATGTGAAAAAGTCAGAAGTGGCAGTTCTCTGGAGAGGAGAGCCTCTGTATGGATTTAAAGATCTGCAAGACACATCTGGGCGTTGTCCAATTCTCTCAGTCTCTGACCAGCCCTGCTTATTGACACTTCCTTTGCTAAAATAGCTTTTCCCTGTCAAGTAGGCCAGCTGTGACACAGTAAAATGAGAATGAACTTTGGCATCAACTGGAAATTGGTTTAAATCCTAGCACTACCCTAACTAGTTTGTTTTACTTTAGCCAAGTTATTTTATCTCCCTTAGCCTCAGCTTCCTCATCTAGCAAATATATATAATAATGAATACACTTGAGGATATTTGTAAGGATTAAATAAAATGTAGTATGTAAGGGCCTGATAATTTCTTTTTCCACTAACATTCCCTCTACAGCATCTAACTTTCCAAGGACTCTGGAACTGCAATTAAAAGAAAAGAATATGTTGGAAAGAAGGCATAAGAAGAAAAAGAAAGCGCAAGAAGAAAAATCATGAGGTGCTCATGTGATGACAAAAGGGATATCCATTTTGGAAATTTAGGACTCAAAGAATAAAAATATAAAAATGCAGAAGGTGAAGTGGAAGAAAGAAATATAATCAAGATTTAGCCTTAGGGAATCTGTGCAAACAAGTAGTAAATGGGTGTGATCTGTCGTCTGTATACTTTCTCTGATCTGATGTCTTCTTCCTGGCATTGAGGGGATAGAGCACACTGGGTTCTGTTCATTTCCATAAACCTTTTACTTGGGAGTGAGAAAAGCCATTTCCTAGTTGGATTGTGGCCCCACCCTAAACACTGGAGTCTGGATGCTCAAACCTTCTGGATTGTCTGAGGGATAGAATCTCTTAAGGGAAAAGGAGGAACCCTAGGCTGACAGCAACTCTCACTGGCTTCTCCCATACAAACTGGGATAGAACTGAGGGAGAAACAAGGCAATTCTTTTTTATTTTGGGGCCAGGAAAGCATAGCACAGGAAGTTTGCTACCCTAGCACATTTTGGAGGAATCCCCCAGAGGAGAAACTTGCTTCTCGAGCTTTTCTTTCCCATCTGTTTCCCTATTTTCTACCCCACTCTGCTCCAGGGAGTGTAACTGATCTTGGAGCCCGTAGGGTTGGGTCGGGGACCAGCAGCTCCGAGATGACGTAATGCTTTCTCTGGTACACAAAGCGGCCTCCCCGGGCTCTGCCTTTTTCGCCCCTCCCCCTCCGGCCTGGATCGGGCCCCCGCCAGCACCAGCGCGGGTGAGTCCCCCTTTTTGAAAAGCCAGCCTAGGGAAACAGGGAACAAAGGCCTGGGAAGAAGAGCCTAGGCCCTGCCAGGAGGCCCAGAAATAGACATCACGTCATCCCCCAGCCCAGCAGCGCCCAGCGCCATTTGGTAGCTACGGACGGATCCCATCATTACGATGCAGAATAGAAATTGCAGGGCTCACGTTTCCTCCTAGCCCCAGCATCCAGCTGACCGGCTTAAGGAGTGGCTTCCTTTTTGCTCCCCACCCCCGCACCCCTCTTTCCCCAGAGGCCGCCGCCTCCCCTGGCTGCCAGCCACACAGCCCACAGTCCCCAAGCTGCCATCTTGATGCCCCATCTCCCTTGCCACCTCCCTCCCCCGCAGGCCTGATGAGTGGGAGGGGGAGGAAGGGGCACCGCCCTGCGTGCCCCAAGGGGGAGGGCTCGGCCTACCTCACCTCTCCTCCCCCAGAAGGTGGGGTTCACATCCTCCTCAAGCTCTCTGCTTCTCACCTCCAGCAGTGCTGACAGCGCACCATACAAGGTTTTAGCATCCTGGACCTCCCCACCCTCGGTGTGACTCTGGCCTTCTCAGCCCGTGCAGCCCATAGCTTAAGTTCGGGTGCCGTACACTGCCTGCTACCCACCACAGTAGTCCCGATTCTACCCACCGCCACAGGCCTGATTCTAGAAGGGCTGGCACTTGAAGGCCCTGGTCTGGGCTTCACGCTCTGCCCAGCTGCTGGGCTCCCTTGGCTTTGCAACGGTTTCGCCTACCCCAGGCTTAGTTTGCCAGATTCTGCTTACCAAAGCTAGGTCGGATATTGGTGATCTCAGCCATGTCGTAATCAGAGGCTATTGCTATAAATGCTTTTGCAATGGTCAGACAACTCTGGGACCTCCGGTCAGTACGGAGGCCGCCGCTGCAGAGCGCTAGGTCAGGAGAAGGGGAAGGTATCTGGCGGACGCCTCCTGCGACGGTCTGGTCTCTGGTTGCCAGCTGCGGTCGCCTCTTAAGATGCTCCAGGGATGCTCTGAGCTAAGGAAGCAGGTGCAGCCAGACTGGTCCTGATGCGAGGTAGGCCCCGCCTTCCTCCGAACGGCCCTCGGCAGCAGACTCCGCCTCTGTCCGAAAAGTTCCGGAAGGCAAGCCCCGCCCTTTTCCGGAAGATCTCTGGGAGGACACCCCTCCCATCGCCAAGATTTCCAGATAATGAGACCCCGCCTACTGATGGGCTGTGGGTCTGTAAGGCGAAAACTCCGAGGCCTAAGGACAAGTGTAGGTACTTTACCGTATGAGATCCCCTAGATCTTGAGATTCCGGTTCCCTGGGCTTAATATAGCAGCAGAATGTTCTGGCAGGATTTTGGAAAAATAAAATTCTATATTGCCTGCATTTCAGTATTAGTTGCCTTTATTGTTATGCGTTTCTGAGACCACTAAAGATTATTATGGAAACGTTCTTAAACTTCAGAAGCTCTGATTAAAGACCAAACCTGGTGTTGGTTTCACAACTCTGAAAATTTACTGAAAATAATTTAATTGTATAAGTAAAACGGATGGATTCTGTGATGTGTAAATTGAAGCTGTTTTTAAAAAAGACTAAAAAAGAGTGCTAAAGTTAATCAGTGTTGGATATTTCTCTTCCAAAAGCTTCAAGTGCTTAGAACTGCTTAGGGAAGTGAGTGAGAGAGAGAGAGAGAGAGAGAGAGAGAGAGAGAGAGAGGGAGCGCCAGCGAGCAAACCAACAGATCTGTGTATTCTGTAGTTTCAAAAGCAGAACACAAGTGAAACTCCAAGCTTCTAGAGATTTCCTTGACATTTGGAAGAGTTAGAATGATTCACGTAAGAGTCAGACTACTGGCGGTTATCTCCATGATTACATCAATTTCATCATTTTTGGCTGTGGATACTTTCATCCTGTCGGATTCTGTTTACAGACAGAATCAGGTCAAATAAATTATTTAAATGCATAAATATTTGTTGATGGTTCACCCGTAAAGTGAGAGAGTTGAATGTATTTTTTCAGCTTTGACGTTCTGTCCTTGTAGAAAAGAGGAAAGAACAGGTCCAGGAGTTACTCATTCATTCAAAACACATGTATTGAATTTATTGGACATCGACTATTCCCCAGGCACCTTCCTGGACACTGGATTAATGCATTAGAAGCTAGAGTCAGGATACCTGATTCCTTCTGCTAGCTGTGTATCTTTGTGAAATCACTTACCCAGCTGAGCCAAAAATTTGTCCTGTGTAAATTGGAAGGTGTAATAATACCATTGTCCCATAGGATTTATTGTGAAGATTAAAAAAAATCACCTTTGATAACGTAGGTGAAAGCATTTTGTAAGCAGAGTATTATACAGATATGAATAATTACTATGGATTGAGTCCAAGACTGCCTTAGCTTTATTCAGGAAACTGCACTATTTGTAACCCAGTGATTCCTCCTTCTGGAATTTTATGAATTCTCCATTTCCTTGGTCCTGTATTCCAGGTGTCTAGAGGCGAGAAGGATTAATTGTCAACTTAAACCACTGAACCTTAACCCCCAGTTTTGTTTTGAGTAGGATAGCTCCATGGACAGAGAAAGCGAGGTATTGCCTTTAAATTTTTTTGCCAACAACGGACATACTAGCCCTTTGGCTTCTTTCTGCCCAAAAATAAGATGGCACCTGTGGTTGGCGCATGCTCCTTGATGCCCTGACGCCGCTCACTGCGACTCGGGGGCGCGCACGTCAGTCACTGACGTTGGCTGACTTCCGGTGGTACCGAAGCTGAGTTTCCGCGGGATCGGGCAGGCTGGTGAGGGTACTGGGTCGTGTACCGTGGGGCGGGAAGAGGCAGGTGGGAGCTGGACGTCCGGGCGAAGGATGTCCAGGCTGAGGCGGTCGGGTCTGAGGGCTGGTGCGGGGTGCGTGACAGAGGTAGGGGAGTGAAGACGTGTAGCTGGGAGTGGGGACTTGGGCCAGCGCTCGGCGGCGAGGTCAAAAGCGCAGTTAGGACCCCTTTGTGAAATCTTTTCCCAGGAGGGGTCCGCGCTGGGCCTGCCTCCGGATTTGCATTCATTCACTGTCGGTCTGACTGCAGTTCCCAAAGGGCGGGGGGGGGGCTCTTTAGAGCCTCTGCTGCCTTTGAAGTGCCGGAGCTGATCCCTGCACGCTGCTGACTTTGAATAGTAGCTGCCTTTCTTTTTTTTTTCCTCCTTTTTTGGATCTCAGTAATTTATCTGAAATATAAGACTTGCCTGAACTAATCCCACTCCCCTTCATTCTCCCTTTCCATTCCCTTATCAGCGAAATCTTCAGGTGTTTATTGAACTTTAATTATCAAGATAAGGACATTAGTTGATTTGGCATGGGTGGGGGAATCTCTCCTAGTGTCCTGGAGAAACTGAATTAAGGAGATTTAAAACTAACCTTATAGTTGAGACTCTTAGAAGGAACTTTATTTTGCAGTCCTCTAGTCCGCGCTTGCATCTAGTCCCCTGGTAGATGGGTGTTCAGGCCTTGCTTCAACATTGTCAGTGATGAAGAACTCACTGTAACAGGAGGGAGATTATTCTATTCTTGGACCTATTGTATTGAGAATAAAGTTTTTTGGGGGTAGAAAGATGCAGTCAGTTTCCATATAATGCTCTTGATCCAAGATGCATAGAATAAGCACAGAATAGGAAGTTCACACACTCTTTCATTCATTCATTCGAGGAACATTTATTGAGTATCTACTATAGGGCAGATACTGCTGAGTACTAGGCGTACTAGCTGAAAAGAGTCCTTTCCCTCAAAAAGCACATTGTTTTGGGGCAGGATGGTGGGAAGGAGACAAGAAGCAATCATAAAAGTGGTAAGTATGAAAAAAGGTTTGCAAATAGCTGCTATGTGAACATAAGAGAAGATACCGTCCACTTTAGGTTAGTGTTGCCATTAAAATGTGATAATTGGAATTGAAGCCAAGAGTCCAGAAGTAACATAGAGAACAGTTAGGAATCTCTTTCTTGTTTTCAACACAAAATTTCTGTTAATATAGTCTAACCTTTTTAAACAACCACACTTTGCTTTTGGATTGTTTCTGTTAATGGAAATACCTGTTTATGAAAGCAACATTAGCAAACATTTATTGATCTAAGAAATTACTATCTAATGATGTAGGTGCTATTTTTATTTCATTTTATAGCTGAAGAAACTGAGATTCAGTTTAAGTAACTTATGCAAGGTCACAAAGCTGAAGAGAAGCTTGACTCCACAGTTTGCTTTCAACATCACGTTATTTTGCCTCCCTGATGGTAATAATAATAACTAACACTAATCACTTACTATTTAATTCTTGTAATAACTGCATGAGGTGAGAGCAATTATTATTTTTTTTACAGTTGAGGAAACCAAAGTTTGGAGAGGTTAAGTCACTCAGCCAAGATAACACACTAATCAGTAATAGAGTTAGGATTTGAACTCAGGCAGTCTAACACTGTCTCTCACTTTCCACCTAATGGGACATTGTGCATTTGGTATAAAGTACCGTGTTCATGATTAAACATGAATAAGTGAAAAGATTTGAGGAAATGTTATTATCATTAATTAATAGGAAGGTGATAAGAACTTGCCTTTATCCTTTCAGGATGGAACAGAAGTGGGACTTGCAAAATGTTGCCCTGTAAGAAGAGAAGAACTACATTGACAGAGTCCCCACAGCATCAGGGCAACCAGGAGGAAGATGACTTAGACCTAGAGTCAGCTGTTAAACCAGAATCTGACCAAGTTAAAGACCTGGGGTCAGTGTCAGTGTCCTGGGGTCCAAGTTATGGCAGAGCAGCTGGCCTTGAAGTGCAGTCTGTGCAGGATGCAGGAAGTCAGCTTGGTATGGAGGACCCATCTTTGAGCTCTGGGATGCTCACCCAGGACACAAATACACCAGTTCTAGAAGCTGTCGATGTGGCCATCTCTCAGGGAATCACCCTACCTTCCTTGGAGTCTTCCCAGCCCCTAAATATACACATTGGTAAAGGAAAACTCCAGGCCACTTGTTCAAGGAGAGGGAAGAAAATTACACTCAGGCCTGGGTCACTTGCTCAAGAAGACAGAGGTGATCGTCTTATCGCAAAGGAGCCTTTTTCAGGAGATCCTAGTGAAGAATTCAAGGAAGAAGGAGGTAAGATATGGAAGGTCTTAGGTTACATTTTACTTGTCAGTACCAGCTTGCCATTGCCTTTACTGTTGTCATCGCACTTTCTGCAGTGCCTTTACAAAATAGCGTTTCTGAAAGAGGATGCTGATTTGCTATGGAATTGGAGCTGTGGTGCTTGTAAGGGTCAGCGTTGAATGTTATGAATGGGTGGAAACTTTCTTCTCCCCTGCCATTTCCTGGATCATCTTCTGTATCCTTTTCTTTCCTTTCTCTTATCTTTTCATCATTTCTGGAGGGATGAACTATGTATGGCCTTTTGTGATTTGGTTAGTATTTATGAAGTGGGCCTTGAGGAGGGGCAGTGGCTTAAAGGGAGAGACCGCTGCCTGTGTCTACAGAGGTGACATAACCGTTAGGACTTGAAGGATGAGTTGTGGTTTGATGGACTGGTGGCATGGAGTATCTTAGGCCAAGAACAGTCTGGGCAGAGGCAGAGGCAGAGAGGCAGAGAGGCAGAGAGGCAGAGAGGCAGAGGCAGAGGCAAAGGCAGAAGAGGTAGTGAGAGATATCTTCAGAGTGGTAGATTGTGTTTAGATTGTGAAGGGCTTTGTTTTTCACACTTAAGTGTTTCAACTTTTCCTGAAGGTTATAGCCAATTAACAAAAGAAGCAGAAGGCATAGTTCTGACCTCAGAAAGCTTATAGTCTAGTTGGGAAGACAAGACACTGCTCCAAGTGAATTATGGATAATTCATTTGGAGCAGTTTAAGATACTATGGGATTAAGTGCTAGTGTGGTACAAGTAATTAGGATTTTTGAAATCAGAACTTGGATTGATAGGATTGGACGGATTGGGGTGAAGGAGTGGAGGCAGAATAGCATTTTCTACAAACACGTAGAAGTGCTGTTTGTGTGGGAGGGTAGCAGGGCTTCAGATAGAAAGGATAGATCCAGATTACTATACAGAGCCATGCTGCTATGCCCTTGAGACTGTATAAAGTATTGGTGTAGGATGTTGGCAGTAAGGATAGAGAAGGAAAGGGTATATCTCAGAGACATTACAAAGAAAGAATTAACATTACTCAGAGACTGATACCATTTAAGATAACTGGACTTGGAGATGGTGAAGCATACCTTCACGAGGAAGGTATTTGAGGGGGTTGAAATGAGTTCAGCTTTAGATATATGGAGTGTGAGGTGCCATCAAGGAAAAATAGAAAATTGAGATTGGAGTTTTCTCAATCTCAGTTGGTAAGAGGTAGGACTAGAAAAGTGTTAATTGTGGTTCTTCTTCATGGAAAGGAGCATGGAAGAAGATGACAGAGAAGGGAAAACTGGAGAAGTAATAGTGGAAGTCAAGGAGGGAGGAGAGTTTTAAGAACAGATACATCATTTAAAATTTAGTGACAAAGGAGATACAGTGATGCCTGAGAAAATATTACATTTAAAGGTTGATGATCTTTGAGAGTAGATTTAGGAGAGTCTTTTAGAAAAAGGAAATCAAATAATGGCATTAAAGAGGGAGGGATGAAAGCCCCAGTAATAATTTGTGCCACGGGAGAATGGAAATCGCTAGAGGGGGCGGCAAGACTCTAGAACTTTTTCCTTGGCTAGGTTGTATTTGTGATATGAAGACAGGAGGAAATAGAAAATGCAGGATTAAAGTGCTAGAGAAGGAATGTAAAATTAAGTAGGGGTTCAAAGTCACTCACCTATTGAGGAGTGGAATCTAGAGATATTTTCAGTGGCCACTTTACAAATATCCAAGTGTGGATAAATAAACATTTATTTTTTAGGATTATCTGTGATACTACTACCCCGTTGATTCTCCCACCTAGTACTTCAGTTAGCTGTATATACGAGTAATACCAGTAAAAGAAGTACATTATGACTCCTTTTCTCCCCCCAAGTAACTGTTTTCAGCCAAATAGAAATGTCACATAAAAAGCAGAAAGGAGGAAAGAAGGAAGATTGAAAATTCATACATGTGCGTTTTGGAAAATATTGAAAAGTTGAAAGAAGAAACTAAAAATCACCCATAATCTTACTGCTCAGAGTAATTGCTGTTATAATTTAGTGCATATTCTTTTCGTTGTTTTGCTTTCTTTTAAGTGACATTTTGGTTTTTTTATTATGATTATGTGGGGGAAGAAAACAGAAAAAACATCTAGGTTATTTTGAAGTATCAGCATTGTGTTATAATTGCTATACACTGTTAAATCATGTTTCTAGATTGCAGGTGCTAGTGAGTAAACCTTTATATTGATGTTTATTCTCATAGAATTTTAATTGTTCTTTTAAGATTGATTTATGGACCCTGATTTCAACTTAAGCCTTTTTTTCCTTTCTTTGCCTTCTAAAAATGATTAACTTAGGCAGATTTCAGCTTAAAATTAGTTGGTTTTTACAGTTTTCATCTAATTATTTTCATGTTATCAATTTGAAGTTTTTAGACTGGCAGTAAACAAGTTACAGCTGTGCTCTGAGTAAGGCTTTTACTTCTTTCTCTTACCCTTCTTTCTTTCTTTCTTTATTTGGCTGCATTGGGTCTTAGTTGCGGCACGTGGGATCTTCATTGCTGCAGGCATGTGGGATCTTTCGTTGCGGTGCGTGGGCTCCAGAGCGTGCGGGCTTAGTTGCCCTGCGGCATGTAGGATCTTAGTTCCCCTACCAGGGATCAAACCCACGTCCCCCTGCATTGGAAGGCAGATTCTTAACCACTGAGAGGTTAAGAGAGGGAAGTCCCTCTCTTACCCTTCTTGACTTCTCTTTCTAAGGTCTTTGGCATCTAGCAGATTGATAAGAGGAAAAGAAGAGTGGGATCCTAGGGGGTTCTGTAGAAGGGGAATTAAATTGAGAAGCAATGAGATGGGATCAGGAAAAAAATGGTTGCGGAGAAAAGGAATATTTTCTCTATGTAGAGTATGGTGCAGCTGATAAACTGTAGGGACAGTTTTGGAGTAGTTCCAACTGTTTGAGGTGGAAAAAGTATCAGTGGAAGCTCTACCTACCAAAGTGAACTTCTGTATTTTGCTTAGATGTAAAGATTCTGGTATGTTTGTTTAAAAAAATCATTTGCATCAGTTCAGTTTTTAAATGTTAGAGATTAATTATAAAAATTATTAACGACTGTTGATGAATGAGAAAGCTCTGCTGTGCTATTGATTTAAGTTCCTCCCTCTTATAAGAAGTGTGCCTGAGAGGAACTTTTTTTTTTAAAATAAATTTATTTATTTATTTTTGGCTGTGTTGGGTATTTGTTTCTGTGCGAGAGCTTTCTCCAGTTGCGGAGAGCGGGGACCACTCTTCATCGCCGTGCACGGGCCTCTCACTGTCGCAGCCTCGCATTGCAGAGCACAGGGTCCAGACGCGCAGGCTCAGTAGTTGTGGCTCACCGGCCCAGTTGCTCCGCGGCATGTGGGATCCTCCCGGACTGGGGCAAGAACCCGCGTCCCCCGCATCGGCAGGCGGACTCTCAACCACTGCGCCACCAGGGAAGCCCCTCTTTGTCTTTTTAATGCCCCTCACGAAAAATGGAAAGAAAGGCAGCAGTCTTTAAGAGTTGAGGTGAGGAGAGAATTCCCTGGCGGTCCAGTGGTTAGGACTCAGCACTCTCACTGCCGGGGCCCTGAGATCCATCCTTGGTTGGGGAACTAAGATCCCGCAACCCATGCGGCTCGGCCAAAAAAACAAACAAACAAACAAGAGTTGAGGTGAGGAAAGGAGAAAGTTGTCTAATGAACTGTATAACCACGTATTTATAATGTTATGGTGATTTTTACTCTAATGCTTTGTAAGATTGATCTTACAGAGTCAGAAAGTTCAGGACATTTTATAATGTATATCTTTAAAAAAATTTATTTTATTTATTTTTGGCTGCATTGGGTCTTCGTTGCTGCATGCGGGCTTTTCTCTAGTTGCGGAGAGTGGGGGCTACTCTTTGCTGCGGTGCACGGGCTTCTCATTGTGGTGGCTTCTCTTGTTGCAGAGCACGGGCTCTAGGTGCACGGGCTTCAGTAATTGTGGCATGCGGGCTCAGTAGTTGTAGCTCGTAGGCTCTAGAGTGGAGGCTCAGTAGTTGTGGCGCATGGGCCTAGTTGCTCTGCGGCATGTGGGATCTTCCCAGACCAGGGCTCAAACCGACGTCCCCTGCATTGGCAGGTGGATTCTTAAGCACTGAGCCACCAGGGAAGTCCTATATCATTTATAGTTGATTAAATGTGGTGTAAATGGTCATCTATATAAAATGTCCCTTCGTTACCAGGAATATATCTCCCCCCACCCTACAATTACGGATATGATTTTTTCATAGGGGAAAAAAATGCGTGTTAGAACTAGAAAGACCTTAGCGATTACCTAGTTCAATTCCCTGACATTACAGATGAGTAAATTGGACCTGAGCTTTGATTTCAGTATTTTTCTTAGGATACTGTCTTTAAGAGAGAGGAATGCCTGTATAGTAAATGCATCATTAATGAAGTTATCTAACTAAAAATGCCTTTGTAACAAGATGCTGATTTTTACAACAGAGTATAATTGAGAATGGACAAAGTGTGGAGCAATATTTGTGATTCTTCCAGGAAAATCCCAAATGCATTCTGGAGGGGAGATGCCTTCATTACCATCAGACAGTCACTCTGCAAAACCAGCAGCCCAGCCTAGGAAATCATCTCAGCCAGATGTCTGTGCCTCTCCTCAAGAAAAGCCACTCAGGACTCTAGCTCACCAAGCTGAGGAAGAGATAGAGGATGGTGGACTCTTTATACCAATGGGTAGGCTTTCTTTTCTTTTCTTTAAAAAAATCCTCTTTATTGAAGTATAATTTGCAGAAAACTGCACATATTCCAAGGTATCCAAGTTCACTGAATTTTCAAAGATTGAATAAACCCATGTAATCAGCAACCAGATCAAGAAAGAGTATTACCAGTACCCAGAAGTCCTTCCTTTCATTTATTACTGACACCCACCCATGGGTAACCATTATCTTGACTTCTAGCAGCACAGATTAGTTCACCTGTTTTGTACTTTATGTGAAATATGAATATGTTTTTTGATTGCCTTTTCCCACTCAACATTATGTTTATGAAGTTGGTCCACATTGTTGCATGTACTTGTAGATTGTTCATTTTCGTTACGATATAGCATTCTGTTGTTAGAATATTCTGTATTTTCTTTATTAATTCAATTCTTAATGAGTGAATACTTTTCAGTTGTAGGCTACTCTGAATGATGCTGCTGTGAACATTCTACTGTAGATCTTTTGGTGGACATATATGCCTAATTTTTGTTGTGTGGAATTGCTAGGTCATAGTATTAGGCCTCCTTAAAGTTTTTTTGAAACATTTTATATATATGTATACATATATATATATTTTTTAAAATTTATTTTATTTATTATTATTTATTTTGGGCTGCGTTGGGTCTTCGATGCTGTGCGCGAGTTTTCTGTAGTTGCACCGAGTGGGGCTGCTCTTCATTGTGGTGTGTGGGCTTCTCGTTGCGGTGGCTTCTCTTGTTGCGGAGCACGGGCTCTAGGCACGCGGGCTTCAGTAGTTGTGGGACGAGGGCTCAGTAGTTGTGGCTCTCGGGCTGTAGAGCGCAGGCTTAGTAGTTGTGGCACACGGGCTTAGTTGCTCCGCGGCATGTGGGATCTTCCCGGACCAGGGTAGAACCCGTGTCCCCTTAATTGGCAGGTGGATTCTTAACCACTGTGCTACCAAGGAAGCCTGAAACATTATATTTTTATTGTGAAATATAACACATACAGACGAGTGAATAAAGACTTCTTTATTTAGCTTAACAAACGGTTTTAAAGTGAACACTTGTGATTTCTTTTTCTCACCGCAAATAATAGACCTCCATTGCTATGTAGGTTAGAAGTTGTGATAGTGGGCATCCACGTCTTATTTCTGAACTTGTGGGAAGGTGTTCAGTATTCCTTATTATATGTGATGATAATTGTAGGCTTTTTATAGATATATTGTATCAGATGATGGAAAATTTTTTCCTAGTTTTCTGAGTTTTATCACATATTGAATTTGGTCAAATGCTTTTTAAAAATCTCTATTAAGATTATTGTATGTTTTTTCCCTTTATTCTGTTTTTTTTTTTGTTTTGTTTTGTTTTTTGGCCGTGTTGTGTGGCATGCGGGATCTTATTTCCCTGACCAGGGATCGACCTCGTGCTCCCTGCAGTGGAAGTGCAGAGTCCTGATCACTGGACTGCCAGGGAATTCCCTCCTTTATTCTGTTAATATGGAGAGTTACATTGATTCTTTTTTAATGTCAGATTTATTGAGATAATTTTCGTACCATAAATTTTTTTCAGTGAGTTTTGAAAAATGGATATAGTTGTGTAACTGCCACTACAATCAATATATGGAACATCTCTCTCTAAAAGTTCCCTCATTCCCCTTTGCAGTTCTTCATTTTCAGCCTTTGGGAACCAGTGATCTCAATTTTATTCTTACAGTTTTGCATTTTCTACAGTATTATATATAGGTGTTATACAGTATGTATGTAACCTTTTGCATCTGGTATCTTTTAAAATTTTTATTGAAGTATAGTTGATTTACAGTACTGTGTGCATCCTGTATCTTTCACTTCGTGTAATGCTTTTAAGATTAATTCATGTTTGTTCTTCATTGCTGAGTAGTATTCTACTGTATAGATATGCCACAATTTGTTTATCTGTTCACCAGCTGATGGACGTTTGGGTTCTTTCTGGTTTTTGCCTGTTATGAGTAAAGCTGCTATAAACCTTCACATGTAGTTCTTTTTTTTTTTTTTTTTTCTCTTTTTTTGGGCTACCCCATGTGGCATATGGGATTTTAGTTCCCCGACCATGGATTGAGCCAGTGCCCCCTGCGTTGGGAGTGTGGAGTCTTAACCACTGGACTGCCGGGGAAGTCCCCACATATAATTCTTATTTTTTAAATAAAATTATTTGTATTTTATTTATTTATTTTTGTCTGTGTTGGGTCTTCCTTGCTGCGTGCGGGCTGCTCATTGCAGTGGCTTCTCTTGTGGAGTATGGGCTGTAGGCATGCGGGCTTCAGTAGTTGTGGTGCACAGGTTTAGTTGATCCGCGGCATGTGGGATCTTCCTGAACCAGGGTAGAACCCATGTCCCCTGCATTGGCAGGCAGATTCTTAACCACTGCACCACCAGGGAAGTCCCTGGTTCTTTGATAGACATACGTTTTCATTTTTCTCGGGGTAATAACTAGGAGTGGCATTGCTGGGTCTTACAGTAAACGTATGTTTAAACTGCGTCTAAACTGTTTTCCAGAGTAGCTGTACCATTTTACATTACCATCGGGAATGTATGTGATTTACAATTGATCCACATCCTTGCCAGCAGTTAACAGACTTTTTAATTCTATCTGTTCTACTAGGTGTATTTCCTTGTGTTAACTTGCATTTCCTTAATGAATAATGATATAAAGCATATTTTCATGTATTTATTGGCCATTTATAGATATTTTTTGGTGAAATGTTTGTTCATTATCCTGTTGTTTGTCTATATTCCATTCATAATTACTGCATGTCTTGCGTGAGATACTTTGAAACTATGCATATATCCTTTTTCTCTTCAGATGTTTCCCCCCTAATTTTAGCCTCCATTGGTAGATCACCTGCAACAATTATAATGCTGATTTTTTATTTCTGTTGTTCCTTTTACATTTATTAATTGGAATTTTTCTGTAAAGAAGAGCAGTCTCTTCTCCCTCATTTATTTATTCAGTTTTTATATGAGTGTGGACTCATGGATGTTTGTTTTATTATTTGAGTTATAGTGCCATGTTAGCATTATTTATTTTGCCCGAATTGTTTCAGCATTAGCCACGAGGAGCTACTTCAAGGTTTTTTTTTTTGTTTTTTGAAATTTTATTTATTTATTTATTTGGCTGCGTTGAGTCTTAGTTGCGACATGCAGGATCTTTGTTGTGGCTTGCGGGCTTCTCTGGTTGTGGCACGCAGGCTCTAGAGCGTGCAGGCTTAGTTGCCCCTCAGCATGTGGGATCTTAGTTCCCTGACCAGGGATTGAACCCGCGTCCCTTGCATTCGGAGGCGGACTCTTAACCACTGGACCACCAGGGAAGTCCCAGGTTTTACTTATACGGATTATGCTTTCGTGTCGTATCAAGGAACCTTTGCCTAATCCAAGGCCACAAAGTTTTTTTTTCCTGTTTTCTTCTAGAAGTTGTAGTTTTACACATTACATATGGTGTATGTGATCCATTTTGAGTTAATTAAAAAAATATATTTATTTATTTATTTCGCTGTGCCAGGTCTTAGTTGCGGCAGGCGGGATTTTCATCGCGGCATGCAGGATCTTTTGAGTTCTGGCATCTGAGTTAATTATTGTATAATGTGGGAGGTATATTTGAGATTCTTTTTTTTACCTATGGATGTCCAGTTGTTTCAGCACTATTTGTTGAAAAGATTTCTTTCTCCATTAAATTACCTTTGCATCTATGTGAAAAAGTCACTATTTGTGTGGGTCATTCATGGACTCTCTCTTCTTTTCCATTGGTCTATGTATTTAACCTTTCACCAATGTCACAGTCTTGAAATCAGGTAGTCTGTGTCTTCCAACTTTTTTTTTTTAAACAAGATCATTGGGCTATTCTAGGTACTTTGCATTTACGTGTAAGTTTTAGGATTGGCTTGCCATTTTCTTCAAAAATACTTGCTGGTGGGCTTCCTTGGTGGCGCAGTGGTTGAGAGTCTGTCCGCCTGCTGATGCAGGGTACAGGGGTTTGTGCCCCGGTCTGGGAAGATCCCACGTGCCGCAGAGCGGCTCGGCCTGTGACCATGGCTGCTGAGCCTGCACGTCCGGAGCCTGTGCTCCGCAGTGGGAGAGGCCACGACAGTGAGAGGCCCACGTACCGCAAAAAAAAAAAAGAAAACAAAAAAGAAAAAATACTTGCTGGCATATTGATCAATAATGAAACTGTCGATCTATTTGGGAAAGTCACTGTCTTTTTTTTGTTTTGGCTGCACCATGCGGCATGTGGGATCTTAGTTCCCTGACCAGGGATCGAACCCCTGCCCCCTGCATTGGGAGCGTGGAGTCTTAATCACTGGAGTGCTAGGGAAGTCCCGGGAAGGTTGTCATCTTAACAATACTGAGCCTACTAATCCATGAATAAGATATATTTCTATTTATTTAGGTTTTCAAAAATTTCAGAAATATTTTGTAGTTTTTAGTATATAAATTTTTCGTGTATTAAGTATTTATTTATTTTAAATTTATTTATTTTTTATTTATTTTTGGCTGCACTGGGTCTTTGTTGCGTGTGGGCTTTCTCTCGTTGCAGCTAGCGGGGGCTGCTCTTCATTGCAGTGTGCGGGCTTCTCATAGCAGTGGCTTCTCTTGTTGTGGAGCACGGGCTCTAGGCGTGAGGGCTTCAGTAGTTGTGTACGGGCTCAGTAGTTGTGGCTTCCCGGCTCTAGAGTGCAGGCTCAGTAGTTGTGGCACATGGGCTTAGTTGCTCTGTGGCATGTGGGATCTTCCTGGACCAGGGCTTGAACCCGTGTGCCCTGCATTGGCAGGTGTTTTTTTTTTTTTTTTTTTTTTTCCTTGCGTTATGCGGGCCTCTCACTGTTGTGGCCTCTCCCATTTGCGGAGCACAGGCTCCGGACGCGCAGGCTCAGTGGCCATGGCTCACGGGCCCAGCCGCTCCGCGGCATGTGGGATCTTCCCGAAACGGGGCACGAACCCGCGTCTCCTGCATCGGCAGGCGGACTCTCAAGCACTGCGCCACCAGGGAAGCCCATGGCAGGTGGATTCTTAACGACTGCGCGCCACCAGGGAAGTTCTAAGCATTTATTTTTTATGCTAATGTCAGTTTTTCTTTTCAATTTTCAATTCATTGCTAATTTATAGAAATATAGATGTTGGTATATTGGTATATCTTGTGACTTTGCTATAAATTCACTTATTAGCTTTATGTACTTTTTTATAGATTCTTTAGGGATTTCTTTTTTTTCCCCCATTTTTTAGGCTGTGCTCTGTGACATGTGGGATCTTAGTTCCCTGACCAGGGATCGAACCTGTGCCCCCTGTATTGGGAGCGCAGAGTCTTAACTGCTGGACCGCCAGGGAAGTACCGAGGGATTTCTCACATAGATAATTAAGTCACCTGCAAATAAGGAGTTGTTTTCCTTCATTTCCAATTTGTGTGTCTTTTCTTTCTTTCTTTCCATTCCTTCCTCTCTCTTCCTTCCTCTCCCTCTCTCTTTCCCTGTCCGTCCATCAGCCCCCATCTTATTATGCACTGGCTAGGACATTCAGTACAGTGTTGAAGAGAAGTAGTGAGAGTGGGCATCTTTTCCTTTGTTCCTGATCTCTTAGGGGAAATAAACTCAGTTTTTCACCACTAAGCAGAATTTGTTGGTTTATAGCTATTGTTTATCAGATTGAGGAAGTTCTCTACTATTCCTAGTTGTGGAGAGTTTTTATCATGAACTGATGTTGGATTTTGTGAAAAGCTTTTTCTACATCTATTGAGATTATGTTTTGTTTTCGTTTTTGCTTTTAGTCTGTCGATATGGTGAATTGTATTGATTGATTTTCAAATTTCAAAGCAGTTTTGCATTTCAGTGATAAATCGACCCTTTTGATCATGATATAGGTATATGTATATATTTTTTGTATTGCTGGATTTGATTTGCTAATATTTTGTTAAGGATTTTTGTGTCTGTGGTTGTAGTTTTTAAAAAAAATTATTTATTTATTTATTTATTGGCTGCTTGGGTCTTTGTTGCTGCGCGTGGGGTTTCTCTAGTTGAGGCGAGCAGGGGCTACTCTTCATTGTGGTGCGTGGGCTTCTCATTGCAGTGGCTTCTCTTGTTGTGGAGCATGGGCTCTAGGCGCGCGGGCTTCATTAGTTTTGGCACTCAGGCTTCAGTTGTTGTGGCTCGCGGGCTTGAGTAGTTGTGGCTCATGGGCTCTAGAGCACAGGCTCAGTAGTTGTGGCGCATGGGCTTAGTGGCATGTGGGATCTTCCCAGACCAGGGATCAGTGCATTGGCAGGCAGATCCTTAACCACTGTGCCACCAGGGAAGCCCCTGTAGTTTTCTTTTCTTGTAATGTCTTTGGTTTTGGTATTAGGGTAATAGTGACCTCATACGATGAGTTGGGAAGTGTTCCTTCCTCTTCTTTGTGTGTGTTTTTTTTTTAAAATTTTATGTATTTTTTTTTGGCAGTGTTGGGTCTTCGCTGCTGCACGTGGGCTTTCTCTAGTTGCGGCGAGTGGGGGCCACTCTTCGTTGCAATGTGCGGGCCTCTCATTGCAGTGGCTTCCCTCATTGTGGAGCACAGGCTCTAGGCGCGTGGGCTTCAGTAGTTGTGGCACGTAGGCTCAGTAGTTGTGGCTCACGGGCTCCAGAGCACAGGCTCAGCAGTTGTGGCACACGAGCTTAGTTGCTCTGCAGCATGTGGGATCTTTCCGGGCCAGGGATCGAACCCGTGTCCCCTGCATTGGCAGGCGGATTCTCAATCACTGTGCCACCAGGGAAGCCCTTCTTTGTGTTTTTTTGTTTTTGTTTGTTTTTTTTGAAGAGTTTGTGAAGTGGTTTTATTTCTTCCTTAAATGTTTTGTTGAACGCACCAGTGAAGCCATCTGGGCCTAGGGTTTTCTTTGTAGGATGTTTTTAACTATGAATTCAATTTCTTTAACAGATAAAGCGTTATTCGGTTATCTCTTTGTTCTTGAGTGAGCTTTGACAGTTGGTATCTTTTCAGGTATTTGTTTGTTCTATCCAAGTTGTTGAATTTATTGACATAAAGTTTTTCATAATATTCCTTTGTCATCTTTTTTTTTTTTTCCGGTACGCGGGCCTCTCACTGCTGTGGCCTCTCCCGCTGCGGAGCACAGGCTCCGGACGCGCAGGCCCAGCGGCCATGGCTCACGGGCCCCACCGCTCTGCGGCATGTGGGATCCTCCTAGACCGGGGCACGAACCCGTGTCCCCTGCATCGGCAGGCGGACTCTCAACCACTGCGCCACCAGGGAAGCCCCTTTGTCATCTTTTTAATGTCTGTGGGCTCTGTAATGATGTCTGTTCTTTTATTCCTTACACTCGTAATTTAGTCTTTCTCAATCATTCTGGCTAGAGGTTTTTCAAAGAACAAGCTTTTGGTTTCATTAATTTATTTTTCTGGTTTTTGCTGTTTTATATTATTTTCTTCTGTCTCTTTGCTTTGGGTTTAATTTGGTCTTTTTCTAGTTTCTTAAAGTGGGAGCTTAGGTCATGGATTTGAGACTTTATTTTCTAATAATACTATAGAATGTATCAATTTCCCTTTAAACACTGTGCTAGCTATGCCCCACAAATTTTGATATATTCCATTTTATCAACTTCAGTTGACAGTATTTTCTGATTTCTCTTGGGATATCTTCTTTGACCCATGGGTTATTTAGAAGTGTGTGTGGGGCTTCCCAGGTGCACTTCCACTGCAGGGGGTGCAGGTTCAATCCCTGGTCAGGGAAGTTCTGCTTGCCGTGCAGTGTAGCCAAAAAAAAAAAAAAAAAAAAAAAGAAGGTGGGGGTGGGGGTTTTTAAACA
>NW_006785665.1:2089522-2118522 GCF_000442215.2 Lipotes vexillifer
AAAAAAAAAAAAAAAAAAAAAAAAAAGGTGTGTGTGTGTGTTTTTAAACAACAGAAATTTATTTTCTCACAGTTCTGGAGTCTGGGAATTCCAATATCAGGTGCTGGTAAATTCAGTTTTTGTGAGAGCTTTCCTCCTGACTTGTAGACACCCACCTTCTCACTGTGACCTCACATAGCCTTTTCTTGGTGAGAGAGAGGGAGTGAGCTTTCTGATATCTCTTCTTATCAGGACACTAATCCTGTAGGATCAGGAATTCACCCTTATGGACTCATTTAACCTTAATTACTTGCTTAGAGGATCCAAATACAGCCATACCAAGGGTAAGGCTTCCAGCGTATGAATTTTGGGGGGACATACGTTCAAGTTAATTTTGGGGAGACGCACACATTCAGGTTTTCTGTACAGGATTAGAGTCCTATTCTATGTTCAGTTTCAGAACGTGGTTTTTTAAAATGTAATTTTTATAGTTATAGAGTACCATATGGCTTATAACAGCAAAAACAAAAATCCACTATAACTTTTTAGAAGTGTTTTTTCACTTCCAAATATTTGGAGACTTTCCAGCTATCATTTTGTTACTGATTTCTAATTTAATTCCCTTGAGTTCACATCATACTTTGTATGATTTCAGTACTTTTATATTTATTGAGGTTTATTTTATGGCCCCAATATAATCTTTACTGGTAGCTCTTCCATGTGTATTTGAAAAGCATATGTATTCTGTTCTTTTTTAAGGTACACTGTTCTGTAAATGTCAGTTAGGTCAAGTTGGTTGACAGCATTGTTCAGGTTTTATTTATTTTTACAGATTCTTTTTTTTTTTTGGTCTATTCTGTCAATTATTGAGAAAGGCATATTGAAGTCTCCAACTTTAATTGTGGATTTGTCTATATTTCTTTTCAGTTTTGTCAGTTTTAGCTTTACATATTTTATTTATTTTTTTTATTGTTTTTATTTTTTATTTATTTAAAATTTTTTAGCTGTGCCACCTGGCATGCTGGATCTTAGTTTCCCAAACAGGGATCAAACCTGTGCCCCCTGCAGTGGAAGTGTGGAGCCTTAACCACTGGACCGCCAGGGAAGTCCTTAGTTCTACGTATTTTAAAACTCTGTTTTCAGGTACATATGCATAATAACATACATTGAGTGGGTTTTGAATGTTAAGGCAGACTAGCATTTCTGGGGTAAACCTATTTGGTCATCATGTATTAGATTTTCTAATATATTGTTTAAGGTTTTTGTTTCTTTGTTTATGGGAGATAACTGGCTTTAATTTTCCTTTGTTATAAGGTCTTTTTCATGTGTTGGTATTAGCGTTATACTGACCTTATAAAATGAATTGGGAAATTTTTCATCATCTATTCTCTGGAAGAGTTTGTTTAAGACTGGTGTTATTTCTTTCTTAAATGTTTTGTAAGCATTCACCAAGGGTGCTCTCTAGGCCTGGAGTTTTCTTTGTCAAAAGCCTTTTAAGTTTTGGATTAAATTCTTTAATAATTATAGGATTATTTAGATTTCCTGTTACTTTTTGTGTCAGTTTTGGTAAGTTGTATTTTTCAAGGAATTTGTACATTTTCTTTAAATTGTCAAATTTGTTGGTATAAAGTTGCTTGTAATGTTTATTTTGGCATGTCTAAGATTTTTAATGAGGTTGTCTTTTTAGTTCTGATTTTAGTGAGGTCCTCTTTTTTATTTGTGTCTTATTTTTTTTGTTGATAAGTTTGGCTAGAGGTTTATCAGTTAATCTTTTTAAAGAACCAACTTTTGGCTTTCTTGACTTTTTTTTTTCCATTTAATTGATTTCTGTTCTTTATTATTTCTTTCCTACAATCTACCTTGGATTTGATTTGTTCTTTTTTAGCTTCTAGTAAGATTTTCAATCTTTTTTTTCTAATATATACATTTAAAGTTAAAACTTGCCCTCTAAGCATTGCTGTAGCTGCATTCTGAAAATTTTGATGTGTCATACTTTTGTTTTCATTCATCTTAAAATATTTTTAATATCCATTATGACTTCGTTTTTTGTTTGTTTGTTTGTTTTTATTCTTTTGCGGTACACGGGCCTCTCACTGTTGTGGCCTCTCCCGTTACGGAGCGCAGGCTCCGGACACGCAGGCTCAGCAGCCATGGCTCATGGGCCCAGCCGCTCCACAGCATGTGGGATCTTCCCAGACCAGGGCACGAACCCGTGTCCCCTGCATCGGCAGGCGGACTCTCAACCACTGCGCCACCAGGGAAGCCCTATGACTTCTTCCTGACCCATGCATTATTTAGAGATATGTTGCTAAATTTCTAAACGTTTGAGGATCTTTCTAGTTAAATTTCTTTATTGATTTCTAGTTTAATTCCATTGTGGTCAAAAAGCATATTGTATATGATTCCTGACCTTTGAAAATTCTTGAGTCATTTAGCTTATGGTCTGTTCATGTGCTGTTAAAAAGAATACATATTTAGTGGGTGTTTTATACATGTCATTTGAGTCAAGTAAAATGTCCTGTATATGTCTGTGAGGTCAGTTTTGTTAATGTTGTACAGATCTTTTATATCTTTACTGATTTTTTTTTTGTCTGCTGTCATATGTTACTGATTGACATTTGTTAAAATCTCCAACTGTGATTGTGGCTTTCTCCTTTTTTTCCCCTTCCAACTTTTGTTTTTTATATTTAAGCTGTATTATCAGGTACACAGAAATTTAGAATTGTTATGTCTTTCTGTTGAATTGACTCAGTATGAAATGTTCCTTTTTATCTCTTTCTTTATCTTCTTGCCTTAAAGTCTGCTTTGTATTTGATGTTAATGTGTACATGGTATAAGTGTTTACATTGTTTTGCTTTCAACCTTTTTTGTGTCTTTTTTTATATAAATTTATTTATTTTATTTATTTATTTTTGGCTCTGTTGGGTCTTCGTTGCTGCATGCGGGCTTTCTCTAGTTGCGGAGAGTGGGGGCTACTCTTCGTTGCAGTGTGCAGGCTTCTCATTGCAGTGGCTTCTCTTGTTGTGAGTGTGAGTCTTGTGAAGCACAGACTCCTGGCGCGCGGGCTTCAGTAGTTGTGGCACATGGGCTTAGCTGCTCCGCGGCATGTGGGATCTTCCTGGACCAGGGATCAAACCTGTGTCTCCTGCATTGGCAGGCAGATTCTTAACCACTGCACCACCAGGGAAGTCCCCTTTTTTGTGTCTTTATATTTAAAGTGTATCTCTTTTAAATAACATAGGGTTAAAAAAAACAACAACAAAAAACCTTGTCTGAACATCTTTGTTAATTAGATTGTACACTTCATTTATATTTAATGTAATTTCTGATATAATTTTCTATTTCTCTATTTCTTTTTTGTTCCTTTATTTCTCCTTTCCTTCTTTTGGATTAATCAAATGCTTTTACTTTTCTTCTCTATAAGCTTTTTAGTTTTGTATTCTTTTATTTTTCTTTTACATGTTACCCTATAGATTAATATGTGGTCTTTGAAATTACTATAATCTACCTTAAATTAGTACTTTTACCACTTCCCAAACCATGTAAGAACTTTACAACAGTTTTACTTTATATATCTACTCCTGCCTTTTGTGTTATTGATATTGTATTTTACTTCTTCATTTGTTTTAAACCCTACAAGACATTATTATTATTGTTACTGTCTTAACCAGTCAATATTGATTTATTTTTATCACATAGTTAACCTTTCTTATGTCTTGATTCATCCTGAAGTTCTTTATTTTGCCTTCATCTTGGGTCATTTTTTTTCATCTTGAAGAATTTCCTTTAGTATTTCTTGCAAACCTGGTCTCCTGTCAATGAATTATCTCAGATTTTGTTTGTCTGGGAAAAAATCTTAGTTTTGCTTCATTTTTAAAAATTATTTTCACTGTGTATAGAATTTTAGGTTGTTCTTTTCCCTGCAGAACTTTAAGATGCATTCTGTTATATTCTGGTTTCCATTGTTTCTGTTGCAAATTCAGCTGTCAGTTTTGTTGTTACTTTGCTAAGCTGTCTTTTTTTCTTCTGCTTCTAAGATTTTCTCTGTTCTGGTTTTCAGCATTTTGACTATTATGTGTGTACTTGGGTTTTCTGTTTTTATTTGCTTAGGGCTTGTAGAGCTGCTTGAATATGAGATTTGATATTTTATCAGTTAAAAAAATCCTTGTAAATATTTTTTTTAGATATCATTTCTGTCCTGGTCTCCTTCTTTTCTTCTGGTATTCCAGTTACATGTATGTTAGGTCTTTTCACCATGTCCCATGTGTATTGTTTTTTCTTTATATTCTTTTCTTTTTTCCTCCATGCATCAGTTTCTGCTGTTCTGTAGTCTAGTTCACTAATTCTCTGTTTTGCTGTGTCTTATCTATTAAATTTTTCATGCCAGTTTAGCACTATAGATTCTATGTGAAATTCTCCATCTTTTCCTTTATTCTCTAGAATGTGTTAATCATAATTGTTTAAAAATCCTTTTTCTAATATCTGATTCACCCATAGGTCTTTTTTTTTTTTTTTACTGTCGTCCTCCCCCATCCCCTAGTGTTTTGGCATCTTGGTTCTTGCTTTAATTTTTGATTGGATGCTGGACATTGTGGATGAAAAATTCTAGAGGCGTTGGTAATTATCTTCCTCTGAAGAGTGTTATGTTTTCTTCAGGCAGGCAGATAATTTTGGAGGGTCACGTAAATTCTGCCAAGGGTTGGTTTTATGCTATATTAAGTCTACTTTGTTTCAACTTTATAGATTGTGGCCTATATTCCTAGTGGGTAGCTCTTCTGGAGTTTCAACAGTTCTAAAAAACTATAGTGTTTATGAAGACTTTTCCTCCTTTGCAAGACTTCAACTACAACCTCTGTCTTCCCAACACTTGTGGAGTGTGATCTTAGTTCCCCATCCAGGGATTGAACCCATGCCCCCTGCAGTGGAAGTTCAGAGTCCTAACCACTGGACCGCCTGGGAATTCCCATAGTTTCTTTTTTTTTTTTTTTTTTTTTTTTTTTTGCGGTATGTGCGCCTCTTACTGTTGTGGCCTCTCCTGTTGTGGAGCACAGGCTCCGGACGCGCAGGCTCAGCAGCCATGGCTCACGGGCTGAGCCACTCCGCGGCACGTGGGATCTTCCCAGACTGGGGCATGAACCCGTGTCCCCTGCATTGGCAGGCAGACTCTCAACCACTGTGCCACCAAGGAAGCCCTTAAGCAGCTATTTTCATACAACAAAGTGACTTTGGTGATTTAGATATTACAGAACCCACCCATGTTTTTATTGGCATCATCCATTTTGCAGTACATTTACAGTGCAAATTTACTTTCAACTTACTGCTTACATCATGAAATGTGCTTCTCAACAAATACCTTGTTTTTAGCCACATCCCACCTTTCTCATAGAAGGAAAAATTAGATATTCTTCTTTATTCTAGTCTGATTTTTACAGAGTGGCTTCCTTTTTTAAATTTTTAAAATTTTAAATATTTATTTATTTATTTATTTTTGGCTGGCCACTGCGGCATGTGGGATCTTAGTTCCCTGACCAGGGATCAAACCTGTGCCGCCTGCAGTGGAAGCACGGAATCTTAACTGCTGGACCGCCAGGGAAGTGCTTTTTTTGTTGTTGTTTTTGTTTTCCTTTTTTTAATTTTTAAATTTCAGTTCTTTAGAATTCTTAGGGTCAGTGGTATCCCAATATTTTAAAATTAAGAGATTAGTTCTAAAACAGAGTAAGATATAACTGAATTATCTGTTCTTTCTTGGATTGTCCGTGCAGTGTATTAGAATTTGTTCAATTTTCCTTATAGACCCACATTCCCTATTAAACTCAGCCTTAAAATCAGAAATCAGAGGAGAAATAAGTGTGATGTGATTTAGGGGGATGTAATTAGATGAGATCGTGTAACCCCACAGTGATTACTTTGATTCTGTGTTTGTAAGATAGCCATTCTGAATGGGAATTATGCTAACTCTAATGCTTTTTCCAATGAAAAGTATTTTCTGCAGCGAATTTTGTTATTTCCATTTTAATTTTGTGATAAGTTTTCTTCACAATTCTTTAAAATTATTTTTTATGTTTGTCTTTATTGTATTTTTATTGGGGTTAAATGTTTTTCAGTGTATATTTTATTTATTTATTTATTTTTATTTATTTTTTTTTGCGGTGTGCGGGCCTCTCACTGCTGTGGCCTCTCCCGTTGCGGAGCACAGGCTCCAGACGCACAGGCTCAGCGGCCATGGCTCACGGGCCCAGCTGCTCCGCGGCATGTGGGATCCTCCCGGACCGGGCCACGAACCCGCGTCCCCTGCATCGACAGGCAGACTCTCAACCACTGCGCCACCAGGGAAGCCCTCAGTGTATATTTTAAAGCAGTGTTACTCGAAGTGTGGTCTGAAAACCAGTGCTAGTTTGAGAACTATTTGTTACTGGTTTGAAACAAAATAAATCACGGAAACTGAGAATAAAACTTTAGAAATGTAACATTTGACATTATGGCTATATTCTTACTTTATAAAAGTATGAGTCTACAGTGGATTGGTCAAAAACAAGACTAGTTTTTCACCACAGAGAGTTTCAGAAGCACTGTTTTAAAGGACAATTTGATTCCTCATCAACTATCTGTATAAAATTTTATTAATTTTAGCTGCTTCCATTGTAAATTTCCTGTTTTTGATCTTCACTTCTATGAATTTTTGTTACATTTTGTAGATCTAAATTTCGTGAGGAAGATTTTATTTATTTAGTTTAATTTTTAGTTAATAACACACTTTATTATTTCTGGTATAACATTAATAGTTTTAACTTGTGTCTTTCATACTTTTTTCCCCGGGTCAGTTTTTCAATTGACAGTGTTACCAACAACATGATAGGATATGAATATGAAGCTGAATCAAAACTTCTTCGGGTGTCAGAAATCCTTTTCTTGCTCTGCAACTACCAGGTCATTGTTTAAGTACTGGTAAGGTGAGAAGGGAAAGGTGGATGGCAGAAACCAAGAACTGGCTAGATTGGTCTACATGAGAAAGGATGCAAGAGGGAAGGGAGGAGCAAAGAGAGGAGATTCAAGAGTGGTGAAGAGAGAGAAGAGTTTTGGAGTTTATGGAGAAAAGGGGTAAATGAGGTGAGAAGAGAGACTTTGGGAAAAGATATGTGTATAAAGGTTTTTAGACAGTTTTGTTGTGTATTACGCTATGTAATTCCTCTTTTGCTGCTTTCTCAAATGACCATCAGTAAAGAGCTTTGTCACTTTTCTGATGCATTGTAGAGTTTTATATTTCTTTTACATCTATCACTTTGTTGGGATGTACCTCGAGGTAGCCCAATTTTTGTTTAGGTTACACAAATGTAAGATGTGTATGTTTGAATTCTACTTTTTTTTTTTTTTTTTTTTTTACTTAAAAATCATTATTGGGCTTCTCTGGTGGCGCAGTGGTTGAGAATCTGCCTGCTAATGCAGGGGACACGGGTTTGAGCCCTGGCCTGGGAGGATCCCACATGCCGCGGAGCAACTAGGCCCGTGAGCCACAACTACTGAGCCTGTGCGTCTGGAGCCTGTGCTCCGCAACAAGAGAGGCCGTGATAGTGAGAAGGCCCGCGCACCCATGATGAGGAGTGGCCCCCGCTTGCCACAACTAGAGAAAGCCCTCGCATAGAAACGAAGACCCAACACAGCAAAAATCAATTAATTAATTAATAAACTCCTACCCCCAACATCTTCTTTAAAATAAAAAAATCATTATCAAAAATTTTTCCATATCATTAAAAACTCTTTGTAGACATTTTTAACTTGTCCCCCCCCCCATCAATTGCTTTAAAAGACTATTTTTAATGGGTCACTTACAGTCCAGTGTATGGTGTACCAGTGTTCACTTAATCATTTTTTTCATATTGGCTGTGCACACAAAAAATGTTGCCTACCTTTTCAGTAAACAATGAATGTTGCCTGCTGTCAAGGCATCGGCCACTGCAGCCATACCCCCACCCAACCTCAACCCCAAAGGATGCACCCTGAGGGGAATTCAGGTTGGAGAAAAACAGGATACTGGCCCTAGATAGTTAAGATGCATAGCTAAGGAGTAACTTCAATGAGCCAAGACTCTTGCATCTTCCTCTGCATAGAAAAGCACTAAAATCATTAAGTTGAGATGTCTTTTTTTGCGATTAGCAGTAATCTTTTGATGTTCAATTACATGTTTGTTTGTTTGTTTTTTCCAGCGAAAACTTCTGTATATCTTTGGCTTCTCCCTAACCTCTTTGGAGCAGTTCCTCAGAGCTATCTGAGAGGCTGTCTCCCAGGCTGTAGTCCTCAGTAAGGTCCCTGAATAAAACATAACTTGCAACTTTTAGGTTGTGTGTTTTTCTTCAGTCGACATTTAGGTGTTTTCCATGTTTTTGCTAAAATAATTAATGTTGAAATGAATAACTTGATTAGTCTTTACATGTGTAATTATTTCCTTAAGAAGAAGATTGGATTGAAAGTTACGAACATTTATCAAATTCTTGATATATATTCACAAGTGCAAAAGCAATTGTTTGAAATTACTAATTTTTCACTGAGTAAAACATTGCCAGGGTGCAGCTTGAAGGTCATAAAATCTTTTTAAACCAAAAAGGTTGTCTTGATTTTAATCTTCTCTAATCCCTTGTTTTCAGACGGTAGCCGGCCAAAAAGTATCAGAGAGATGAGAACCTCATTTTGGTGTTGCGTGATAGTCTACTTCAAGACTTAACAGATTCTAATAATCAAGAAGCTTTTCCTTTTATCTGGTTATATATGTGCTCCTTTCTTGTAGAATAGAGGTACTTCATCCCCCCCCCTTTTTTAATCAGAGTGGATTTTTTTTATTGATTTGCTCCTTGTTTTTTTCTTTTCTAGACTCAGTGTAATAATAATAATGATAAATTACATTTGTATAATATTTCATTGGTTATAAAGCACTTTGATATATATGATTTCACTTAATATGCGTGGCATCCCTGATGGGAAGATATCTGTATTTTACAAAAGAAAAAAATAAGACTATTGCCAAGGCAACCCAGTTAAGTTATAGATCTGGGACATAAACCTGGGTTTCTGATGTATTATCTGGTTAGTATAGAGTAATAATTAAGACAGAGTTCTAGAGCTGGAGTGCTTGGCTTTAAAACGTGGCTTTGTCATTATTAGCTCTTGGGAAAGTTTCTTAATCTTTCTGCCTCAGTTTCCTCTCTACAGTGGGAAAAATAATAGTCCCTACCTCATAGGATTGTTAGGAGGAGTAAGTGAATTAATATGTATAAAGTGTGTAGAAGAATGCCTGACATAAAAGGAATATTCAGTGAATGTTAGGTGTTATTACTACAACAGTACTACCACATCTGCCTTTACCACTGGCTGTTATATCTTAGTCTTCGTTGATTTCCAGGGCCAGACAGCTGTGTTTTTCTTTTACTGTTGGCTTTTTGGGTTAAGTTCCGGGAGCAGTTGCTTTGGTGATTCTTGTGATGTTCTTGGTTTATTTGCAGAAGAGCAAGACAGTGAAGAAAACGAGAAAAGGCGAAAAAAGAAAAAGGGCACCAAGAGGAAAAGAGATGGAAAGGGTCAAGAAGAAGGGACTTTGGCTTGTGACCTGAAGCTGGATGACATGCTTGACCGCACCTTAGAGGACGGCGCCAAGCAGCACAATCTAACAGCAGTCAACGTGCGAAACATCCTTCATGTGAGTAAGACGGGGGCAGCCGTGTAATGGGAATAGAACTCTTTCACCAGGAGCAAATAAAAATTCTCAGGAAACTCTTGAGTCTTGGTGTCTGAATTACTAATTTTGTGAGTTCCCTGTGGCAAAATATTTTACATTTCAAGGTAGCCTTCTCTTTGCACTCAGCACAAGTTTGAAATGTGAACACATGTAAAAGAACTTAATTGGGAAGATAAACTGTTACTCTGCTTCCTTCCACTGAGTTGATTGTTTATTGTTTAGCATATTCAAAGATAATGGAAGATGATAATGTTCACAGTGGATTTACTCTTGTGGGTCAATGTGTCTTAAAAGATGCCCAGTTAACAGTTTACAGTCCTTTGCACATATGCCCATATTCTTCTTTGCTATGTAGCAGTACAGCTATTTATAAAGCCTTTGCTGTTTATTACTGTTTCTCTTAAGCAGATACTTAACCTGAGAATTTTTTTTTTTTTTTTTTGAGCCATTCCTGTTAGTATCAGCTAATGAGATTGGTCCATTTGCTTGCTACATTGTTGGAAGCTGTGTGCTTCTCTCCAAAACTTCCTTCTTTGCTTTCAGTTGCCTTGCTCTACCCTAATCTGAAATCATTTGGGTATCTAGTTCTCGTTTATCCTCTACATATATCTAGCAGAGTTACAGAGACATGAGTATTATCTAGATGATACATCTTTGTTGCATAAAGTGAAATTTCATCTTTCTCCAGGAAGTAATCACAAATGAACATGTAGTCGCTATGATGAAAGCAGCCATCAGTGAGACGGAAGATATGCCAATGTTTGTGAGTAGTTATCGTTCTTTCAATGTCATGGAACAGAACTATCTGTAAACTGGCTAAGTGTAGTGAGTTGTTTACAGACTCACTTGGGAGTTTGTAAATAACTTGGCAGTTGGGGGCAAACTCAAGAATCATTCGATGATTTTTACTGACTGTTTTCTTCTCATTTTCCCTTCTTAGGAACCCAAAATGACACGCTCTAAACTGAAGGAAGTGGTGGAAAAAGGAGTGGTGGGTGTTCTGTTTTTTCTTTATTATTTATTTAGCTTTGTTACTAGTATATAATTCCAGGTTATTTGTAGGGAAAAAAATATAGGAAATATTTATTATGATCTGGGTTTGACTCCTTGGTGAAGTGTTTAAAGTAGTGTATTTCAAATTGTGTTCCAGGGACCAGTTGCATCAAGATCACCCTGGTATGGGGTTCCTCAAGAGTGCTTATTAAAAATGCACATTCTTGGGCTCACCTCAGACCTAGGAATCAGGACACATAGGTAGGGCCTGGGAGTATGCATTGTTGAAAGCACAACAGTACATTCTTTTGCACACTAAAGTATGAGAACCTCTTGAAGACTTTTGAAGCATTCTGATACAGCAAGCTCTTTGATGCTGGGCACTGTGTTCTATCTGCTTAACAAGCACTTGTCCAGTTTGTGCTTACCTTCTGCGACAAGGCAGGTGATAGTCCTGAGGGAGTCCATTCTATCTCTGATAGTAAGAAAGATTTGCCATATGGACCCAAAATGCATACTGTGGTTTTTGTCTGTTTGTCTGGTTCTGTTCCTTGCAGCCCTGTAGAAGAAATGTCTGTTCCTCTTCCACATGACCTTTCCTCTAGTTGAAGAAAACCAATATATCTTTTTATAACATTCTTTTCTTGCTAAACGTCCCCTAATTTTTTATTGGTCTTCATGTGACAAGGCTTTGAGTACCTTCACCAATCTGATCCTTTTCTTCTGCATGTGCCAAGTTTGTCCATATCCTTTTAAAAGTATGTCTTAAGTGGATCTAGTGCTTCAGATAGGGTTTAACTAGTATAGGTTAAAGTTAGGTTGGGACTTCCCTGGCATTCCAGTGGTTAAGACTCTGAGCTTCCACTGCAGGGGTATAGGTTCAGTCTCTGGTCAGGGAACTAAGATCCTGCATGCCGCACGGTGCAGCCAAAAAAAAATAAAATAGGGCTTCCCTGGTGGCGCAGTGGTTGAGAGTCCGCCTGCCGATGCAGGGGACACGGGTTCGGGCCCGGGCCTGCTTCAGATAGGGTTTAACTAGTATAGGTTAAAGTTAGGTTGGGACTTCCCTGGCATTCCAGTGGTTAAGACTCTGAGCTTCCACTGCAGGGGTATAGGTTCAGTCTCTGGTCAGGGAACTAAGATCCTGCATGCCGCACGGTGCAGCCAAAAAAAAATAAAATAGGGCTTCCCTGGTGGCGCAGTGGTTGAGAGTCCGCCTGCCGATGCAGGGGACACGGGTTCGTGCCCGGGTCTGGGAGGATCCCACGTGCCGCGGAGCAGCTGGGCCCGTGAGCCATGGCCGCTGGGCCTGTGCGTCCGGAGCCTGTGCTCCACAGCGGGAGAGGCCACAGCAGTGAGAGGCCCGCGTACTGGAAAAAAAAAAAAAGTTATTCCCTCAGTGTTCAGATTCCATATTTCCCTTAATGCAGTCTAAGGTTGCATTGGCTTTTTTTTTTTTTTAATATGCCAAAGACATACATTTTAGGGTGGCAAATTCTGCCCCCCTATGCACTGGCTTTTTTGACAGTCACATCATATATATATATTTGTATATATTTGTCTAATTGACTAACCCTGGTTGCATAAAGTGAAATTTCATCTTTCTCCAGGAAGTAATCACAAATGAACATGTGCTAGCTATGATGAAAGCAGCCATCAGTGAGACAGAAGTTCTATGAAGTCTACCTGACATAGAATATAATTAACATTAATTCCATATTTGATTAAAAAAAACCCAGGGAGATCCAAATCAGGCTCTGGATTATGTCTGCCAACCACGTATATAGTTGCAGAGAAGGTAGACAACCCAAGGCTATAGTTTATGTGGGAGAGCAAAGATTAGAGTCCATTTGTCTTGCTTCTTAATCTTAATAGACTGACTCCTTCCTGATGGATTTGGCAGTAGGAAAATTGATTGGTTTAGAAACAAACATGAGAAGAGGTATGGACCTGAATCACATCATTCCCTTTACCCTCTATTGGGCCTGGCTCCACAGAGCTAGATGAGTAGCCACAACATGGCAGGGCTGAGGAGATGTGGAGGGCCTAAGGCTCCTTATAGAGACAGAACCTAATGGTCTGTTGGATTTTGTTCATGATGATTTTGTTTGGGTCACAGTTAGATGGTCAAGAAATTATGCACTCCAGTGGTATTGTGTCAGGAGTATGTAAGAGGTTTTAAAGAATTCTTTAAAAACTTCCCCCCACCAACTCTATTGTTTTATTTATTTTTTTATTTTTAAAATTTATTTATTTATTTGATTTATTTATTTTTGGCTGGATTGGGTCTTCATTGCTGCGCACAGGCACAGGCTTTCTCTAGTTGCAGCGGTGGGGGGGGCTACTCTTCTTTGCGGTGTGCGGGCTTCTCATTATGGTGGCCTCTCTTGTTGCGGGGCATGGGCTCTAGGCGCTAAGGCTTCAGGAGTCGCGGCACACAGGCTCAGTAGTTGTGGCTTGCAGGTTCTAGAGTGCATGCTCAGTAGTTGTGCACAGGCTTTGTTGCTCCACGGCATGTGGGATCTTCCCAGAGCAGGGCTCGAACCCGTGTCCCCTGCATTGGCAGGCGGATTCTTAACCACTGCGCCACCAGGGAAGCTCCTCTATTGTTTTAAAATCCTGAAAAAGTTGAAAAGAATTTTACAGTGAATGCTAGATTCCATCTAGATTTAACAATGTAAAATTCTGCCATATTTGCTTTATCTCTCTGTGTCTGTCTATTGTTTTTTCCTGGACTATTTGAAAAGAAGTTGTGTACGACTTGACACGTCACCCCGAAATCCTTCCCTAAGAACTTTTCATGACTAGCTTTTTGGAGGCATACTTATGGTGGATTTATGTAATTGATTAAGACATACTGATGGCAAAAGGCTGCTGTCACCTGTAGGTTTGTGTACTATTGTAGCTTATAAATAGTTTTCGAATTTATTATTCTATGTGAACCCAAGCTGTAATATAAAGTAGACAATATAGACACTTTGTCCATTTATGGGTAATACAGATTCTTACTAGGTTTAAGGCAGAGATGCTAATGATAGAAATAGATTCATCTCTCCTTTTCTTCTGCCAAGCTCTGACAAATATTTGACAATGTAGATCAGTACCCCTACATCACTGCAGCTACATGTTAGTCTGATGGCTCCTTGTGATGGTAAAGAAGAAGTAAAAATGAAAAACAGTCTATTTTAATTAAGGGAACTTAACTGTTTATATTCTTTGTTGGTAGGTAATTCCAACGTGGAATATTTCACCAATTAAGAAGGCCAATGAAATTAAGGTAAACTTGGAAGAGGTAATTCTTATTCTTTTCCAGAAAGACTTCATCAGTTTCGAAATGCTTCTATTTGTTAACTTTTTTGGACCTATGTATTTATTTAAATTCCAGGTTTGTTTTTTTCCATTTCATTAGTCTTAGGTTTGACTCTCATGCTAGAAATCTTTTTAACTCCTGCCTCTTATTACTTGCTTTAGCTGCTTGTTGTGCTCTTAGGATTTTTTTTTTCCTGCTCTGCTTTCTTCCCTTTATTTCCCAAATACATATGATTCTTGTTTTCTGTTACTTATTTTTTTCTATAATTGTACTTACGTAGCCTCCTCAGTTTGTGGATATCCACCTTGAAGACGATGATTCCTCAGATGAAGAGTACCAGCCCGATGATGAAGAAGAAGATGAGACTGCTGAAGAGGTCAGTGGTTACCTGTGTGGTGTTAGTTGGTAGTAGAGAAAAAATTTGGCTCCACAAGGCAGGATGTACTTTGCTTCCTTAGTAATATCACTTGTTCTATACAGAGTGTTGAAACACAGTTCTTTTTTCTACTCATTTCTTTGCATAAATCTAAGACTGTGACTCCTCTTCATGCTCCCTTGATTTTTTCGTGTCTTGTATTATGAAATATAACACACATATAACATGCAGAACTGTGCATAGGATAAAAATTAAAATATACAGCTTAAATAACTATAAAGCTAATCCTTATGAAACTTCCTTAAAGTCATTAAGTATAACATTGCCAGACATCTCTTATCACAGTCACTTTTCTTCCCCTATAGACAGCCACTATCTTGACTTTTTGGTAATTACTTCCTTGCTTATCTTTCTACTTATATCACCTAAATATGCAGCTCTACACATTGTGTTCAATTTTTTACTGTTTCTGAACCTTAGGTAAATGGAACCATAGTCTGTTCTTTTGTGTGGCTTTTTTTTTTTTTTTTTGGTTCAACACAAGTCATTTGAGATTCATTTATGCTGTTGCTTGTAGCTATAGTTCATTCATTTTCATAGTTAATGTAATATTCTATTTCTTAATTTGTTCTTTGACTTGTTTGTTAAAGGATTTTAAATCAATGCCTTACAGTTTTACAGAGTTTACAATGCTGACGAGGATAGAGATCTGATCCCTGTTCCTACCTTCAGCAAATTAAGCTTTTATTTAAATTTTATTCTCTTACTCTAATTCAGTGATTGATATTTTGTGATTCATTCTATTGAGGTACTTCAAACTCAGTGGAATGAGGTAGGGGCATACATATGAAAGTGAACTGAATTTGTTTTGTAGAGTTTATTGGAAAGTGATGTTGAAAGCACTGCTTCGTCTCCACGTGGGGCAAAGAAATCCAGATTGAGGCAGTCTTCTGAGATGACTGAAACAGATGAGGAGAGTGGCATATTATCAGAGGTAAATCTACATCATACTAGCAAGATAAATTACAGATGGTCTATGAGTAGATTATCTAACTGTATGAATAGATCATTTATCCATGGTGATTCTAAGCTGTCACCCTTTGCCAAACATGATTCAAGATCAGTAATCATGCCATTATCTTCCTGGTATTTGTGACTAGTTGTAACTGAATTTCAACTTCCCTTAAGTCAGTGAACAGTTAAGAGAAAACTGGAACTCAGTGACAGGGAGAGTTCTTATTAAGGGGCCAAATGTGAGTGACTGGCAGAGTTTCTTTCCTTCTACCCTTCTCTTTCTTGTATGTGTTTTCTAATATTGTTCTAAAGCCATTTTTATTGTATTTCCCCGCTTTTGATAACCTAAGTAGCATCCTGTTGGCTTCATTGGAAATAGGATGAAACCTAATTAGATTAATGTACTTGACAGTGCCTTTGTTTTTATGTACCTCTATCTAGATGGGAAGAGAAAGATTGCTAGCATACAAAAGACATGCTTCTCTCCTCCCGCTTTTTTTTTTTCTCTTCCCTTCCTCCCTTTAATTTTTAACATACTTGCCCCTTTTAATCAGGCTGAGAAAGTCACCACACCTGCCATTAGGCACATCAGTGCTGAGGTAGTGCCCATGGGGCCTCCGCCCCCACCAAAGCCCAAACAGACCAAGGATAGTACTTTCATGGAGAAGTTGCATGCGGTAGATGAGGAGCTGGCTTCCAGTCCAGTCTGCATGGATTCTTTCCAGGTAAACATAACTCTAAATTGCTGAAAAAGTCAAATGGAATAATTTAGTCATTGCTCAGATTGGGAAGGGAGAAGGGAAGATATTAAATTTTGATACAGTTAGTAACAGTCATGAAATTATAGGTCTTTGGTACTCTATTTAGTTTGTGCTATTTTATTGTAAGTGAGAATTAAGTGAGAATGGCAGTTCCTAAGGAGGAAATAAGGTATGTGACAGAGAGCATTTTAAAATGTGGAACATAGGAAAAACCTTCAGCCAGATTCCTCAAATATTAACCTTTACCACAATTGCTTTATCATTTTCTCCTTCTTTCTCTCTCTCTGTACACATTTATTTTTTCCTGAATTGCTTTAGAGTGTGTTGCAGTCATGATGCGCTTTTACCCCTAAATATCTTAGTGTATTTTTCCTACAGATGAGGACATTTGATTATGAAAATAAGGATATATAATATTAATAGTCTATTAAAATCCTTATTTGGATTTCGCCAATTGTCCCAATAATATCTTTTATATAAAGCAAAAGAAAAATGATTTTTTTTTTGTGATCCAGGATCCAGTCTAGGATTACATGTTGTATTTAGTCGTCTTTTCTCTTAGACTCCTTTTATTGGGAACAGTTTCTCAAAGTTTCATAACCTTGACATTTTTTAACCTTATAGAGCAATTATTTTACAGAATGTTCCTCAATTTTGACTTTTCTGATACTTCCTCATAATTAGATTCAGGTTATGCACTTTTGGCACAAATATCACAAAAGTAATATGTCCTTTTTAGTGCATCATATCAGGAGGCACATAAATTCCGTCATGTTAAATTTGATCACATGGTTAAGGTGGTGTCTGCTTGTTTTCCTCGCTGTAAAATTATTATTTTTCCATTTTTAAATTAATATGTATCTTTGAGGCAAAATATCTTTTCACCCACTAATTTTAACATCCATTGCTTGTTCTTGATTGAAACAGTCATTATTACTATGGTTACTGTCAAATGATGACTTTCTAAATTCCATCATTAGACAGTTCTTTTTTTTTTTTATTTAAATTTTTATTTATTTATTTTTCTTTTGGCTTTGCTGCGCGGCATGTAGGATCCTAGTTCCCTGACCAGGGATCAAACCCGCACCCCCTGATTAGAAGCGTGGAGTCTTAACCACTGGACAGCCCCGGAAGTCCCAGCCAGTTATTATTATTTTTTTAAACATCTTTATTGGAGTATAATTGCTTTACAATATTGTGTTAGTTTCTCATGTGTAACAAAGTGAATCAGCTACATGTATACATATATCCCCATATCCTCTCCCTCTTGCGTCTCCCTCCCACCCTCCCTATCCCACCCCTCTAGGTGGGCACAAAGCACTGGGCTGATCTCCCTGTGCTGTGTAGCTACTTCCCACTAGCTGTCCATTTTACATTTTGTAGTGTATATATGTTAATGCTACTCTCTCACTTCGTCCCAGCTTATCCTTCCCCTTGGCCGCGTGCAACTGGCTGCACGCTCTGGAGCCTGCACGCCACAACTAGAGAGAAGCCCTCATGCCACACAAAAGATCCTGTGTGCCGCAACTAAGACCCGAAGCAGCCAAATAAATAAATAAATATTTTAAAAAGTAAAAATAAAAAAAAGATACTTCTCTTAAAGTATCTTTTGAGAAAAAAAAAAGGAATAGACATACAGATCAGTAGAACAAAACTGAGAGTCTAGAAATAAACTCTTAAATTTATGGTCAGTTGATCTTTGACAAGTGTTCCAAGACCAATTAATGGGAAAAGAATAGTCTTTCAACAAATGGTGCTGTGACAACTGGAAATCCACATGCAAGAGTATAAAGTTAGACCCTTACCTCACACCACACTCAAAAGTTAACTCAAAATAGATTATTGACTTAAATGTAACGGCTAAAATTATAGAACTCTTAGAACAAAACATAGAGTAAATCTTTGTGACCTTTGATTAGGCAGTGGTTTCTTAATACAATACCAAAAGCACAAATGACAAAAAGAATAGGTACATTGGACCTCGTCACAATTAAAAACTTTTGTGTCTCAGAGGATACATCAAAAAAGTGGAGACAACCCAGAAAGTGGGAGAAAATAATTGCAAATCACATATCTGATAAGGGTCTTGTATCTGTAATATATAATGAACTCTTATAAGTCAACAATAAAAAGACAACCGAATTAAAAAATGGACAAAGAGTATGAATAGACATTATTCATTTCCTTTTTTCTTAATAAAAACGAATGAGGAGCTTTCCTGGTGATGCAGTGGTTAAGAATCCATCTGCCAATGCAGGGGACACGGGTTTGAGCCCTGGTCCGGGATCCCACATGCCATGGAGCAACTAAGCCTGTGCGCTACTACTACTGAGCCTGCGCTCTGGAGCCCGCGAGCCACAATTGAAGCACGCACGCCTAGAGCCTGGGCTCTGCAGTGAGAGAAGCCACTGCAGTGAGAAGTCCGCTCGCAGCAACGAAGACCCAACGCAGCCAAAAATAAAATAGAGTAAATAAATTTTATTACAAAAAAAAAAGGAATGAGTACTGATACATGCTACAAAATGGATGAACTTTGAAAACATGAGAAGTGAAAGAAGCCAGAGACAAAAGGCCACATATTGTATTATTCCTTTTATTTATTTTTAAAAATATTTATTTATTTATTTATTTTGGCTGTGCCGGATCTTCATTGTGGCGTATAGGATCTTTTTAATTGTGGCATGCAGACTTCTTAGTTGCGGCATGTGGACTCTTAGTTGCGGCATGTGGACTTCTTAGTTGTGGCATGCAGACTTCTTAGTTGTGGCATGCAGACTCTTAGTTGCGGTATGTGAATTCTTAGTTGCAGCACACGTGTGGGATCTAGTTCCCCAACCAGCGATCGAACCCAGGCCCCCTGCGTTGGGAGCGTGGCGTCTTACCCACTGGACCACCAGGGACGTCCCTATGATTCCTTTTATATAAAATGTCCAGCATAAGCAAATCCATAGAGACAGAAAGATTAGTGGGTATCAGAGACTGGGATCAGGGAAGAATGGGGAGCTACCACTAAGGGAAATGGCTTTTCTTTTTGGGGTGATGAAAATGTTTTGGAATTAGATAGTGGTGATGGTCACACAACTCTGTGAATATAGTAAGATCCACTCAGTTATACACTTTAAAAGAGTGAGTTTTATGGTGTGTAAATTATATCTTAATAAAGCTCTTATAAATGTTCCTGAAATGTTGGGTTTTTTTTTTTTTTTTAATAAATTTATTTATTTATTTATTTTTGGCTGTGTTGGGTCTTCGTTTCTGTGCTAGGGCTTTCTCTAGTTGCGGCAAGCGGGGGCCACTCTTCATCGCGGTGCGCGGGCCTCTCACTATCTCGGCCTCTCTTGTTGCGGAGCACAGGCTCCAGACACGCAGGCTCAGTAGTTGGGGCTCACGGGCCCAGTTGCTCCATAGCATGTGGGATCTTCCCAGGCCAGGGCTCGAACCCGTGTCCCCTGCATTTGCAGGCAGATTCTTAACCAGTGCACCACCAGGGAAGTCCCTGAAATGTTGGTTTTAAAACTGATATCAGGGCTTCCCTGGTGGCGCAGTGGTTAAGAGTCCGCCTGCCGATGCAGGGGACACAGGTTTGTGCCCCGGTCCGGGAAGATCCCACATGCTGCGAAGTGGCTGGGCCCGTGAGCCATGGCCGCTGAGCCTGCGCATCTGGAGCCTGTGCTCCGCAACGAGAAAGGCCACAACAGTGAGCGGCCCACGTACCGCAAAAAATAAATAAATAAATAAAACTGATATCATTATAAGGTGCAAGGATATATTGTACAACAAGGGGAATAAAGCCAACATTTTATAAGAACTATAAATGGAGTATAACCTTAAAAAAAAAAAGATGTTGGCTCCTACAAAAAAAAAAATTTGATGTCATTATCCTTAAAGTTTCTCAGACAAAGAATAATAAATTCATGTAGTTTAGAGAAGAGACCTTGTGTTTTAAGCTAAGAAGAGAAACACAGGATATGATGAAGCTTGGAGAAATTGAAAGCATTGGGCATTCAGTGATATGTTTTTATTTCCTTCTCCATTGGCTAGCCCATGGATGACAGCCTCATTGCATTCCGAACTCGCTCTAAGATGCCTCTGAAAGATGTTCCCCTGGGGCAACTAGAGGCAGAGCTCCGAGCTCCAGACATCACCCCAGACATGTATGACCCCAATACAGCAGATGATGAGGATTGGAAGATGTGGCTGGGGGGACTTATGAACGATGATGTGGGGAATGAAGGTAAGTGGTTTTGTTTGCATTTAATATCTACTCTGTCCATAGTCTCTGGTAAAATTTTCATTAGTTAAAAGCTTAAAGAAAGGGGTGTTTTTGGTTAAATTCCACTCCCCCCTTTTTTATTTTGTTAAAGAGTCTTTTGGGGAATCTTTAGAATGCTAAGATTCCTCCCCTGAAACATAAACGTACATATAATTTTATATATGATTTCACGAGAGTGCATTGACTCACTCGAAGACTGTCATGTTAGTTAAGGTTCTTCCTGATGCAGGTGAAAGAATCCTAACTCTCAACTTGCTGTAGTTGAGAATCCTAACTCTCAACTTGCTGAATGAAACCAGACTTTGGGAAGGGCAGAAAAACCTACAGTGGAATTGAGACCCACTTTCCCTCTCAACAGCTGTTATCTCTACTTTTTGTCAGTCAACTCCATTCTCAAACCTGTTTTTTTCTACAAGGCTGGAACTGTGATCATAAGCACATCATTCACTTCTTGGTTTGTCCCCACATCAGAACAACTCTCTCCTACAGGCTCCAGTTTGAAAACTCCAGAGGAACAACTGATTGGTTGGGTTTGATCACATGCCCACTGTCTTGGTATTGCATGGCTTTGATAGGGAGACTGTTTCAGCATGGAGTCCTGTGATTGGCAGCACCTTGTAAACAACGGGGTTGGAGTAAGCAGTTACCCAAAAGAAGTGATAGTGTTTCCAGAAGCAGGGAAGGAGAATTGATCAGACAGAAACAATGTTGACTACAGTCATACATGGTGTAAGAATCCCTGCTGCAACCCTTATTTGTTTTAGAATATAAGTAAAATTCTTACTTTAAAACAATACATTGTTAAAATTGTCTTTGGTGGGTTTTTTTTTTAAGCGTACTATAATGAAAGTCAGTTACCATGCATCATTTTGTGCAGTGTTTCTGTAAATTTAGAGGAAATGAGAGGTTGATTTAGTTTGTAGTGATTCCAGGTGAGGTCACATTCTTTTCATGAAATCAGGGCAATTTTGTTACTATTGTTGTTTCCTTTTAACTCTTTTCAATGGAGAGTGACCAGGATATTTATACTGGTTGTGTTGTGGAAGATTCACACTTTTTTAAAAATGTGTATAACTGAACCAAAGTCTTACTTCCATTTTTTTTTTTTTTTTTTTTGCGGTACACGGGCCTGTCACTGTCGTGGTCCCTCCCGTTGTGGAGCACAGGCTGCGGACGTGCAGCGGCCATGGCTCATGGGCCCAGCTGCTCTGCAGCATGTGGGATCTTCCCGGAACGGGGCACGAACCCGTGTCCCCTGCATCGGCAGGCGGACTCTCAACCACTGCGCCACCAGGGAAGCCCCTTAATTGCATTTTTATGTGAACAGTCATTCACTATCTCACTTTAATCCGTAGCCAAATTCATTGCTCCTATTTCTGGATCACATGATGTCCTATCAAACTTAATTACAGACAACTTACAGAGCATATCTTTATTCTTTTCCCTGTCTTCTAAGAACAACTACTGTAAGATTTTTGTGTTGAAAGGATAATGCTTTAAGATAAATAAGAGAACATATAGCTTGTATGGAAATAGACTGAGTAAATATTTGGGTAGGTAAGGCCAGGAATAAATTAGGATAAGTGAATGAAAGAAAGTAAGTTCTCATATTTACCTTATAAAGCTATTAATAACTATATTGCACATAATTTGGCATTTGGTATTGAGTACTTTCTTTTACAAGGCAGTGTGTTAGGTTCTATGAGAGGAAAATGATCATTTTGTTAGGGAGTAAAAATGTATGAATGGTGCCTGGTCCATTGTTAAATGCATGATACATTTCAGATTAATGAAGTTGAATGAACTCAGATGCACCATAAAAGAGGCATAAACTCTGTTCTAAGGTTTTAGAAGAGAGAGAATTATTGTTTAGCATGACCAGAGATAGCAACATGAAAAAGGTGGTAATTGAGATGGACCTTTGAAAGATATTTGACAACAGTGACAAGAGAGGAATCTGGTGGGTAGAAGTGACACTGAGATAATATGTATTTAGGTTCTGTAGAATATATGCTCCCCAGAGTTTTCTCTTATATTCTGTATTATAACCATAAGGGTAATACGTGCTTGGAATAAAGAAATCAAATATTGTGTAAAGAAAACTGTTAAAGCCTTTCCTCATGATGACAGTTTCATGCCGCAGAGGGATCACTGATACTAGTTTGATGTGCCTCTCGTGAGAGTTTTCAAATATGACGTTACCTTTTAGTTTTCCACGTTAATGTGGCACTAGGAAGAATTTTAGTCCTAAATTTAAATTCCCTAAACATTTAGAAAAGACAGGTAACAAGAAGCAAATTGGTTTGAATTTTAGCATTTTTGTTCTTCTCCACCCGCCTTCTATAGCAGAAGTGGTAATAAGCAACGAAATGCACAAACTTGCATGAAGGAGAAAAGGATGAAATTTGCAGCTGAGTCATTGACATATTAACTGGAGAGTCAGTTCCTTAATAATCAACAACTGATGTATTATCACATTAGTCTTCTGATAGGAGTCTAAGCTGCTAGCTTTTTCCATCCCTTATCCCTCTGAGAATCTGATGAAAGCTGTGCAGCCACTCCCCAGAAAAATGTCCATATCTACATACTTGAAGTTTTTTAATGTCACTCTTTTGAGGGATTTATTATTCTCTTGAAGTTCATTTATTGACACTTCCTTTTTCTATCAGTGCATTCAGGGTCCAAGATACCAAGGCTCAAAAATATCTGCAGAAAGGAGTGAACAGGGACAAAGATAATTCTATCCATTTTGTAAAAGTGTCAGATAAATTCATTGTGTTGCTCTGTGTTATAGAATCAATTTGTTATACTGCTAGGATTAGAAACCAGTTTAATATTCTAGGAACATATCTCAATCAAAGAAGTCTCAGGGGACATTAAAGCATTTTTTAAATGCATGTGACACTTCATAAGCAAGCTCTGCATTTTGTCCTTAGACCTAAGCTAAGACAAAATATTGATAGTAATTAAGTCAGGTTTTCATGGCTTTATTAGGACAGCAGCTTTGGTGCCCTGCTTGTTATCACCTTGGTTGAAAGAGCTGAGATGCTGGCTCTTGAGGAGGAAAGGCCAGACAGAGTTGGCTGTCAGGATTTGGGGAGTCTGGGTGGTGTTTCTCATAATTTGTCCCTAGAATTTGAATCAGAATCAGGGAGTGTAGGGATGTATTTGTCGGATGGTGTTAAGATACAGATTCCAGGGACTTCCCTGGTGGTGGAGGGGTTAAGAATCCACCTGCCAAGGCAGGGGACGTGGGTTTGAGCCCTGGTCCAGGAAGATCCCACATGCTGCAGAGCAACTAAGCCCATGCGCCACAACTACTGAGCCTGCATGCCACAACTACTGAAGCCCACGTGCCTAGAGCCCATGCTCTGCAACAAGAGAAGCCACCACAATGAGAAGCCCGCATACTGCAACAAGGACACAACGCAGCCAAAATAAATAAAATTAAATTAAAAAAAAGAAAAGAAAAAGATACAGATTCTAGGACCTCACTCCATACCTACTGAATCAGAATCACTAATGGTTATCATCTAGGTATCTAATTCTTATATATCCTAATGGTTGGAAACTACTGGTCTGGGAGAAATAAGAGTATGATAAGGGTTGATCGAGGAAATGGAATAATGGTTAGTGGGGAGGGTGAAAATACTCTTTCTTTAAAACAGTATTTTTTTGTTTCCTTATTAGGATAGGTTTAAAAAAGAGAACATAGAGCCAATGACTAGGGTAGGTTTGGATCCCCAGATCTACCAGCTGAATTTTGTGAGTGCTGGTAAATAGGAAATGATGCTAGATATAGATCACAGTACCAAACTTTAGCCATATGCTGGTTTATTTTGGTAGTATTACGTGGCTAACTATTTTCACATGTTCCTAGTACCATCTGCTCTGCATATTATTAAAAGTGAGTCTCATTTGCAAAAAATAAGAGGCTGTACTAGAGGGGGGGTGGTGTACACAAAACTGAGATCAGCTGGGTAGATGCTGACATTGTCAATCAGTCAAAAGAGTAATTAGACCCAGAGGACAGGTTCCACAATCAGGGTACTAAAAGCTAAGCAGAACTCAGAAGAAACCTTCCTAAATGATTTTTCAACATGTTTGCCAAATGGGTTCTCTGAGAATATTGGCTGACGCATTTGTATGGTATGGGCAGAAGCTGTCTATTGTAGTTCTTGCACCTAAACAGATGGGGGTCCAAACGTGTGTGCAGTATCCATATGTTATAGGCTTTCCCCAGAACTTATATTATTCAGCAACGTTTGTAAAGAACCTGCTGTAAAGAGACTTACATAGAAAGTACTATAGAGATTACGAAGACAGGATTCCATTCCTAAGGATTTAAAACATTTTTATTGGGGGATAAACCTATAGATGGGTGAAAAAGCCTTCACATTTAAATAGCTATATATATATACAATGCAGATTTATATATTATAAACAATAAATGTTGAGTAAAGAATATCAGGTTAGATTGGGTTTTATCAGTACATTTTCCAGTGATTATGAATCAGAAATGTGTGTATGGGACTTCCCTGGTGGTGCAGAGGTTAACAGTCAGCCTGCCAGTGTAGGGGACATGGGTTCAATTCCTGGTCCGGGAAGATCCCACATGCTGCACCACAATTACTGAGCCTGCGCTCTAGAGCCCACAAGCCACAACTACTGAGCCCACACACCACAACTACTGAAGCCTGCGTGCCTAGAGCCTGTGCTCCACAACAAGAGAAGCTACCACAGTGAGAAGCCCACACATCGCAATGAAGAGTAGCACCCGCTCGCCACAACTAGAGAAAGCCCGCACGCAGCAATGAAGACTCAGTGCAGCCAAAAATTTTAAATAAAAGTGTGTGTATATATTTTTATTTTTAATAAAAAATATTTATTATGAAAAATTAAGAAAAGAAAGAGTTCCATTCTTCAGTCTTTGTTAATTCTCTCTAGATATTTTCTGTGTTTGATCAAGCACATATTTATCTTTTTTTCCAAGAAAGGAATCATACTATACACATTGTCCTGCATCTGTAACTTGCTTCGTTCACTTAATATAATTTAGACATCTTTCTATTGTAATACATAGAGATCTCCCTCTCCTGTGTAATGGCTACATAGCGGTAAGGAATTAGTTATTCTCATTTTCTAGACTTTGTTTTTGCTTTTTGTTTTAATTCACTTCCTCAGTTGCACTAGCCACATTTCAAGTTCTCAGTTGCCTCATGTGGCTAGTGGCTACCGTTGTCGTACAATGCGTATGTAGAACATTTCCGACCTTGCAGAAAATTCTGTTAGACGATGCTGATCTAAAGTTGTCCCAGGAAAAATTTTACCTTAATATAACAATCCAGGGCCTTCCCTGGTGGCACAGTGGTTAAGAATCTGCCTGCCAATGCAGGGTACATGGGTTCGAGCCCTGGTCTGGGAAGATCCCCCATGCTGCAGAGCAGCTAAGCCCGTGCACCACAACTACTGACCCTGCGCTCTAGAGCCCACGAGCCACATCTACTGAAGCCCACGCACCTAGAGCCCGTGCTCCACAACAAAGAGAAGCCACCAGTGAGAAGATCACGTACCACAACTAAGAGTAACCCCCGCTCACTGCAACTAGAGAAAGCCTGCAGAGCAACAAAGAACCAGTGCAGCCAAAAATAAATAAATTTATTTAAAAAATATATATATAACAATCCATAATTGATTGACTCCATCAGGATTTTTAGTTAGGAATCTAAAAGACATCCTAGCATCAACATTAGAGAAAATTGCGAGGGAGAAAAATACCCATACTTCTATGCTCTGCCATTACAAATGTTTGTTATTTTTGTATATTTTTAGTTATTTCTGAGTTATTATAGGGATATAATATTTTTATGCTTATGAGTATTATGTGTGTATTGTGTTGTACTTTTGTCATGAATGTGTTGAACATGTATAGAATGTTTATATTCTCTATGTATATACTATTTTATACTAAGGCATCATAATTATAGTCATTCCCTAATTATTGGGAATTAGGGTCATTTCTTTTTTCACTATCAATGCCTTTGTATAAAGAGTTTTACAGAAATATTTTAATGAGATGCACTACTCTAAATGGATTTACTGAGACAAATTATATGTTCAGTTTTCAGCCTTTTGCTGCATTTTGAGAAATTTAAGTTTTGTTTGAAGGAAGGAAGGAAGGAACTTGGCTAATTGGGGAGAATAGGTGAGATGAGTCCGCCGTGGGAAATGATCTGAGCACAGACACTGAGGAGAAAAAGAATAAGTTGTTTAAAAACTTCAGAATAGGGAATTCCCTTGCAGTTAGGACTCTGCGCTTTCATTGCTGAGGGCTTGGGTTTAATTCCTGGTTAGGGAACTAAGATCCTGCAAGCCGTGTGGCGCAGCCAAAAAATAAGTAAAAAATAAAATAAAAATAAAAACTTCAGAATAAATGTGCTTTATTGGAGTAGATTCTTATGGTGCTGAACATCTTAAATTTTCATTAGAGATATGAGTTCAGAGTTGGCAATAAGTGTCTAAAACATTTTTTTTCCTAGATGAGGCAGATGATGATGACGATCCAGAATATAATTTCCTGGAAGACCTGGATGAACCAGACACAGAGGATTTCCGCACTGACCGGGCAGTAAGAATCACCAGTGAGTCTGTGTTTATTATGAGTCCTGGTCTTGACTTCTCCACATCTACCTTTGTTTACTTTGCAGATTTTTGAGGTTGAAGTTTGTAGCCCACTCAAGACATTTAAGCTTCCTCTACCCATTTATTTCTATAATTATTTAAATTTACATATATATTCAGGAAGCCTGTCAGTTGCTCATTTATACATCCCACAGTCATGTATTGAGTATTTGGCAGCGATTGTACCAAAATGAATAAGACATGGCTTCTGCCTGTAGGATGTCAGCTTAGTAGGGGGATACAAACAGAAACAGTTATAGTACCAAGTGATAGGTGCTATAATAATAGTTTGTGTATACACTAGTGGCCTAAAAGAGGGTTATACTGTCCTAATATATGGTATGGGTTAGGGAAGGATTCACAAAATGGGATGTTTTATTTTAGTTTTGAAGGAGCAATAAGAAATTTTTGGTGAATGGGGGCAGAGAGGGATATTGCAAATAGAAGAATTCTGCAAACCATGGAATTATGAAACAATACATGTGTTTGGAAAATAGTAAGTAGTTTGGTTAAGTTGTAAGAGTGAGTGGTGATAGAACAGTTAAGCAGTGTTCAGTTCATGGAGAACCTTAGATCTGATTTTTGATCTGTCAAAAAGGAGAGCTCAGGGCTTCCCTGGTGGCGCAGTGCTTGAGAGTCCGCCTGCCGATGCAGGAGACGCGGGTTCGTGCCCCGTTTCGGGAAGATCCCACATGCCGCGGAGCGGCTGGGCCCGTGAGCCATGGCCACTGAGCCTGCGCGTCCGGAGCCTGTGCTCCGCAAATGGGAGAGGCCACGACAGTGAGAGGCCCGAAAAAAAAAAAAAAAAAAAAAAAAAAGCTCAAAGAGCTCAAAGCAGGAAATAAATAGGAACTGATTTGGATTTTAGAAATATCACTTTGATTTAATGCCAGTTTAATGTATTGATTTGGTGGGTAAAGAGAGCAAGATTGGAGGCATGGAAAACAATTAAATAACTTGGCTTGAGTCATTTGTTTAAAATTATTTCATTGCTAGTTTGCCAATGATGGAAAACATATTTCAGGAACTGTTGATTTTTATTGAGTGTATGCATGACCCTGTACTGGAATAGTATACACAACATGGTGAAGGTAAGACATTGGCTCTTGATGAGGTTATGAAGAAAGTTTTATAAGTATCCAAAAGTGTTTATTATGTACCTAAATAATGCAAGTCTTTGTGCAAAGAGAATTATGTAAACACAATCCTTTAGGACTTATGTTCTGTTTTGTTGCTTTATTTCATCTTTCATGTTGTTTTTAAGATTAGAATGCCGTTTCCTTTATGAAGATCTTCCATTTATTTTGGTATGTTATGATAGTTAAGGTTGCATTGAAAGGAAAGCACCAGGAATCAGAGAGAAAGTGTAGAAAGAAAAGGCTTGAGGATTTAGGTTTTGAGAAAATTGTGAAGGAGGGTCTAGGAAGGTATGAGAAAAAACAACAAAGCCTTGTGTCTCAGAAACCAAGGGAAGAGTCTTTCAAGAAGGAGCGAATGGTCCACAGTGTCATGTGCTGGTCATGAAACATTTTCTGCTTGAAGCAGAAAAGTAGGAGATTGCATTTCAGCTCTCATCCTGGTGTACACTTGCCTTCCCTTCTTGTTTGTCTGTTACTTTCTTCAGTTTATAGATACAGTTGACCTTGAGCAACTCAGAGGGTAGGGGTGCCCAACCCCAGTGTAGTTGAAAATCCGACTAGAAGTTTTGACTCCCCGAAAACTTAACTACTAGTAGCCTACTGTTGAAGGCTTACCAATAAAATAAATAGTTATTAACATGTATTTTATATATAATGTGTTTTGTATACTGTATTCTTTTTTTTTTTTTTTTTTTTTTTGTTTTGCGGGCCTCTCACTGTCGTGGCCTCTCCCATTTGCGGAGCACAGGC
>NW_006785665.1:2118719-2120213 GCF_000442215.2 Lipotes vexillifer
CTCCTGCATCGGCAGGCGGACTCTCAAGCACTGCACCACCAGGGAAGCCCTGTATACTGTATTCTTAAAGTAAAGTAAGCTAGAGAAAAGAAAATATTATTAATAAAGTCATAATAAGGAAGAGAAAATACATTTACAGTACCATATTTATCGATACTGTAAGTTTATGTTATCTGTTTACAAGCTGAATCATCTGTCAGTATCTATATTAATATTGTTTTGTATGATACAAAACACTGTAGGTATATATGTTACAAACACTAGACAATGAAAAATGAAAAGTGAAAAAGGAACATTTATTTACTGGTATAAGGATTCATGCATTGATAATGAAGAAGCAGCAGTATGATGGCTTGATGATAGCCTAGTGTAATTGATATGATTGCTTCACAGATTGCTTCTTAGTACGCTGGCCTGAATGGTTACAAAATTTTGTAGCCATTCAGCAGTACACTGCTAAATGGTTACAAAATTTTTATGGCATACAATATTGCAGTCATATTCATGTACAGGATTGGAAACATCGTTACATTTTTTTAAAATGTGATAATAGGCTGATACACAGTTGGTAATGTAATTCTTTGAAAGCACAGTTATAAATCATTAATAAAACTAACATTATTAATTTTATTAATTATTAATTTTATATTAAATATCACTCACTTTATGTCTGTGTACGGATAGGCTATCCATTTCAATACAAGTCTTGTACATGATGTTCTACGTGATGAATACTTAGGCGATGATGATGATGATGACACAAAAACATCTCATACAATTCTTGCCATACAGTTACTAGATTTTTACACAAAGGTATACACACATACACAACAGATAAGTTTATTAACTGTAGGCATGATGATTATTTACTATTCATTAAGTCGCAGTGGGTCATCATAAAGGCCTTCATCCTCCTTGTCTTCACATTGAGTAGGCTGAGGAGGAAGAAGAGGAGGAGGGGTTGGTCTTGCTGTCTCGGGGTGGCAGAGGCAGGAGAGGTGGTGGAGAAGGAGGGGGAGGCAGAGGGGGTAACTATGGAAATACGTTGTAATTTCTGTGTGACTTTTTTGCTTTTTCATTTCTCTAAAAATGTTTCTGTACGGTACCAGTCCCTCTCCCACCATGTGCTTTGGTTTCAGAGTCTATATCATAGAAGCGTCCTTGTAAAAGAAGTCAAAAGCAGTCTTAAATAATTGGAACCCTGCTGCCTGATTGTCTAATTTCAGTTTGTTTTCTGACACAGCTTCCTCTACATCTTCTTCCTCATCGTCTGGCACTATTTTGGAAGCACTCATCTTCATCAAGTCATCTTTTGTTAATTCCTCTGGTGCGGTGTCTGTTAGCTCTTGACTTTCTCCAAGATTCAGAACTTGAAACCCTTCACCCCCATCTTTTTTTGGCCATATTCACAGTCTGTTTCATGATTTCCTTGATTGGCTCTGTCATAAATCTTGTGAAGTCATGCAGGACATCTGAACACAGTTTTCTCCAGCA
>NW_006785665.1:2120271-2139872 GCF_000442215.2 Lipotes vexillifer
GGAATTTATTGTTTCAGGTTTGATGGCTTTCATGGCTTTTTCTTTAACAATGATGGCATCTTCAGTGGTGTGATCCTTCCTCCAGACTTACGTGATGTTCTCTCCATTGGGGTCTCTTCTTTAGTGTGGATAATCCTTTCCATAGAATATTGTGTGTAATGAGCCTTAAAGGTCTTATGACCCCCAATCTAGAGGCTGAATTAGAGACATGTTTGGAGGGGAGTAGACGCCTTCAGTGTTGAATTCATGGGGTTCTGGGTACCCAGGGGCATTGTGCAATTTCAAAAGAACTTTAAAAGGCAAAGTATTTCCTGACTTCAGGGACAAAGCATGGATGGAACCAATCCATAGAAAGGCCCTTCTTTTTGTATATCCAAAGACTGGCAGCTTGTGTTTGTTTATCTTTTCCCATCAAGGTGAGCAGCTTTATAGATAAGGGCAGTCCTGGTGGTAAATGCGACTGCATTTTCACAAAACAGTAGATTTAGCCTCTCCCTTCCTGCCTTAAATCCTGGTGCTTGCTTCTCTTCCTTACTAATGTCTTTTGAGGCTTTATTTTTAAAAATTTTTTCCCCTTCAGAATAGGGCACTTTCATCTGCACTAAAAACCTGTTCAGGCAGATATCCTTTCTCCTCAGTCTGGGAACTTGTCTGCTCCTCTGCATCAGCAGAGGCTGCTTCTCCTGTTATCTTGACAGTTTTTAAGCCAAACCTCTTTCTAAAATTATCAAACCATCCTTTACTGGCATTAAATTCTCCAGACTTAGATCCTTTATCTTCCTTTTGGTTTAAGTTGTCATATAATGACTTTGCTTTTTCTCAAATCATATTAGAGTCTATAGGTATGCCTTTCTTATAGCAATCCTGCACCCACATAAAAGCTGCATTTTCAATATGAGATAAAAAGGTATTTCACAAAAAGCGCAAGGTTTTTGCACCTGCCGGCATAGTGACAGCTATGGCTTCATGAATTTCCTTTTCATTTTTTACAATGGTACTTACACTGGATTCATTTATCTTGAAATGGTGGGAAATCACAGCTGCAGACCGCAATCTCTGGTTACATATCAAGCAACTCAGCGTCTTCTTGTAACGTCATGGGTTTTCTCTGCTCCTTGGGAGCACTTCCAGCATCACTAGTGGCACTTCGCATGGGTCCCATGGTGTCATTCAAGGCCTATGGTATTGTACTGAACTTGATGAAAAATACTCAAGAACCACAAGAGATCAGTTTTTCCTACAGTATGCAATTTGCTGGAGAGACAAACTGCTCAGGAGATGTTTTAAGCAGATACTTGCAACACCAGAGCTAGCAAGAGGAGGTGGCTATGAAATTATTACAGAAGTACAGTATATGCCACAGTTAGCTTTATGCAGTTATGATTTCATACTGCGTCTTTATGTTTGGGTTTCTCTCAACTGTGAATGGTGCCATGTATGGTCTGTAAGTGTGTGTGTAAGTTTTGATAAATTTTAACTTTTTAGAGTAGATTTGTGTACATTTTATGGTAGTAAATGATAAAATAGACTAGTATCTACATATAGTTTATGCATTCATGACATACCTAACTTTTTCTTTAATTTATTGGTATTTCTAGGCTCTGTGGTTTGTCTGAGGGTTTTTTCAAATTGTTGCACATCCACCCCAGAATTGTTCCAATATATTTACCGAAAAAATCTGCATATAAGTGGACCCATACAGTTCAATTCCATGTTGTTCAAGGGTCAACTGTAATTTCTCAGGGAGATCCTCCTCAATTAGGATTGATCTTCTTGCTCTGTTATCCATACTGTTTTTTTTCACAACTCACACACACACACTGTATTTTATTTTTACAAGAGATAAACTGACAACAAGCATTGTAAATGGATGACCGCAAACAAAAGCAACAATGATGGCAATTACCAAACACAAAACACACTCATACTATGAAATAATATTGACATTCAGTCCAGTAAACCTCCACTGTAACAGCTCCTTTACTTTGCAGTGAAAATTGATTTGTATATTTTTTGCCTCTGAGTCCTTGTGGGATTTATCTTTTTTTTTTTTATTCAAACAGAAAGTCACGAAAATCGTAATCATCCTCATCAGTTCACTCAGTCCCATGCAATCAGTTTTTTTTATCTTTATCTTTTGTTAGCACTTTTATGAATTCATCAGTTTTCCATTAGAGTTCTGAAAATGCTTATTCATTCAGTTCAGCAGTATCGTCAGTTACCAGAAACCTGTACTTGTCAGTCTTTTCCATGAATTCCTTGAAGATGAAACCCTTTTATAGGAATATTTTTGCGAAAGCATCAGAGTACACCCAGAACTGTCAGTAAATGACAAAAGGCTTAAAAATGACCACGGTTAAAGATTTGATGAAAGTTCATAATAATGCAATTGACAAGGAAATTTAGTTATTTCTGAGATATACATTTTAAAGTAATAACTAGAGTTGTGATTTATAACATTATACTAGAACATATAAGATTCTTAGAAATTTCATGTAATGTCTGAAACATTTATGATAACATATTTCCATACAAATAACCCAAAGAAAGTTTAGTATTAGTTGTTTTTTTTTGTTTGTTTTTTTATACTGCAGGTTCTTATTAGTCATCAATTTTATACACATCAGTGTATACATGTCAATCCCAATCGCCCAATTCAGCACACCACCATCCCCACCCAACCGCGGTTTTCCCCACTTGGTGTCCATACGTTTGTTCTCTACATCTGTGTCTCAACTTCTGCCCTGCAAACTGGTTCATCTGTACCATTTTTCTAGGTTCCACATACATGTGTTAATATACGATATTTATTTTTCTCTTTCTGACTTACTTCACTCTGTATAGACAGTCTCTAGATCCATCCACGTCTCAACAAATGACTCACTTTCGTTCCTTTTTTACGGCTGAGTAATATTCCATTGTATATATGTTCCACAACTTCTTTATCCATTCGTCTGTCGATGGGCATTTAGGTTGCTTCCATGACCTGGCTATTGTAAATAGCGCTGCAGTGAAAATTGGGGTGCATGTGTCTTTTTGAATTATGGTTTTCTCTGGGTGTATGCCCAGTAGTGGGATTGCTGGATCATATGGTAATTCTATTTTTAGTTTTTTAAGGAACCTCCATACTGTTCTCCATAGTGGCTGTATCAGTTTACATTCCCACCAACAGTGCAAGAAGGTTCCCTTTTCTCCACACCCTCTCCAGCATTTGTTGTTTGTAGATTTTCTGATGATGCCCATTCTAACTGGTATGAGGTGATACCTCATTGCAGTTTTGATTTGCATTTCTCTAATAATTAGTGATGTTGAGCAGCTTTTCATGTGCTTCTTGGCCATCTTTATGTCTCCTTTGGAGAAATGTCTGTTTAGGTCTTCTGCCCATTTTTGGATTGGGTTGTCTGTTTCTTTAATACTGAGCTGCATGAGTTTATATATTTTGGAGATTAATCCTTTGTTCGTTGATTCATTTGCAAATATTTTCTCCCATTCTGAGGGTTGTCTTTTCGTCTTGTTTATGGTTTCCTTTGCTGTGCAAAAGCTTTGAAGTTTCATTAGGTCCCATTTGTTTATTTTTGTTTTTATTTCCATTACTCTAGGAGGTGGATCAAAAAAGATCTTGTGGTGATTTATGTCAAAGAATGTTCTTCTGTGTTTTCCTCTAAGAGTTTTATAGTGTCCGGTCTTATATTTAGGTCTCGAATCCATTTTGAGTTTATTTTTGTGTATGGTGTTAAGGAGTGTTCTAATTTCATTCTTTTACATGTAGCTGTCCAGTTTTCCCAGCACCACTTATTGAAGAGACTATCTTTTCTCCATTGTCTATCTTTGCCTCCTTTATCATAGATTAGTTGACCATAGGTGCGTGGGTTTATCTCTGGGCTTTCTATCTTGTTCCATTGATCAGTGTTTCTGCTTTTGTGCCAGTACCATATTGTCTTCATTAATGTAGCTTTATAGTATAGTCTGAAGTCAGGGAGTCTGATTCCTCCAGCTCTGTTTTTTTCCCTCAAGACTGCTTTGGCTATTCAGAGTCTTTTGTGTCTCCATAAAATTTAAAAATTTTTTGTTCTACTTCTGTAAAAAAAGCCATTGGTAATTTGATAGGGATTGCACTGAATCTGTAGATTGCTTTGGGTAGTATAGTCATTTTCACAATATTGATTCTTCCAATCTGAGAACGTGGTATATCTCTCCATCTGTTGGTATCATCTTTAATTTCTTTCATCAGTGTCTTAGAGTTTTCTGCATACAGGTCTTTTGTCTCCCTAGGTAGGTTTATTCCTAGGTATTTTGTTCTTTTTGTTGCAATTCTTTTTATTCTTTTTGTTTTATATCTCTCCATCTGTTGGTATCATCTTTAATTTCTTTCATCAGTGTCTTACAGTTTTCTGCATACAGGTCTTTTGTCTCCCTAGGTAGGTTTATTCCTAGGTATTTTATTCTTTTTGTTGCAATGGTAAATGAGAGTCTTTCCTTAATTTCTCTTTCAGATTTTTCATCATCAGTGTATAGGAGTGCAAGAGACTTCTGTGCATTAATTTTGTATCCTGCAACTTTACCAAATTCATTGATTAGCTCTAGTAGTTTTCTGGTGACATTTTTAGGATTCTCTCTGTATAGTATCTTGTCATCTGCAAACAGTGACAGCTTTACTTCTTCTTTTCCAATTTGTATTCCTTTTATTTATTTTTCTTCTTTGATTGCCGTGGCTAGGACTTCCAAACCTATGTTGAAAAATAGTGGTAAGAGTGGACATCCTTGTCTTGTTCCTGATCTTAGAGGAAGTGCTTTCAGTTTTTCACCATTGAGAATGACGTTTGCTGTGGGTTTGTCATATATGGTCTTTATCATGTTGAGGTAGGTTCCCTCTATGCCAACTTTCTGGAGAGTTTTTATCATAAATGGGTGTTGAATTTTGTTGAAAGCTTTTTCTGCATCTATTGAGATGATCATATGGTTTTTATTCTTCAATTTGTTAGTATGGTGTATCACATTGATTGATTTGCATATATTGAAGAATCCTTGCATCCCTGGGATAAATCCCACTTGATCATGGTGTATGATCCTTTTAATGTGTTGTTGGATTCTGTTTGCTAGTATTTTGTTGAGGATATTTGCATCTATATTCATCAGTGATATTGGTCTGTAATTTTATTTTTTTGTAATATCTTTGTCTGGTTTTGGTATCAGGGCAATGGTGGCCTCATAGAATGAGTTTGGGAGTGTTCCTTCCTCTGCAATTTTTTGGAAGAGTTTGAGAAGGATGGGTGTTAGCTCTTCTCTGAATGTTTGATAGAATTCACCTGTGAAGCCATCTGGTCCTGGACTTTTGTTGTTGGAAGATTTTTAATCACAGTTTGTTTCATTACTTGTGATTGGTCTGTTCGTATTTTCTGTTTCTTCCTGGTTCTGTCTTGGAAGGTTATACCTTCCTAAGAATTTGTCCATTTCTTCCAGGTTGTCCATTTTATTGGCATAGAGTTGCTTATAGTAGTCTCTTAGGATGCTTTGTATTTCTGCGGTGTCTGTTGTAACTTCTCATTTTTCGTTTCTAATTTTATTGATTTGAGTCCTCTCCCTCTTTTTCTTGATGAGTCTGGCTAATGGTTTATCAATTTTGTTTATCTTCTCAAAGAACCAGCTTTTAGTTTTATTGATCTTTGCTATTGTTTTCTTTGTTTCTATTTCATTTATTTCTGCTCTGATCTTTATGATTTCTTTCCTTCTGCTAACTTTGGGTTTTGTTTGTTCTTCTTTCTCTAGTTCCTTTAGGTGTAAGGTTAGATTGTTTATTTGAGATTTTTCTTGTTTCTTGAGGTAGGCTTGTATAGCTATAAACTTCCCTCTTAGAACTGCTTTTGCTGCATCCCATAGGTTTTGGATCTTTGTGTTTTCATTGTCATTTGTCTCTAGATATTTTTTGATTTCCTCTTTGATTTCTTCAGTGATCTTTTGGTTATTTAGTAACGTATTGTTTAACCTCCATGTGTTTGTGTTTTTTACATTTTTTTCCCTTTAATTCGTTTCTAATCTCACAGCATTGTGGTCAGAAAAGATGCTTGATATGATTTCAGTTTTCTTAAATTTACTAAGGCTTGATTTGTGACCCAAGATGTGATGTATCCTGGAGAATGTTCCGTGCGCACTTGAGAAGAAAGTGTAATCTGCTGTTTTGGATGGAATGTCCTATAAATATCATTTAAAGCTATGTGGTCTATTGTGTCATTTAAAGCTTCTGTTTCCTTATTTATTTTCATTTTGGATGATCTGTCAATTGGTGTAAGTGAGGTGTTAAAGTCCTCCACTATTATTATGTTACTGTCGATTTTCTCTTTTATAGCTGTTAGCACTTGCCTTATGTATTGAGGTGCTCCTATGTTGGGTGCATATATATTTGTAATTGTTATATATTCTTCTTGGATTGATCCCTTGATCATTATGTAGTGGACTTCCTTGTCTCTTATAACATTCTTTATTTTAAAGTCTATTTTATCTGATATGAGTATAGCTACTCCAGCTTTTGATTTCCATTTGCATGGAATATCTTTTTCCACCCCCTCACTTTCAATCTGTATGTGTCCCTAGGTCTGAAGTGGGTATCTTGTAGACAGCATATATATGGGTCTTGTTTTTGTATCCATTCAGCAAGCCTGTGTCTTTTGGTTGGAGCATTTAATCCATTCACGTTTAAGGTAATTATCAATATGTATGTTCCTATGACCATTTTCTTAATTGTTTTGGGTTTGTTTTTGTAGGTCCTTTTCTTCTCTTGTGTTTCCCACTTAGAGAAGTTGCTTTAGCATTTGTTGTAGAGCTGGTTTGGTGGTGCTGAATTCTCTTAGCTTTTGCTTGTCTGTAAAGCTTTTGATTTCTCCATCGAATCTGAATGAGATCCTTGCCGGGTAAAGTAATCTCGGTTGTAGGTGCTTCCCTTTCATCACTTTAATTATATCATGCCACTCCCTTCTGGGTTGTAGAGTTTCTGCTGAGAAATCAGCTGTTAACCTTATGGGAGTTCCCTTGTACGTTATTTTTCGTTTTTCCCTTGCTGCTTTCAATAATTTTTTTTGTCTTTAATTTTTGCCAATTTGATTACTATGTGTCTCGGTGTGTTTCTCCTTGGGTTTATCCTGTATGGGACTCGCTGCGCTTCCTGGACTTGGGTGGCTATTTCCTTTCCCATGTTAGGGAAATTTTCCACTATAATCTCTTCAAATATTTTCTCTGGTCCTTTCTCTCTCCTCCTTCTGGGACCCCTATAATGCAAATGTTTTTGCATTTAATATTGTCCCAGTGGTCTCTTAGGCTGTCTTTATTTCTTTCATTCTTTTTTCTTAATTCTGTTTCACAGCAGTGAATTCCACCATTCTGTCTTCCAGGTCACTTATCCGTTCTTCAGCCTCTGTTATTCTGCTATTGATTCTTTCTAGTGTATTTTTCATTTCAGTTACTGTATTGTTCATCTCTGTTTGTTTGTTCTTTAATTCTTCTAGGTCTTTGTTGAACGTTTCTTGCATCTTCTCGATCTTTGCCTCCATTCTTTTTCCGAGGTCCTGGATCATCTTCACTATCATTATTCTGAATTCTTTTTCTGGAAGTTTGCCTATCTCCCAATTCATTTAGTTATTTTTCTGGGGTTTTATCTTGTTCCTTCATGTGGTACATAGCCCTCTGCCTTTTTCATCTTGTCTGTCTTTCTGTGAATGTTTTTGTTCCACAGGCTGCAGGATTGTATTTCTTCTTGCTTCTCCTGTCTGCCCTCTGGTAGATGAGGCTATCTAAGAGGCTTGATGGGAGGGACTGGTGGTGGGTAGAGCTGACTGTTGCTCTGGTGGGCAGAGCTCAGTAAAACTTTAATTCACTTGACTGTTGATGGGTGGGGCTGGGTTCCCTCCGTGTTGGGGGTTTGGCCTGAGGCAACCCAAGAGTGGAGCCTACCTGGGCTCTTTGGTGGGGCTAATGACAGACTCTGGGAGGGCTCATGCCAAGTAGTACTTCCCAGAACTTATGCTGTCAGTGTCCTTGTCCCCATGGTGTGTTACAGCCTCCCCCCCCCCCCCCCACCGGAGACCCTCCAACACTAGCAGGTAGGTCTGGTTCAGTCTCCTATTGGGTCACTGCTCCTTCCCTTGGATGCCAATGCACACACTACTTTGTGTGTGCCCTCCAAGAGTGGAGTCTGGAGTCTCTGCAGTCCTGTCAAAGTACTGCAATCAATTCCCACTAGGTTTAAAAGTCTGATTCTCTAGGAATTCCTCCTCCCATTGCTGGACCCCCAGGTTGGAAGCCTGACGTGAGGCTCAGAACCTTCACTCCAGTGGGTGGCCTTCTGTGGTATAAGTGTTCTCTGGTCTGTGAGTCACCCACCCAGCAGTTATGGGATTTGATTTTACTGTGATTATGCCCCTCCTACAGTCTCATTGTGGCTTCTTCTTTGTCTTTGGATGTGGGGTATCTTTTTTGGTGAGTTCCAATGTCTTCCTGTTGATGATTGTCCAGCAGCTAGTTGTGACTCTGCTGTTCTCGCAAGAGGGAGTGAGAGCATGTCCTTCTACTCCTCCATCTTGGTTACTCCTCCTGATTATATCAATCCATACTATTTTATATGTCCTTTTTAATACTCATCTCTCTCATAGTTGCTTATTTATATCTGCCTCCTTCCCTAAACTGTGAGCTTCTCATGGGTTTTGTGTTGTTTATTGCCTTAGAGCTGGTGTTTTTCACGGGGCTGACAGTATTTGCCAATCAACTAGTGAACTTTTCTGGGTTGCCTGAATGATGGGTCTTCCTTTCTAGTCATAGAGTTCTATGGTCATAAGTAAAAACTGGGATAGAATTTTAATTTTGTTTCTACTCTTTGTCGTCTTATGTTATCATGCTTAATTATAATCCCTTTAAGAGGGCTTTTCTTACATGGATGATAAAAATTTAAAAATAAAAAAGCTTAGAATCACAGACTTTGGAAAGCCTCCTGTGGTCACATACATTTTCCTCCCACTTAAGCGTTTGTTAACAGTTTCTCTCATGTGGCCTTTCAGTCTGTTTGGATACCTCCAGTGACAGGGAGTTCATCAGCTCTGCAGATAGTGTGTCCTACTCTTGAACACCTCTTCAGTTAACATTTTCCTTATTAATTTTTTTTAAAATTTATTTTTATTTTTTGGCTGCATTGGGTCTTCGTTGCTGCGCGAAGGCTTTTCTCTGGTTGCGGCGAGCAGGGGCTGCTCTTCGTTGTGGTGCACGGGCTTCTCATTGCAGTGGCTTCTCTTGTTGCAGGGCATGGGCTCTAGGCACACGGGCTTCAGTGGTTATGGCACGTGGGCTCAGTAGTTGTGGCACGCGAGCTCTAGAGCACAGGCTCAGTAGTTGTGGCGCGTGGGCTTAGTTGCTCCCCGGCACGTGGCGTCTTCCCAGGCCAGGGCTCAAACCTGTGTCCACTGCGTTGGTAGGCGGATTCTTAACCACTGCGCCACCTGGGAAGCCCCAGCATTTTCCTTATTGAACCTGAATCTGTCTTTTATTTTTCTCTGTTTGTGCTTTGTTGCCATTAAATGTAATTTACTCCTAAGTGTGCATAGTATGTTTCTTTTTCTACATTTTTTCTTTATTATGCTAAACATACCAAGTTTTTTCAGTTCTCTAAATGCCAGGCTTTCCACATTTCAACCCCCAAGTTACCCTCCTCTGGATTCTAGCCTTTATTTTAAAGAAAATTCTCCCCCATGACATTTTATTATGAAACTTTTTGAACATATAGAAAAGTTGAAAGAATTGTACAGTGGACACCCGTATACCCACTACCTATCTTCTATAGTTAACTTTTCATATATTTGCTTAGTCATGCAGCTATCCATCTATGAATCCATTTTTTTTTAAAGCATTTCATAGTGAGTTGTAGATATCTAAACATTTCAGCATGCATATCATGAATTAGAACTCAGTATTTGTTTACAGTTTTTCTTTTGAGGTAAATTTATACACACTGTAGTACAGAAATCTTAAGTGTACCATTCAGTGAGGTTCGATGTGCCTCCTCTTGTATAACGCAAACCCCTAACAAGATAGAGATTTGTCACCCCAGAAAGTACCCACTTGCCCCTTCCAAGTCAGTCCCCACACCATCCTCCCAGGTGCGACCACTGTTCCCTTTTCTTCTATCACAGATTAGATTTGCCTCTTTTAAAACTTCATGTGAATGGAATCATATAGTATGTGTTCTGTTGTATACAGTTTCTTTCACTTAACATAATGTTTTTGAGATTCATGCACATTGCTTGTATCATTAATTTCTTCCCTTTTATTGCTGAGTAGGATTCCAGTGTATAAATATACCAATTTGTTTATTTTTCATCAATCCGCAGGTGTTGATGGACACCTGGGTTCTTTCTAATTTCTGGCTATCTTGAATAAAGATAGCTCTGAACTTTCTTGTGCTAGGTTTTGTGGACAAATGTTACATTTCCCTTGGGTCAGCTATTTAGGGGAGGAATCAGTGGTCATAAGGTAGCTGTATACTTAGTTTTCTGAGAAATTGCCAAACCTTTTTCCAAAGTGACTTTCCACCTTACATTCTTTTTACAGTTCTAGTTGCTCCACATCCTCACTAACATTTGGGTTTTAGCTTTTTTTTTTTTTTTTTTTTTTTTTTTTTGCGGTACGCGGGCCTCTCACTGTTGTGGCCTCTCCCGCTGTGGAGCGCAGGCTCTGGACACGCAGGCTCAGCGGCCATGGCTCATGGGCCCAGCCGCTCCATGGCATGTGGGATCTTCCCAGACTGGGGCACGAACCCGTGTCGCCTGCATCGGCAGGCGGACTCTCAACCACTGCGCCACCAGGGAAGCCCGATTTTAGCTTTTTAATGCCCTCTTAAGAAGGGCTTTTACAGAAATGATCACAGTCCTCTAGATAGAGTCTGAGACTGCTCTGATTCAGTGATATGCTTGCCTTCTTGGTTGTGAGCACTGTTTTGGAGCCACTGTGTCATATTGAACTTCAGGTCAACCAAAACATTGAGATCTTTTTCAGATTAATTGTTTCTGAACCATGTTACCTTTTTGTGCACTTAAGAAACTGAATTTTGAAAATCCTAAATGTAAGACTTTAAATTTATCCCCATTATGTTTCATCCAATTAATTTGAGAAAAACTAGAATTTTGAATCTGTCATCAGTTGGTCTGGCAATCCCTTTCAGCTTTATATCATTTACAGATTTGGTAAGTGTGTTTTCTGGGTGTTTTAGGTTGTTGATGGGATTGCTGAATAGTTCAGGTCCAAAGATAGGGTCCTATGACACACTGCTGTAGACTTCTCTCTTGACTCCATTCAGTAGGATAGGCCAACAAACTATACATTTATCTCATTATAAAATCATCTAGCTTACGGTTTTGTGTGTTTTCCCTTTAGAATTTAAGCTTCATGAGAGTAAAGTCCTGTCATGTATCTAAGCATCTAGAACCAGGGGTTAAGGCATATAGTTGGTGTTCAATAAATGTTTTTAAATGAATGAGTCAATGATGGATAGATATGAGGATTTTGTTAAAAGCCTTGCTGAAAACAACTTTCATTGAATTTTTTTGGAATTCCCCCTGTGGCAAGATGAAACAAACAAGTGCCAACAGCATACCGTTTGGCTTTTTTGCAGAGAAGGAAGTGAATGAACTGATGGAAGAGCTGTTTGAAACTGTGAGTAATGATCTTTGAATGAGAACTCAGAATAGTAAAAGTGGATTCTCCAGCAAGCTCTGTCCTTTGGTCTCAGGGCCTCTCTCTCCAGATGGGTGGTGTGAACCAAGCCCATTCCCCTTTCAATCCACCCAGGAGAGAATATAGTGACAGGAGAATTTTGCTAAGTAATAAACTTTGATTATCCATATGTGGGTTATTCTTAATAAAGTTTTCCTTGCAGTCTTTTGGATGGACTCTTCACTATCACATGTTGCATCCTTAAAGATTGCAAACTAATTTTAGATTATTATGAGCCCAAATAGTTACCTTTCTCATAAATTTATCTCTTTAAAGATATTCTGATCATTTCAAGTTATCCATGCTCTGTGTTTACCATTACAAGTTGGCTGATTGAGAAACTTTTTTCCTGGCATAATAGCTACCCCATGTGCAGGATTGTGCGAGCCCAGAAGTGAGAAAGGTTGTGATGCAAGCTCTTTCTGTGCGCCAGCATTATTAAAGTCCTGTAAACTAGTCTTTGCTTTCCCTTCTCACTGCTAGAGTGACTTTTGCGTGCCCATTTCCCAGGAAAATCCTTCTTTTCCTTTGTCCTCAGTTTCAAGATGAGATGGGATTCTCCAACATGGAAGATGATGGCCCAGAGGAGGAGGAATGTGTGGCTGAGCCTCGGCCCAACTTTAACACCCCTCAAGCCCTACGGTAGGCTAACCAAAGACCTTGAGACTTAGAATGGAGGAAAAGTGTATGTCTGAAAAGGTTTTGAGAAATTTTGGTTAACAATTTCCCATCCCTGACTACCTGCTGTTACTGATATTAGGATGCAGAGTCCCTTGTGGGTGTTAGGTGTCAAGTGAATAAGTCTCCTTATTATGGGGCAGTGCAGCTATAGACCAAGCTGTACCTGTTTGGGAAGGGAGAAAAAGCAGTAGCTGGCATCCATAGCAGCTTCTCCAGGTGAGTGGTGCTGGAGAGGTGTGTAGGACTCTATGTGGCCAGCCACAGAAACTACCCCAAATTGTAATATCCAGTATGTCCCTTTTGTTCTTCTATTTGTCGTTAACATCTAGTAAATGTTAGTGAACCTTTGTTAGTCACCAAGGCATTAATTGAGCAAACCATAAAACACCTGAAGTAATGCCCTGGAGTCTGAAATGTGTGTACTGCCCTCTTCAGTTAAATTAGCACTTCCATTGTCCCACCCAGAGAGTAGAGGCTTTAAATGTTTCCTCCGTTTTTGTGATGAGTTTGTGTAGTTTATCCGTACTTTATTGCTATCCATTCTGAGTAGCGGCATACTATCCTTAGGTGACTGGCTGGATGTCAGGGTATGGTTTGTGCCATGCATGGAACAAAGCAAAACTGAAAGACACATAGTCTCTAATTAGTCCTGTGTTTTAACTTAACAGCATTACCTAACTAGAGAGCTTTGGATCCACCTGAAAGCTAGGCTTTCAGGGAACTTGCAAATTTAGTGAAAGAGACAAGGTATACTAATCATTGTGTAAAAGTCAGAAATATCAGTCATACTCCATTACAATAAATACCATAATATAACCACAACAGAAATCTCAGGAATTCCTTTTTTTTTTCAGCTTCATTGAGGTATAATTGACAAATAAGGTTGTAAGATACTGAAAGTGTACAACTTGATGATTTGATAAATGTATGCTTTGTAAAAGGATTCCCCCCATCAAGTTAATTAACACTTCTATCACCTCACATATTTACCTTTTTTTTTTTTTTTGAGAACAAATTTCAAAATTTCTTAGAGTCTGTATTTGACCCACTTATTTCACACCATATTTCATAGAAAAAAATTCTAGTGTAGCAGAATAGAACCTGGGCACTTATTATCATGGGATTTGATCTGTAAACATATTTCAGTTCCACTAGTCAACTCTGTGTATGAATTTTTAAAATTTGGTCATTATGTAACTACTTAAAAATCCTTATTCCAATTCAGTTACCTTTCGGTATTCAGTTGATCTGCATGGGCTGCTGCTGCTTTTCTTTCAGCTAGAAATGCAAACCTAGCAATCTTTGATTAAGTAAAATATCACAGGGAAAGTGAGTTACCTGTGTTCCCCTTATCAACTACCCATCCAGGTAATACTTACTAAAATCAGGTGCAGGCTTTTTTTTTGCATTATCTACATTTTTCATGTTTCTGTTCTTCTGTTCCTCTGCTAGTAATGCAGATAATCAAGAGATTTCAATTCTCAGTAAAATTGTACAGAGGACAGGCCTGTGTCTTTAGGTTTTCACCCTTGTCAGCCCATACTCCCAGTAAATACTGTAAAAGGAAACAACTTTTTTCAGTAGCTTCTGGGGATAAAGATTATTATCATTTAACTATTGCTAAATTCTGGAGGATTTCTTGAATTATGATAACCTGCTAGTCATAGCTACTTGAGCAGGTCTTATCCTGATTGCACACAGTATCAGCTCTTGCTTAATCACTTGAGTGTCTTGTTCTGGCTCTACTTCAGAACTAGCATGCTAGGTATTTGGATTCTTACTTCAGCCCCAGACACAGTCTCTCTCTCTCAGGAGGTAGGGGTAGGAGGGTAGTGTTAGAAAACTTGGAGAAGATTCTGTATCACCATTAAGAACAAGTCTGAGATTTATTTGGCTGTCAGTGTGATGAAAAATGATGGGTTCCCATTAGCTCCTTGGCTGCTTTGTTATCCAGACACTTCCCTACTCTTAGATTTTTGTTTAATTTCCCCTTCATTACGATCTTACTTAGAAGACTGATGTAGAAGAATGGGTGGGGGGCGGCGATTCAGAACCATCTTATTTGAATCTACACTAACAACTTTGGGAGAAGATTTGGGTAGGATAGGAGTTTGCCTATCGGTTAAAGTGAGATTTGGGGATTACGAGTAGATGGAAGTTGTTCAGACTTGCTTAGCCCACCATTAGAAGGAACTGGATGTGTTGTGGACCCAGGGAAATGTTCAAATCCAATCATCTCCCTGTTGAGGATAGGTTTGAGGAACCACTGGCCAACTTGCTAAATGAGCAGCATCGCACAGTGAAGGAGCTACTTGAACAGCTGAAGATGAGGAAATCTTCAGCCAAACAGCAGCAGGAGGTAGAGAGGGTTAAGCCCCAGAGTGAGAAAGTTCATCAGACTCTGATTCTAGACCCAGCACAGAGGAGGAGACTCCAGCAGCAGATGCAGCAGGTAAGACTCTTCTTGGTAATGTTAATATTGGATCATCCCATGGCCTGGCTCGAAGCCAAACATTAAATTAGCAGCTTTGGAAAAGTCGGAAATAGGTGTGTTGATAACCACTGAAACCACAGGACCACAGGATCTTCACATCAGTTAGGACCTTGAAAGATCATCATGTTCGTGTCTCAGGTAAGAATGCATGTAAGGACCCTGATAGTATTCAGAATGATAGATTTCAAAGAATCTGTAGTAATCCCTTCTGAATTTAACAGCCTTATTGCCAGAGTAGTTTTTTCTTCTTTCTAATCTTAGTCCCTCTGGCTTGAGGTTAAACTTCCTCTGGTTCTGTCATTTTGCTCAAGTGGAACATATTTGAGAAAAAAATTCATACCAAGATACTATGTTGTTCTCATAGTCTCTCTAGAAAGCCAAACATATATGCTAAAGTCACTAACATCTTGGTAAAGTCTTCTGGGTTCCTGAAATGACAACATCATAACATGTCACTATATTATTTTCTTTCCCTCCCCAGCATGTGCAGCTCTTGACGCAAATTCACCTTCTCGCCACCTCCAACCCCAGTCTCAGTTCGGAGGCCAGTACCACCAGGATATTTCTTGTAAGGTTTCAGATATCCCTAACTCTAAAGAATTGTGTATGCAGTTAGTTTGGAAGTCATTTCTCACAAGTATTGACTCATCATAAGCTACATTTATTCTTCTCTCCTGCATGTTTTGGTAGCTGTTCGTATGGCTTCATGTGCTTGCTGATAAAACATAAGTTACTGGTTCCCATTAAAGGACAGAGAGAGTATTCAGTTTCTTAAGACTATTCCTCTTACCTTTTTATTGGGTTCTCTTACCTTTAGATCCACTCATCTTGGGCTTTTGGTACTTCTCTTCTTTTTACTGAATTCATTATTTATTAGGCTCAATATCAGTGTTTTATGCATAAAATTAATTTTGCTCATGGCATTATGAAATATTTTGGAGGAAGGGCTTTTAATTTCAAATTTTGGGGATTTCCCTGGAGGTCCAGTGGTTAGGACTCGGCACTTTCACTTCCGGGGCCCAGATTCAATTTCTGGTCGGGGAACTAAGATCCTGCAAGCTGTAGGGCGTGGCCAAAAAGAAAAAAATTCAAATTTTAACACATTTTTGACCGGAGACGTATTATAGCCACAGGTGTTAGTTTCTGCAAAAATCCCCCTGTCAGTAATGTGTTAAAATCCTATAAAAATTGCTCCTGAACTTTGGGGTAGGTAATGAGGTTATTCTTTGCGTCTTGGGTAAGTCTCTTTGGAGTTTGAGTTGGCTCTAGTAGTCTGAGCTTCCTTCGACAGTCAGCAGAGTGTTACTTCCCTCTTATTGTGTTCAGAGGATCATGAGAAATACTTTGTTCTTCAGAGAAACCAATGAAGACATTTAAAATTTTTATTTTATTTTATTAAGTAATGGCTCTCACTCTTGAGAATTTTAATTCTGGCTGGGGAGCTAGACCATACATCCAAAAGGCTGAGGAACACTCAGACTGAGAATAAAACAAGAGCAAATTAGTGTATCACAAATCCCCAAATATCTGAGGACTTGGCAAAAGAACAGTCTTAATGGCAAAATGTTAGTTATGGAAGACTTTATGATGATTTTTACCTGTTTTTATACTATTGTAGGAAGGACAGTTTTTCACTCAGAGGCTAAGGGCTACTGGTATTAATTGTCTGGAACTTAGATCTCCTTTGTGTCCTGTTTCCCCAGAAAGAGCTGGGAACCTTTGCTCAGAGCTCCATCGCCCTTCATCATCAGTTCAACCCCAAGTTTCAGACCTTGTTCCAACCCTGTAACCTGATGGGAGCTGTGCAGCTTATTGAAGACTTCAACACACATGTCAGCGTTGACTGGAGTCCTCGTAAAACTGTCAAGAAGACTGGTAGGGGACAGATGTGTCCGCTTTAAGTTTTTACTTGCAATGAGAGGTGGGAGTCTTATCCCATAGATAATTACCTAGGGATAATTTCCTAGGGGTGGAGGAGACAGGGTGTTTGTAATTTCTTCCTTCTCTCTTTTATCCTCCCTTTGTGCTCATTATCTAAGTTCTAGAATTAGGTGATAATACTTGGGCTTAAGTAAGGGATGTAGGCAGTGGACAGGGCAGGGTTGTGGGGGGTAGAGATGTGGGACTCCTGCTAATAATTGGACTTAAGTAGATATGAGGGTAAGTATTAGGAGTCAGGTCAAGACAAACTGGTATCTGATAAAGTTGGAAGTCAAGTGGTAAAGTCGGGTTGTGTTTAGGTTTCTACTCACTTCTTCATTAAGATCATTTTATTTCCCATAATGATTATAGTGATATCTCCATTTTGAGTGAAACATTGATATGGGAGTTAGGAACAAATTAGAGATGTTGTACATTTACCATGTTCAATATTTTAAAGAAATTTGCAGGTTTGGTTTCTACTTTGCATTGGTTTAGTATTTTTTAAGAAAATATTTGCTGTTCCCTTAAACTAAATATTTGCTTCTGATTTGTTCCTAGTTTAGCAAATTAGTTGTGTCTTGCTGTGGATTTGGGTTTGTCTTTGGATTTGATTTTAAATCCCTGACTCTTATAGTTAAATTGAATATAGTTGAATTTAAGTGCATTATGTCATAGACACTGATCTCAAACTACTTTATTCATTATATGTTAGTAATGAAAACTTAATTTAACACCAGACTACAATTGTAACTTATACATATAGTGTCCTGTGTTTTTCTTCTGGGGATATAAAAATAACATTTATGGAAGGAGAAATATGGCTGTATAGTGGTGCTTATCTCTGGAAAGGCAGAAGTGCCTGGAATTGAGAGGCTTAGACAGCAAGACAGAAATGAATGAGACTGAATTGTCTCATTCTCTTTATGGTTTTTTTGTTCCCAACCTCAGGAGGAATCTGGGAGAACTTAATGAAAGTTAAGTAAGAATCAAATAAAATAAAATTTGGAATACCAGATTTGTGAGGGAGATTAAAGAAGTTGGAATCTTATCCTGGAAGAAAGAAAGCATTGTTGAAGGTCACTTATCTTTCAAGGATTTAAAGGGGGAAGGAGGTAAAAATTTTTTGAGCATACACTATCTGCCAGGTATTACTAGGTACTTTATAAGTGCTTATGTTACTTAGTGTGTTAAGTATTCCACACAGGAAAGAAAAAGAGAATCAACTTTTAATAGCATTGAATGGGACTCCTTTTAGGTATATGTTAGGCTGAGAAAGATTGTGGAAACTTTTGGGAGGGGGGTATGTGGGTGGAAGGGCATCACGTTAGGTAGGGGTGGCTCTATCTAAATGCAAAAATGCATTCAGAAGCTTTTGTGAAGCCGTCTTTTGTTCTAGAATTTCATTTATCAGGAATTTTTTTCTTACAGCCTATGAATTTCCCTGTTTGCCAAAGCAAGTGGCTTGGATCCTAGCCACAAGCAAGGTTTTCATGTATCCAGAGCTACTTCCAGTGTGTTCTCTGAAGGCAAAGAATCCCCAGGATAAGATTTTCTTCACCAAGGCGGAGGACAAGTAAGGGTTTACTGTGAGGTGAACAAGAGCACAGAATATCCCAAGGAGAAGACCTGTATAATAAAGAACGGACACAAAAGACGAAAAGAAAAGCAGTGTAGATGGGTGCAGTTCTGTAGTATGTGCTTGTTCCAGCAGTGCCAAATACTGCTTTTTTTAGGGAATGACATACACATTTTTGAAACATTTAAAGTTGTTTTTTGTCTTTTATTTATTGTAAAAACTTACCTTGTAATACTGTTAGAGGAAAATTTTCAAAGGAAAACAATTTTTTTATCCATTATCCTAACCACCCCAACACAATTATTTTTCTTTTTGCATTTCTTATATAATTATTGGCAATATAAGTGTAATTTTGTTTTGCTTTTTTTAACATAAGGTCTTCTTGAAATTGTTTTCTCTATCAGATTCCATGCTGTAACATTGTCTTATTTTTGTTTCTGTATATTGTCTTTTAAGGCAATATTAATGGCCCTATGATAGTCCTTTTATTTGCCACTCCCCCCCGCCCCCCCCCCCCCCCCCCCTGTTTTCCTGTTCTTCCTCTGTATATTGTCTTTTAAGGCAATATTAATGGCCCTATGATAGTCCTTTTATTTGCCACTCCCCCCCGCCCCCCCCGCCCCGCCCCTTGTTTAGCTGTTCTGAGTGAGGCTTCACCAAGGATCTTTGTGCATAGAGCTTTTGAAAATCTTTCCAGTTTATCTCTTTGGGTAAATTCTCAAGAGTGAGATTATTCGATAAAGGTTATGAACACTTATGGCTCTTGATTTGTATTTCCCCACTGCCATCAGCAAATATGTACATAGGTAACTGTAATTGAATATGTTATGTTGGGAGGTAGTGTTGGTGCTGTTTAATATGTCTAACATGGTGCCCAATATTCATTTTATATTAGTTTTGTTAGAGCCATTCTTCTTCCTTCAAATTTCATTTGTATTATTAGTATAAAGTGTGTCATGATCTGACATTTATTAGTGATTTATGCCTGGTTTTTCCTCTTCTCACTTGATTGGGAACTCCTCATTAAGTCTTATTCACATAGTACTTCTTAGCACTCAGTAAATATCTGAAATTTTCTATTGAATTGCCATTAACTTTTACGAGAATTAGATGTAGAAAAAGTGGGTTATAGAATGTGGAGTTCATCTGGGAGGCTTTTCAGCAGGGTGGACTGTCAGGGGA
>NW_006785665.1:2139882-2144201 GCF_000442215.2 Lipotes vexillifer
AGTGTCACTGCCCCTTTCTCAGTTTGTTAGCTTTAGGACTGAAGCACTTTGAAGGGACCGAGTTTCCTAAGCCTCTAATCAGCAAGTACCTTCTCACTTGCAAGACTGCCCACCAGCTGACAGTGAGAATCAAGAACCTCAACATGAACAGAGCTCCTGACAACATCATTAAAGTAAGTGCTCCCTGCATGCTCCACCGGAGACCTCGCCTGAGTGTAGCCATTCCTTTTCTTTTGCTTAGTCTCAATGAATAGCCTTTTATTTAAGGCTAGTTCCTCCCACCTGCACGCTAGGTTAATTGCCCTCTTTCCTTTCCAGGAACAGTGATACATTATTTTCCTCTGGAGTATCATCTTCTTCCTCTGTTATAGATATTTCTCCTAAATATAAAATTGTTCAAATTTTAAAATACTTCTCGAATCTGTTTTCCTCTAGCTATTCATTTTCTCTTTTTTTTCCACGCTAACCTTCTTCAGAGGGTAGGTCACAGTCCACTTATATCCTTCTCCTTAACTCTTTATGTTTAGATATTTATATCAAAGTTATAAAGTATACTTTAAAGAATCAAATAGTTCTGTGAGACTTGTCATGAAAGACAATCATTTTTCTCCCTATTTCCTGCTAAGCAAGGTTTTTGTGGGTGATGGTACATTTACCTCCATATCTAGGTAGCATGCTTATAATTGCTACCACTTGATTTTTTTTTTTTAATATTTCTTTCTTCCTTTATTTGGCTGCATTGGGTCTTAGTTGTGGCATGTGGGATCTTCATTTGTGGCACGTGTGATCTTTCATTGCAGCACGTGGGCTTCTCTCTAGTTGTGGCGTGCGGGCTTCAGAGTGCACGGGCTTAGTAGTTGTGGCACACGGGCTCAATAGTTGCAGAGTGCAGGCTCTCTAGTTGTGGCTCACAGGCTCTAGAGCGCGCGGCCTTAGTTGCCCTGTGACATGTGGGATCTTAGTTCCCCGACCAGGGATTGCACCCACATCCCTGTGTTGGAAGGCAGATTCTTAACCACTGGACCACCAGGAAGTCTCCACTTGATTTTTTGGATTTAGGCCTTCTCTGTTAAACTGAAACCATGGAAGATGAAGACTTAGTTCTCTCCACACTCCTATAGTCTCACCACTCACTATAATTATATCACAGTTTTGCTTAGATTGTTTTTATTTATTTATTTATTTATAAATGTATTTATTTTTGGCTGTGTTGGGTCTTCGTTGTGGTGCGTGGGCTGTCTCTAATTGCAGTGAGCGGGGGCTACTCTTCATTGCAGTGCGTGGCTTCTCATCGCGGAGTCTTCTCTTGTTGCAGAGCATAGGCTCTAGAGCACAGGCTCAGTAGTTGCGGTGCACGGGCTTAGTTGCTCCGTGGCATCTGGGATCTTCCCGGACCAGGGCTCGAACCCGTGTCCCCTGCATTGGCAGGCAGATTCTTAACCAATGCGCCACCAGGGAAGCCCACTTAGATTGTTTTTAGAGTTTACGTTATAAGCACGACTAAAAGCTCCTCACAGCTGAGCTATGTAGTGTATCATGATTACTTTGCTTTTCCTGCTGGACATTTTGTTTCTCTTGGTGTTAATAATTGCATTTTTTGAGGATGAGTGGGACTTCGTTTTATTATGTATGTATTGCTAGTTCAACACTAAAGTCTTCTTCAGTTTTATAAATCTCTTTTCAGTGTGTTCAACTATTTTAGGTGTCCTGCTATCATTTTCATCTTCCTGAAGAAATCCTTCCCAGAGCGTTCTGATGCTGTTCCACTCTACCCATGTTGCTCTCTTGGCTTGCTGCACTAATGTCTTCTCTGGCTTTTTCTTCACCATCATCCTGGGGATTCATTTCACTTCTTACTTGCTTTGGATCCTTTCATTTCTGAACCCCACATCATTTTTGCCTTGTTTTAGTGTAGCACATCCTAGTAGTATTCTGAGGAAGAGTGCTCGAGAAACAAATTTTTAGGTTTAAACTACTTGTATTCATTGTCTGTCATGACATGACATGACCAATGTAATTTCCTAGTTTTGCTATTGTACTATATACCTGGTTTGTATATGTAACTATTGTTACTATGTAACAAGTGTACATGAGACCTGTCTATGAATCTATAATTATTCAACACCAAAAGTTTGAAATATGTCTTTATTCTCCCACTTCAGTGGGTCTAACATTCTAGGTTGAAAATCACTTTTATCAGAACATTTTAAGGCCTCCATTTTCTTCTAGTTTCTAGTGCTGGCTCTTTAGAAATTTGGTGCCCTTTTGACTCTTGAACCTTTATGTAACACCTGTTTTTCCTCTCCCTCCGGCAGTATGTAGGATTTTTCCTTTTTCTCCAGTGTTTTGAAATTTCATGATAATATGCCTCAGTATGTGTCTAGTTTCATTAATTATGCAAGGTACTTGATAAACTTTACTTTGGAAACTCATAGGCTCCAGTATTGGGAAATGTACTTGAAATGTACATATTGATGGTTTCCTTCCCTTCTTTTGGTCTGTTCTCTCCTATGGTGCTCAGTGGTCAGATGTTAGTCCTCTCAGGCTCATTTTCTCATCTTGTCTTTCTTCTTTTTTTCCATGTGTCTTTTTGTTGTACTTTCTAAGATATTACTTCAGCTTTTTCTTCTAATTGTTCTGCTGAGTTGAGTTATTTTTTCTATCATATTTAAGATGTCTAATAGCTATTTTTATTGTTGTTCATTGAATATTCTTTAATAGCAAATGGCAGAGGGAATGTGGGAAAGCAGGAGAGGAAGGAGGCTGGAGTTTTCTCTTCTACACTTGATCAGCATAGTACTCCTGCCCTCACATATGCCAGACAGCCTCAGTTCAGAGAGCATCCTTTCCACAAATCTGGCTTAATTCTGCCAGGGTAGGGGGAGAAGCTGTCACTGGGCTACATCAAACAAGAGAGGGGATTCGGGGTCTAACCGCCTCCTCAGAAGGTTTAAAACCTGTCCTCATCTCGACCTGTTTTTAATTCCTCCACTTCTGGAGGTATCTGGTGTCTTATCCTTTTGCCAGTCTTTGACATAAATTTAGTTGACCCATAACTTTTCTCCACATGGGATTTGGTTTTCTTCATCCTTCTGTGTGACTTACCACTCCTCCATCTGCTTTTTAGCTTTGAAAAAAAATTTTTTTTTAATAAATTTATTTATTTTTGGCTGCACTGAGTCTTCATTGCTGCATGCGGGCTTTCTCTAGTTGCAGTGAGCAGAGTCTGCTCTTTGTTGTGGTGCACAGGCTTCTCATTGCGGTGACTTCTCTTGTTGTGGAGCATGGGCTCTAGGCGCGTGGGCTTCAGTAGTTGTGGCATGCAGGCTCAGTACTTGTGGCTGGCAGACTCTAGAGCGCAGGCTCAGTAGTTGTGGCGCACGGGCTTAGTTGCTCTGCAGCATGTGGGATCTTCCTGGACCAGGGCTTGAACCCGTGTTCCCTGCATTGCTGGTCAGATTTCTTTCTTTCTTTTCTTTTCAAAATTTATTTATTTATTTTTGGCTGAGTTGGGTCTTTGTTGTGGTGCGCAGGCTTCTCATTGCGGTGGATTCTCTTGTTGCGGAGCACGGGCTCTAGGCGTGTGGGCTCAGTAGTTGTGGCTCGCAGGCTCTAGAGCATAGGCTCAGTAGTTGTGCTCAGTAGTTACTCTGCGGCATGTGGGATCTTCCCGGACCAGAGCTCGAACCCCTGTCCCCTGCACTGGCAGGCGGATTCTTAATCACTGTGCCACCAGGGAAGCCTGGTAGTCGGATTTCTAACCACTGCGCCACCAGGGAAGTCCCAAGAATTTTGTTGCTTTTACTTTTTCTCTCATTCTGTCTCTCCTTTTAGGCTTTTACCTTTAAAAATTTCCTTTCTGTTGTTTTCATGGGGATTCAAGAGGGAACAAACCCAAATAGATGTGTTTAATCTGCCTGTCTTAACAGTAAGTTACCCCTTAACTCTTTTTGTTTTTTAATAACTTTATTTATTTATTTATTTATTTATGGCTGCATTGGGTGTTCGTTGCGGCGAGCAGGAGCTACTCTTTCTTGCGGTGCGCGTGCTTCTCTTCCTTGTGGTGTGCGTGCTTCTCTTCTTTGCGGTGCACGTGCTTCTCGTTGTGGTGGCTTGTCTTTGTTGTGGAGCATGGGCTCTAGGCACGTGGGCTCAGTAGTTGTGGCTCACAGGCTCCAGAGCTCAGGCTCAGTAGCTGTGGCACACGGGCTTAGTTGATCCGTGGCATGTGGGATCTTCCTGGACCAGGGCTCGAACTCGTGTCCCCTGCATTGGCAGGCGGATTGTCAACCACTGCGCCACCAAGGAAGTCGTCCCCC
>NW_006785665.1:2144211-2176970 GCF_000442215.2 Lipotes vexillifer
CCCCCCGCCGCTTTAACTCTTTAACCTATGAGAGTGTGGATATTATCTCCACAAAGATCTCAAATTATTTCCTGATTGGCTATCCAGTGGATACTTTTCTGCTCTTATCCTATTTAACTTTGCAGTTACATTGATACTTTGATAATGGAGTTCACACATTCTTTCTTCAGACTCCTATACTCTTATCTCCTGTGATACTAGGACTTTACCTCAGGCTGCTCTTTCGTGAACTCTTCTTCCCCTGCTCTACCCTAAATTGTCAGTGTTCCACAGTAAATTTGCAGTGTGTGGTCTCATCCAGATTGATGATTTTTGGTGTTGTCTCTTCATAATTTTCAAATCTGTGTCTTTGGTCCTGGTTTCTCTCCTGAGCTCCAGCTCAATGATGTCACCTGTTTAAAGGAATTCTTAGCTAAGTTGCCTCACTGATGCCTCAGACTGAACTGTGTCTCCCTCTGCACCCTCCAGTTGTTGCCACTGGCACCGCCACCACCAGCTAACTCCCCTCCGTCCAACTTACCCCTGCTTGGGTATGTTCTTTGTGTATGACATTACTGTCTAGCCATTTTCTCAGTCCATAAACCTAGGAGTTATACTCGACTCCTTCTGCTTGATCACTCCCGTCTGTCTGTCTGTCACCAAGTCCTCAGTTTTCTTACTCCGTTTCCTACTCTGTTGCCTACTGCCTTGGTTCAGGCACCTGAATTAAGTTACACCTGCATTAATGCAGTAGTTTTATAACTGGTGTCTCTAATTCTGGCTCCATTTATTCATTCTTCAGATTGCTGCCATAGCCACCTCTATCTAATCCTTCAGCGTAGAGCTGAGACTGCTTGGCATGGCACAGAAGGCCTCTCCTGCCTACCTCTGACTTGTCTTCTGAAGTCTCTTTGTATTCCTTTAGTTGTAGCCAGACGGATCTCTTTGTGGTTCCTTAAACACATTCATGATTTTGAAAAGGAATTATATTCTGCCCTCCCCTGCTTCATTTAGCAAACTCTGTTTCTTTAAGATTTTTCTGTAGTTGCACCTGCTCCAGAAAGATCTTTCATTTTCATGTTTGAGTTGTGTGTCATTTTTTGTGCACATCTTTATACTTTGTTACACAGAATGTCATTATTGGTTTCTACTTGACTGTCTCTCCCACTGGTCTGTGAGCTCCTTGAGAGCAGGGATTACTTTCTTGTTTGTATGCTCAGCTTGAAGCACAGTACCTGGCGCTTATTGTCAGTGTAAGTTCAATTCCCCTCTTCATTCACTCTTAAAACTGAACTGTCTCAGTCTTGCTGTTCTTCTTTCCTTCCCTTCTAATGTCCTTCGCACCATTATTTGCTTAAAAGGAAGCTTCCATGGGCCAGGAGAAGGATTAATAAGGCACCCTCACTGCGGCTGCTGAGCAGGAGCAAATTTTAGATAAGATGACTGACCATGTGCTTCCTTTTCTCTGTGACCTGAACTTTTCCCTTCCTGGTGACCAGAATGGAGCACATCAGAAGATATTGAGTAATGATAAAATATTTATTAATTAGAGATTAGCTTAATTTGAAATGCAGAAGCAGTCAGCATATGCTGTTCATGGCTACGTGTATATGGATATGTGTGTGTCTGTCTCAAACTGCTGCCCACCATACTCCCTACCCTGACAAAGGGCAGTGCTTCTGGAAGGAATGTGACTCATGCTTAATTTCTTCACGCTCAGTTTTATAAGAAGACCAGACAGCTGCCCATCTTAATGAAGTGCTGTGAAGAGATCCAGCCACATCAGTGGAAGCCACCTGTAGAGAGGGAAGAACACCGGCTTCCATTCTGGTTAAAGGTACAGCCCTCCTCCTCAAAGTATGTCAGAAGTAGAAGGTCACTAGAAACCCGGCAGAAATGTCAAAGGCTACTTTACACCTCTGATGCTTTAGTTGTTAGTTTAGTTAGTTTAGAACTAGGACTTAAGAAATCTTCTTCAGTTACCCTTCCTCTCCCACTTCTCCACCTGATTCTATAACCTTTTAAAAATAGTGGCTAAAATGCTAGTTTCTTAAAGGAAATTCAGAGGAGAGTTTCTAGAGTATATAACTAGAATGTAGTCTTTTTAGAAATATCTGATATCATGCAGAAAAATCCTTCTTAAAAAGATGTCTCGAGACTGTCCTGGAAAGGTACCTAATATCTAGAAAGCCCAATTATTATTATTTTTTAATATGTTTATTGGAGTGTAATTGCTTTACAATGGTGTGTTTGTTTCTGCTGTACAACAAAGTGAATCAGCTGTATGTATACATATATCCCCATATCCCCTCCCTCTTGAGCCTCCCTCCCACCTTCCCTCTCCCACCCCTCTAGGTCATCACAAAGCATCGAGCTGATCTCCCTGTGCTATGCAGCAGCTTCCCACTAGCCATCCACTTTACATATGGTAGTGTATATATGTCAGCACTACTCTCTCACTTTGTCCCAGCTTCCCCTTCCTGCCCTGTGTCCTCAAGTCTGTTCTCTATGTCTGCGTCTTTATTTCTGCCCTGCCACTGGGTTTATCATTACTGTTTTTTAGATTCCATATATGTGCATTAGCATACGGTATTTGTTTTTCTCTTTCTGACTTATTTACTCTGTATGACAGACTCTAGGTCCATCCACCTCATTACAAATAACTCAGTTTCGTTCCTTTTTATGGCTGAGTAATAATCCAGTGTATATATGTGCCACATCTTCTTTATCCATTCATCTGTTGATGGACATTTAGGTTGCTTCCATGTCCTGGCTGTTGTAAATAGTGCTGCAGTGAACATTGTGGTACATGTATCTTTTTGAATTACAGTTTTCTCAGGGTATATGCCCAGTAATGGGATTGCTGGGTCATATTGTAGTTCTCTTTTTAGTTTTTTAAGGAACCTCCATACCGTTCTCCATAGTGGCTGTATCAGTTTACATTCTCACCAGGAGTGCAGGAGGGTTCCCTTTTCTCTGCACCCTTTCCAGCATTTATTGTTTGTAGATTTTTTGATGCTGGCTGTTCTGACCGGTGTGAGGTGATACCTCATTGTAGTTTTGATTTGCATTTCTCTAATAATTAGTGATGTTGAGCATCCTTTCATGTGTTTGTTGGCCATCTCTATGTCTTCTTTGGAGAAATGTCTGTTTAAGTCTTCTGCCCATTTTTGGATTGGGTTGTTCGTTTTTTTGATATTGAGCTGCATGAGCTGCTTGTGTATTTTGGAGATTAATCCTTTGTTAGTTGCTTCGTTTGCCAATATTTTCTCCCATTCTGAGGGTTGTCTTTTCGTCTTGTTTATGGTTTCCTTTGCTGTGCAGAAGCTTTTAAGTTTCATTAGGTCCCGTTTGTTTATTTTTGTTTTTATTTCCATTTCTCCAGGAGGTGGGTCAAAAAGGATCTTGTTGTGATTTATGTCATAGAGTGTTCTGCCTGTGTTTTCCTCTAAGAGTTTTATAGTGTCTGGCCTTACATTTAGGTCTTTAATCCATCTTGAGTTTATTTTTGTGTATGGTGTTAGGGAGTGCTCTAATTTCATTCTTTTACATATAAGCTGTCCAGTTTTCCCAGCACCACGTATTGAAGAGGCTGTCTTTTCTGCATTGTATATTCTTGCCTCCTTTGTCAAAGATAAGGTGACCATACGTACGTGGGTTTATCTCTGGGCTAGAAAGCCCGATTATTTTTACCAAATTCTGGTAAAAATAATCCAGAGTGTTCTTGTTCCCAATAGGCCAGTCTGCCGTCCATCCAGGAGGAACTGCAGCGCATAGCTGATGATGCCAGAGAGGTAGGAAATGTGACCGGAACCACTGAGATCAACTCAGACCCAGGCCTAGGAAAAGGCAGCTCGGAACTGGGGAGCGAAACTCGGTACCCATTGCTACTGCCTAAGGGTGTAGTCCTGAAGCTGAAGCCAGTTGCCAACCGTTTTTCTAGGAAGGCCTGGAGACAGAAGCGGTCATCAGTCCTGAAGCCCCTCCTCATCAGACCCAGCCCCTCTCTCCAGCCTAGCTCCAGCTCTGGGAAAACAGCAGCTAGGTCAACTCAGTCAGAAGCCCCTCCGAGCAAAATGGTGGTCCCAATTCCTCACGTGATCCAGCCGGCCACTGTCTTACAGACAGTGCCAGGTGGCCCTCCACTGGGGGTCCCTGGGGGTGATAGTTTTGAGTCTCCAGCAGCGCTGCCTACTACGCCCCCTGAGGCCAGGACCAGCTTCCCTCAGCCTGAGCCCCAGACCCTGCTCTCCTCTGCCCCTGTGCCCAAGGTAATGCTGCCCTCACTTTCTCCTTCTAAGTTTCGAAAGCCATGTGTGAAACGGAGAGCCTCAAAGAGAAAGGGGGCCAAGGCCTCTCTCTGTCTGAAGCCTGCCCCCCTCATCCACCCTGCGCCTGTTATCTTTACTGTTCCTGCCACCACCGTGAAGGTTGTGAGCCTTGGCAGTGGCTGCAACATGATCCAGCCTGTCAGTGCAACTGTGGCGCAGAGTCCTCAGACCATTCCCATCACCACCCTCTTGGTTAACCCTACTTCCTTCCCCTGTCCGTTGAACCAGCCCCTTGTGGCCTCCTCCATCCCACCCTTAATTGTTTCTGGCAATTCTCTGAATCTTTCTGTACCATCTGCCCCTGAAGATAAAGCCCAAGTGAGTGTGGACATAGGTTGTCCTTTGGCTGAGGGGAAAAATGCCTTTCAAGGCCTAGAACCCAAATTAGAACCTCAGGAACTATCTCCTCTCTGTGCTGCTGTCTTCCCCAAAGAGGAGCACAGCCCAGGGCCTCCACCAGCAGACAGAGTGTGCCAGGAACAGTTGTCAGAGGGCAATGCCTATGGCTGGACTCTTGTGAAAACAGAGGAGGGGAGGCAGGCTGCAGAACCACTGCCTCAGGGCTTCCAAGAATCTCTAAACAATTCCCCTGAGGATTTAGAGGAAATCATTAAGATGGAACCTAAAGACCCCGGGGAGGACATCTCTGGTGGATCCCCAGAGCAGGACAGCTGTGATGAAATCAAAGAAGAACATGCTGTGGAATTGGACACTGGCTTCACAAGTGAGGAGTCAAGCGGGCCTAGAGAGGTGAAGAAACAGACGGTCCTACAACAGGAGGAGGAGAGGAGTCAACCAGCTAAAACCCCTTCAGCTTCTCAAGAGCCTGCTGATGAAGGCAACTCAGGAGATGTGAGCAAGGGGTCCCCAAGGAATGCTTCCACCTCCACTGACCCTGAAATGGTGCTTAGCAGCCCCTCAGGGAAGCCCGAAGACTTATGCAGTGTTGATGGTCAGTCAGTGGGGACCCCAGCTGGGCCAGAAACTGGAGGAGAGAAGGATGGGCCAGAGGAAGAGGAAGAAGAGGACTTTGACGACCTTACCCAGGATGAGGAAGATGAGATGTCATCAGCTTCTGAGGAATCTGTGCTCTCTGTCCCGGAACTCCAGGTGAGAGTTGGCGACTGTTCTCCAATATTTTGTGGACTCTGTAATAGGTTTAATTTATTGATAGGCCACCTGCTTGCTTTTTGCACTATAGATAGTCCTAAAGTCATTTTTGACTTTTTAAGGTATCACGGGACATAATTTGGGGCTTGAGGTGAGAGGAGAGGGAATGAGTGAAATGTTACTTATTACATTTGACTTAAACTCATTTAAACATTAAATTGAATCACTTGAGCACAATTTAAATGACCCCCCAAAAAAATCATAAATATGGACCCTGGCAAAAGAAAATTATCTTCAGGCTCGACCATTCAAAACACAACTGCTTGGGAATTCCCTGGTGGTCCAGGGGTTAGGACTTGGCACTTTCACTGCTGGGGCCTAGGTTTGATCCCTGGTTGGGGAACTAAGATCCCGCAAACTGCGCAGCGTGGCCAGAAAAAACAAAACAAAACAAAAAAAAACCCAACACCCCCACCCCCCCACCACCCCCCAATCAGTTAATTAACCTCAGTTTTCTCCTGAAAAAGTCTGTACAGTCAGCACTTGGTCAGCCACCATAGATGGCTCTCTTGAACACTCTTTGGGGTGTTTTGCAGGAAACAATGGAGAAACTGACTTGGCTTGCATCTGAAAGGCGCATGAGTCAGGAGGGTGAGTCTGAGGAAGAGAACTCCCAGGAAGAGAACTCTGAACCTGAGGAAGAAGAGGAAGAAGAAGCAGAAGGACTGGAAAGCCTGCAGAAAGAGGATGAAATGACAGACGGAGCCATTGGAGACCCTGCTGAGAAGCCTCCTACCACCTCTGCCTCCCCCAAGACTGCTCCAGAAGTGGAGACCAGCAAGTCCCCACCAGGTGAGTTGGACAGGCCTGAATGGGGGCGGGTCTCAGGTGGCCTCATTGTCTCAGGGACATGTGCAGAATGGCTAGCTTATAAAACAGGTGCTAGTTTCCAGAGGATATCCTCTGGATCCCCCCTGCCAGTCACCCTTACCCCAGACAGATGTTTAACCTGGTGCCATTGCAGAGAAGAGACGCTCAGAAAATTTAAATTTGACTTTCATCAGCTGCTAGATTTGTACTCCATGCAAGTTTTAATAATGGTTCTTAATTCATCTGTCATGCATGAGGCCAAGAGTTATGTTCATTTCAGAAAGCACTGCTTATTCCTCACCAAGACATAGTCTCTTGAGAGCCCAACATCAGACCATACTCACTCTTTTTAGACTTCCATTTTCAATATGCAGTAGCTGGGTATCTCATTATCATGCGAGTTAATGCAGTCACGCTGTCGACTCTGCATAGGCCTGACTTGACGGGGACAGACGTTGCCTCTCATGACATTTTTCCAACAGCTTTTCTCCCAAGTTACTACATAATATCGAATAGGATTTGGGTGGGGCGGTGGGATGGGGAGAGTAGAGGTTGCAGGGATAGACAGTTGTTTTCACATGTACTCTAAGGAGAGAACATCAAAGCTGCTGGAAAGGGCCGGAGCAATCATCGAGTTCGCAACAAGCGGGGCAGTCGGGCCCGGGCCAGCAAGGACACCTCCAAGCTGCTGTTGCTGTATGATGAGGACATCCTCGAGCGAGATCCACTCAGGGAGCAGAAGGATTTGGCCTTTGCTCAGGCTTATCTGACCAGGGTAGGCAAACGCTGCTTCCTGTTCCTGCCAGTTGCTTTCAATGAGACTGCTTCTATTTCAGGGGAGGTGTTTTTAAAATGAAGTGTGCTTTTCAGGCTGCACAACAGCCTTCTATGCCTCTGCCTTTGTTTTCCTGGAATTACCAAAAGAACTGTGTGAGAGAACTACAAGGACACCGACTTCAGTCCTAAGCAGATTTATTATTACTGCCTTAGCATATTACCCGTCTCTTGCCCAGAAATGGGGGAAAGGTGATTTCTACCATCATCAGTGAGGGAATAGGCTAATGAGGACCTTTACTGAGCCCTTGTCTTGAAAAGAAAGACATTTGGTACACTGGCCAGAAAGTGGGCCTCAGTGATCTTTAGAGTCATGAACCAACCGGTTGGTGGCAGTGGTCCCTATCTCATTCTTTTGGTAACCACCTGGTTCCTTTATACCCCCAGCAAAGTGGAGTACTAGCAGTGATAGTCATGGTTTTTCTTGTCTCCTAATATTTTACTAACATTCCTAATTTATGTGTTATCTACCCTCAGGTGGTATTGTGCTGAAATATACATACCAAGTACTCCTTATATATCTCAGTATCGAGCTGAAACCAGGAAGGAGAGGTTAGGGTTGTGAGCTAGAGAAAAGCTTACCTGGTATTGTGGGTAGGGCTCTGGTCTCTAGAAAATGAAGGTTTTTCCATCCCCCACTGCCAGAAAAAGAGCTGTACCTAGCTCATGGCCCTGTGTCTTCCATTAACAGATCTTAGGACCTGTCAGAGGAGTAGCCTCTGAAGGATAATTCCAGAGCTCTCTAACAGTAACTCCTCCTCCTCCCTCTGTCCCATTGTTTCATGTTGGGGCCCAAAGGAAGGGTATTGATGATTGAAAGTCCTCCTGTATAGGTCCGAGAAGCCCTGCAGCATATCCCTGGCAAATATGAGGACTTCCTTCAGGTCATCTATGAATTTGAGTCAAATACTCAGAGGCAGACAGCTGTGGATCTCTACAAGAGCCTGCAAATCTTGCTCCAGGACTGGCCTCAGCTCTTGAAGGACTTTGCTGCTTTCCTATTGCCTGAGCAAGCCCTGGCCTGTGGATTAGTAAGTAGAGGGGCAAAGACAGCACACGAGGATTCTTGGGTCAGAGCAAGAGTGGGATTGAATAGTGTTGATCAGCACTGTTCCAGTCTCCTGACTGCTTCCAGTCAGATAGCCCAAGGTCATAAGAGCCTCCTTCTTTTCAAGGGATGATCTTCCCAACTTCTGTTCTCTCATTTTCTTTACATGTAAAATGAGGGGGGTTTTCCTTTGTTTCCAGTGGAGACCTTAGGTAAATCATATGCCCTTTGCTTCTCACTGTTGTGGAACAGGCATTCAGTCAACAAATATTTATTGAGTACCTACTATTTGTCAGGCAAAGCTCTAGGTACTAGGGATATAGTCATTATAAAAGACTAAAATCCTTGCCTGTATGGAGCTTATGTTCTCATGGAGCTTATGTTCTCATGGGAAAAGTTAGGTGATAAACAGTAAGACATATATATTGTAAATATATATATATATATATATATATATATATATATATATATAATAAAAATGGTAGTGTACATATAAACAGTAAAATATATGTGATGCTTTATAGTGAGAATGTTGCAGTTTTATACACGGTGGTCTGGGAAGACCTGTATGGTAAAGTGACATTCGAAATGTTGGAGAATAAGTGTCTGGACAAGAGGAATATCCCACTAGTTCTGGGTGTCAAGATGGATAAACACAGGAATAAAGGACATAGTGAGATTATTTTGAGAGTCTTAAAGCAGTTAAATGGTAATGGTATGATTATACATAATCTTCCCTTCCTGTATTATTATGCGGATCAAATGAGTATATATGTGAAAATTCTTTGTAAACCATGAAATGTGTCTGATCTCACAATCCATGAAACAGTAAGCAACTTGAGATGTATAACTCTTGAATCTTTCATTTACATCTTAGTTTTTGTGGGTTGGTAGACCCCAGGGACCCAAGGTGGATAGATGCTAGAGTCTTTAAAAAAAAAAAGAGATCTCACAGGGAATTCCCTGGTGGTCCAGTGGTTAGGATTCGGCACTTTCACTGCCAGGGCCCAGGTTCAGTCCCTCATTGGGGAACTAAGATCCCACAAGTTGCACAGTGCGGCCAAAAGGAAAAAAAAATGATCTCACAGTTGTAAACCAGAGCCTTGTTATTCCCCATGCCCCTAGCATATTTTTCTTGCTTCTTATGCTTAGAACCCTCAAGTCCTGGGCACACTGTATAGATGACTCCTCTTTTGCCCTCTTTCCGCTCTTGTAGTTTGAGGAGCAGCAGGCTTTCGAGAAGAGTCGCAAGTTTCTTCGGCAGCTGGAAATTTGCTTTGCAGAGAACCCCTCACACCACCAAAAGATTATCAAGGTCCTCCAGAGCTGTGCAGACTGCTTGCCCCAGGAGATCACTGAGGTATTCTTTCCTGTCCTGCTTCCTTTCCATTGTCACCTGGGCTTTAGGCCCTTCATTCTCCCTTCCCTAACCTATTCCATATGCTCTTGCTTCTGAGTGGTGGACTTCGTGGAGGGGATGAAGAAGGCAAGGAATTTTTAGGCTTACCTAAACCATAAAGCACTGGGGTGGGGTGGTTGTCACCTGAAACCAAAGCCTGACTGCTCCTCACAGGCTTAGGGGTGCCGTAAGTGCCCTGGAAGGGAAGTTCGAGGAAGGAAGTGATGGTCTGGGTGGTGGGTATCGGGAGGATTGGGTTGCTTCCTTGCTCTGCCTTGAGTTAGTGCCTGAGCTGGACATCAGTAAGGCAGGGATAGAGAGTGGTGTCACTGGGAATCAAACCTGTTAATAATACAGGCATACCTAGTCAAGACATGGAAGCAACCTAGATGTCCATGGACAGAGGAATGGATAAAGAAGATGTAGTATATATATACAATGGAATATTACTCAGCCATAAGAAAGAATGAAATAATGCCATTTCCAGCAACATGGATGGACCTAGAGATTGTCACAGTAAGTGAAGTAAGCCAGACAGACGAAGACAAATATCATGTGATGCCGCTTATATGTGGAATCTTAAAAAAAAAAAAAAAAAGAAAAAAGTACAAATGAACTTATTTACAAAATAGAAATAGATCCACAGACATAGGGAACAAGCTTATGGTTACTAAAGGGGAAAAGGGGGCGGGGGAGGGATAAATTAAGAGTTTGGGATTAACATATACACACTGTATAAAATAGATAACCGGGCTTCCCTGGTGGCGCAGTGGTTGAGAGTCCGCCTGCCAATGCAGGGGACGCGGGTTCGTGCCCCGGTCTGGGAAGATCCCACATGCCGCGGGGTGGCTGGGCCCGTGAGCCATGGCTGCTGAGCCTGCGCGTCTGGAGCCTGTGCTCCGCAACGGGAGAGGTCACAACAGTGAGAGGCCCGCGTAACGCAAAAAAAAAAAAATAGATAACCAACAAGGACCTACTGTATAGCCCAGGGAACTATACTCAATATTTTGTAATAACCTCTAAGAGAAAAGAATCTGAAAAAGAATGTGTGTGTGTGTGCGTGTGTGTGTGTGTAAACTGAATCACTGTGCTATACACCTGAAACTAACACAACATTGTAAATCATCTATACTTCGATAAAAAAACATACAGGCATACCTTGGAGATATTGCAGTTCAGTCCCAGACCACTGCAATAGAGTGAATATTGCAATAAAGTGAGTCACACGAAGTTTTTGGTTACACAATGCATGTAAGAGTTATGTTTACACTATACCTTAGTCTATTAAGTATGCAATAGCATTGTGCTCTAAAAAATTTACACACGTTAAGTAAAAAATGCTCACCATCTGTAAATCAGCTGTACTTCAATTAAAAAAAAATGCTGGGCTTCCCTGGTGGCGCAGTGGTTAAGAATCCGCCTGCCAATGCAGGGGACATGGGTTCGAGCCCTGGTCTGGGAAGATCCCACATGTTGCAGAGCAACTAAGCCTGCGAGCCACAACTGCTGAGCCTGCGTGCCACAACTACTGAAGCCCGCACACCTAGAGCCCGTGCTCCACAACAAGAGAAGCCACTGCAATGAGAAGCCCGTGCTCTGCAACGAAGAGTAGGCCCCACTCACTGCAACTAGAGAAAGCCTGCACACAGCAACCAAGACCCAGCGCAGCCAAAAATAAATTAATTAATTAAAAAAAATATGCTCATCATCATCTGAGTCTTTAGCAAGTTGTAATCGTCTTGCTGCCGGAGGGTCTTGCCTCAGTGTCGATGGTGCTGACTGATCAAGGTGGTGGTTGCTGAAGGCTGGAGTGGATATGGCAGTTTCCAACAACAAGGAAGTTTGCTCCATCGATTGGCCCTTCCTTTCATGAATTATTTCTCTGTAGCCTGCAATGCTGTTTGATAGCATTTTACTTAGAGTAGAACTTCTTTCAAAATTGGAGTCAGTCCTCTCAAACCTTGCCACTGCCTTATCAACTAAGTTTATGTAATATTATGTAGTATTATGTAATATTCTAAATCCTTTGTTGCCATTTCAACAATCTTCACAACGTCTTCACCAGGAGTAGATTCCATTTCAGGAAACCACTTTCTTTGTTCATCTGCAAGAAGTAACTCCTTATCTGTTCAGGTTTTGTCATGCGATTACAGCAATTTAATCCCATCTTCAGGCTCCCCTTCTATTTCTAGTTCTCTTGCTGTTTCTACCACATCTGCAGTTACTTCCTCCACTAAAGTCTTGAACCCCTCAAAGTCATCTGTGAGAGTTGAAACCAGCATCTTCCAAACGCCTGTTAATGTTGACTATTTTTACCTCTTCCCACGAACCACGAATGTTCTTAATGGCATCTGGAATGGTGAATCTTTTCCAGAAGCTTTCAATTTCCTTTGCCCAGATCCATCAGAGGAATCACTGTCTGTGGCAGCTGTAGCCTTATGAAATGTATTTCTAAAGTACTAAGACTTGAAAGTCAAAATTACTCCTTGATCCATGGGCTGCAGAATGGATGTTATGCTAGTGGGCATGAAAACAACGTTAATCTCTTTGTATATGTCCATCAGAGCTCTTGGGTGACCAGGTGCATTGTCACTGAGCAGTAATATTTTGAAAGGACTCTTTCCTGAGCAATAGGTTTCAACAATGGGCTTAAAATGTTCAGTAAACCGTGTTGTCAACAGATGTGCTTTCGTCCAGGCCTTGTTGTTCCATTTATTTATTTATTTAATAATTTTTTAAAAATTTATTTATTTTTGGCTGCGTTTGGTCTTCATTGCTGTGCGCAGGCGTTCTCTGGTTGCGGCGAGCGGGGGCTACTCTTCGTTGTGGTGCGCGGGCTTCTCATTGCAGTGTCTTGTTGCAGAGTACAGGCTCTAGGCACGTGTGCTTCAGTAGTTGTGGCACGAGGGCTCAGTAGTTGTGGCTCACGGGCTCTAAAGCGCAGGCTCAGTAGTTGTGGCACATGGGCTTAGTTGCTCCGCGGCATGTGGGATCTTCCCAGACCAGGGATCAAACCCGTGTCCCCTGCATTGGCAGGCGGATTCTTAACCACTGCGTCACCAGGGAAGTCCCTGTTGTTCCATTTAAAAGAGCAGAGGCAGAGTAGATTTAGCCTAATGCAGAAGGACCCTAGGATTTTTGCAGTGGTAAATGAGCATTGGCTTCAACTTAAAGTCACTGGCTGCATTAGCCCCTGACAAGAGAGAGTCAGCCTGTTCTTTGTTCTTTGAAGCTTTGAAGCCAGGCATTGACTTCTCCTCTCTAGCTATGAAAGTCCTAGATGGCATCTTCTTCCAATAAAAAGCTTTTTTGTACACTGAAAACCTGTTGTTTAGTGTAGCTACCTTCATTAATTATCTTAGATCTTCCGGATAACTTGTAGCTTCTACATCGGCGCTTACTTCTTCATCTTGCACTTTTATGTTGTAGAGATGGCTTCTTTCCTTAAACTTTATGAACCACCTCTTCTAGCTTCAGAATTTTATTCTGCAGTTTCCTCACCTCTCTCAGCCTTCATAGAACTGAAGAGAGGGCCTTGCTCTGGATTAGGCTTTGACTTAAGGGAATGTTGTCACTGGTTTGATATTCTGGTTTGATCTTAGACTACAAAAACTTTCTCCATATCGGCAATAAGGTTGCTTTACTTTCTTATCAGTTGTGTGTTCACTGGAGTAGCACTTTTAATTTCATTCACAAACTTTTCCTTTGCTTTCAAAGCTTGGCTGACTGTTTGGTACAAGAGGCCTAGCTTTTGGCCTCTCTTGACTTTAGACATGCCTTCCTCACTAAGCTTAATCATTTCTAGCTTTTTTTTGCGGTACGCGGGCCTCTCACTGTTGTGGCCTTTCCCGCCGCGGAGAACAGGCTCCGGACACGCAGGCTCAGCGGCCATGGCTCACGGGCCCAGCTGCTCTGTGGCATGTGGGATCTTCCCAGACCGGGGCACGAACTCGTGTCCCCTGCATCGGCAGACGGACTCTCCACCACTGCGCCACCAGGGAAGCCCCATTTCTAGCTTTTGATTTATAGTGAGAGATGTGTGACTGTACCTTTCACTTGAACACTTTGAGGCTTTGTAGGGCCTAAGTGTTCAACTGAAATTGGCCTAATTGTCTCAGGAATAGGGAGTCCCAAGGAGAGGGAGACAGATGGGGGAACAGTTGGTCTATGGAGTAGTCAGAGCACATACTGTGTTTTATCTTTTAAGGTCACTTCTCATATGGGTATGGTTCATGGTGCCCCCAAACAGTTACAGCAGTAATGTCAAAGATCACTGATCACAGATCGCCATAATAAATATAATAATAATGAACAATTTTGAAATACTGTGAGAATTGCCAGAATGTGACACTGAGACATGAAATGAGCAAATGGTGTTGGAAAAATGGTCCTGATAGATTTTTTTTTTCTTCGCGGTACGCGGGCCTCTCACTGTTGTGGCCTCTCCCGTTGCGGAGCACGGGCTCCAGACGCACAGTCTCAGTGGCCATGGGTCACGGGCCTAGCCGCTCCGCGGCATGTGGGATCTTCCCAGACCGGGGCACGAACCCGTGTCCCCTGCATCGGCAGGCGTACTCTCAACCACTGCGCCACCAGGGAAGCCTTGTCCTGATAGATTTGCTCGACACAGTGTTGCCATGAACCTTCAATTTGTAAAAAACACAGTATCTATGAGGTGTAGTAAAGCAAAGACACTAAAATGAGGTCTGCCTGTACCCCTGCATTGTAGGCAAGTAAGGAGGGAGAGGAAGTTTAAGAGTTCTTAGCTATCAAAGAGAGGCTTCTGTGTGTCTCCCAGTTAACTAGGAAAGTAGAACCCAGAAGTATGTTGGATTGATTTGGAATGGTGGCCTAGAGAGGCTCTGGAGACTTATCTTTCCTTCTGCAACTCTCCCCAGCTCAAGACACAGATGTGGCAGCTCCTCAAAGGCCATGACCACCTACAGGATGAGTTCTCCATCTTCTTTGACCATTTGCGCCCAGCAGCTAGCCGTATGGGTGACTTTGAAGAGATCAATTGGACTGAGGAGAAAGAGTATGAGGTACAGGCTGTGAGGCTGCTGTAGGGTTGTGAAGGGGGAAGGCCATGTGTAGGAGGGATATCTGCCCAGAGTCTGTGTTGAGTGGCACCAACTCCTCCCCAGTTTGATGGCTTTGAAGAAGTGGCACTGCCTGATGTGGAAGAGGAAGAGGAACCTCCCAAGATACCCACAGCCTCAAAGAGCAAAAGAAGAAAAGAGATTGGGGTCCAAAATCATGATAAGGTACACCAGGTTGTTGGGGATTATCCATCTTTCATGAATCAAGCCTTGAGTTTTCTGTCTGAGTGGTCCTCTGGCTTAGGGTGGTGCAAAAGCCTCTGTGATCTGAGGCAGTCATGGAGCAGGAACCAAAGGTCAGGCTGCTGTGGACATGCAGAGCCCATGGGAAGAATGGTGCAGCTGCTGAAGAGGTCCCACCCATGATTGGCTCATTAGAAGGATCTGTTTCTCTAGCTCAGAGCTATTTCTCTTGTCCTTGGGTCTTCTTCCTTTCTGTTCGTGTGAAAAAAATAGAACCAGGATTCATCATTTTAATAATAATGACAACAGCTAATACTGAGCTGTGTTCCAAAGTATCACGTGTCTCTTATATTTTACATGGACTATTCACTCGTTGAACTCTCACAATAACCCTATGAAAAGATTGCTCTTGTTTGCATTTTATAGAAGAGGAAACTGAATTGCACAGAGGGGCCATTGCCAGGGTCTCGTGTTTAATCAGGGGCAGTGCTAGGATCTGAGCGTGCGTTGTCTGGCTCCAGAGTCTGCTTGTACTCACTGCTGTCTATTGCTCTTCAAGAAGTCTTTTTAGTCCATTTCCCTTTACTACATGTCTTGTACTCTTTCTTCGGGAAAACTGCTTCTTAGTAGCTGAATGACCTTGGGCGATTTATTTAATCTCTCTTTGTTTTAGTTTCTTCATTGTCAGTGGGGATAATAATGGTACTTATGTCTTGGGTTTGTTGAACAGAGAGTATCATTGAGTGAGCCTTCCATATGTACAAAGCCCTCTCTCAAGGGGATTGGAGGAGAGGGGAGAGCTCAAGGAACAGGGAGACAGAAACAAAGACAGACGAGTGAGTAGATCATCTCTCATGAGGGAGCTCTCCAGTGACTTTGCCTCAGATTATATTTCACTTAAATATTTCTTGAAACATCTGGGCAGTTGGGATATGTCAGTCTTTGGGTCATTTACAGATTGTTTCAGGGATTCATAGTAGGCTTTAGTTGAGTTTGGGCATTGATTTCCCCAGGCAACGTGAAGAGATGGTGTATAATGAAAGAGAAAGGAAGCGGGGAAGGGGGTCAGGGGGCAGGCTTGTTCAGATGGCTCACAACTTAGCTCCCTCTATTGGTACCAAAAATGCTTGGCAGTTAACCAAGCCCAAGTGTCTCCTAGGAGGCTGAGTGGCCAGATGGGGCCAAGGACTGTGCCTGCTCCTGCCATGAGGGAGGTCCTGACTCCAAGATGAAGAAGAGCAAGAGGAGAAGTTGTAGCCACTGCAGCAGCAAGGTGAGGAGGGAACTGGTACCAAGGGGTATTGGAGCTGCCTAGGGCAACCCCCAGGTTGCCTTGCTGTTTGGGGTATTGTTTGCTACCACAGATGTGTACCTTATTGAATTCCTAAAAAGATTACATGTGGATAAGTAATATGCCGTACACATACACATTAGTGTGTGTATGCAAAATAAATAGAATCTTTAAAAATATATGTATAATGGATTTTGCTTCTTAAAGAGAATCTTGTAGGTGAAGCTTTTGGAATAGGGAAGAATCAACCAGTTCATATATTTCCCTCTTAGAGTTTTTTTTTTTTAATGAAACAAACCTGTGTGAGGAAAATAGCCTAAAGGTAATGCTGGTTCTCTAAAGTAGGGTTGGTTGGCAGCAGAAATACAGTCCTTGGTTAGAGGATTGGTAGAATCCAGCACTGTTTTTTGGGCCATTTACAATTGTTGGAGCAGGCATGCATGTTGGTTGACTTGCTGAGCATCATGGCAAGGTTTCTTCCTTTGGTCGGCCCCTAAGACAAAAGAGGTCAGGAGACCCTTGACCCAGAAGGACATCCCTGCAGGTCTGTGACAGCAAATCCTACAAGAGCAAGGAGCCCCACGAGTTGGTAGGCGGCAGCCCCCACGGAGAGGCCAGTCCCGTGCCTGGTGCTAAGGAAGCTGGGCAGGGCAAGGACTTGATGGAGGAGGAAGCCCCAGAGGAGCGAGAAAGCACTGAGGCAACCCAGAGCAGGACTGGCAGGAGTACCAGAAAGGGAGAGATGCCTGTTCCAGGTGAGTGATCCAGCCGCCAGCCCAGCCTTTCTCCCTTTATTTCTGTCTCATTCTCACATACTTCAAGCGAGAACGTCCTTGAGCCTGGATAATATTAGTCTTGTCTTTTTTTTTTTGCGGTACGCGGGCCTTTCACTGTTGTGGCCTCTCCCATTGCTCCGGATGCGCAGGCTCAGCGGCCATGGCTCATGGGCCCAGCCGTTCCGCAGCATGTGGCATCTTCCCGGACCGGGGCACGAACCTGTGTCCCCTACATTGGCAGGCGGACTCTCAACCACTGTGCCACCAGGGAAGCCCTATTAGTCTTTTCAGGGATGGACTACCACCTCTTTTACTAATAAACCAGTAGGAAATCCTTACTGTCCAGCCTTAATTTTCTTTCCTGTGGCCTCAATCCTCTGCAGAAATAAGAGTGCTACAAATCGACACGATCCAGCATTTTCTTCTTTTTTTTTTTTAAATATAAGTTTATTTTTGGCTGTGTTGGGTTTTCGTTGCTGTGCACGGGCTTCCTCTAGTTACGCGAGTGGGGCTACTCTTCCTTGCGGTGCGCAGGCTTCTTATTGCGGTGGCTTCTCTTGTTGGGGAGCACGGGCTCTAGGCGCACGGGCTTCAGTAGTTGTGGCTCACGGGCTCTAGAGCGCAGGCTCAGTAGTTGTGGCTCACGGGCTTAGTTGCTCTGCGGCATGTGGGATCTTCCTGGACCAGGGCTTGAACCCGTGTCCCCTGCATTGGCAGGCGGATTCTTAACCACTGGGCCACCAGGAAGTCCCAGCATTTTCTTCTTGTGTTCGCATTCCTGAACCCCTTCCCCTTGTCTCCAGATCCTCTATGGTCTGCATTCTAAAGCCTCAGCCATTCTCAGCTTTGGCAGTCGGACTTCATATCTTTATATAAGCGATCCTAGCCCCCACCCTCACCTCACTCTTGGACCTTAGAACTTTATCACGGTAGCTTGCCAGAGTGACCCCGTGGTAATTTGTGTCCTTAGATGCATTGTGACCCTGTCCATACCCTTAGATCCTTATTTTCCTCCTAAACAGGATTGGCAGCAGGGAGCACTTTGCTGTCTCCTCAAGAAGTGACTTTTACACACCAGCTCCTCCTCGATGGCCCACCGCCCTGCTCACCAGAGACTCCTCAGCTTCCCTCCAAAACTGGAACTGTGCTGTGCGCTGTTAGGAGTAACCAGGCTGGGCCTGAGGTTCTCTCCTGCCCCAGGGCATCCCCCAGACTTCAGGATGAGGGCGAGGGCCATAAGCCAGGGCATGAGTCACAGGCTTCCATGCTGGTCTGGAATGCTTCAGAAACTGAGAAATTGCCCGGAACTGTTGAACCCCCTGCTTCCTTCCCGAGTCCTGTTTCCTCAAGGACCGGAGACTTAGGGGGAAGACAGGTGTCTGGGAAACCAGATACTCAGGAGAGCTGGCTGCCTTCCAGTAGAGCTGGGGTGACAGAGGACGGGGTGTCTCCTGTCCATGAATCTTCTTCATCAGGAACTGACACCTCAGAGACTTCTCCCAAAGCCCCTAGAGGAGGTTTGGCTAAAGACAGTGGAATACAGGGCAAGGGTCCAGTAGGGGAGCCGCAGGCGAAGGCCACAGAAGCTACAGTGTGTGCCAACAACAGCAAGGTCAGCTCCACGGGGGAAAAGGTTGTCCTGTGGACAAGGTAGGTGGGGATGGATGTGTGAGCCTGTTTAGAAAGTGCATGGAGCACACCCATGTTACTGATTTAGATTAATTGCCTTATGTGGATTCCAGGGAAGCTGACCGTGTGATTCTGACCATGTGCCAGGAGCAAGGAGCACAGCCGCAGACTTTTAGCATCATCTCCCAGCAGCTGGGAAATAAGACCCCTACTGAGGTAAGTAGGGGAAACTCTGCTAGAGCTTCAAGCTCCAGAGGAACCAAGGAAAGGAAGAGGACAGGTTGGCCAACTAAGAGGTGATTGGTGATTATAAAGGTCTGCCCTGAGGAAGACGTTGACTTGTCAGCGTGGTTAGTTATAGCTCTAGAAGAGAGAGGGCATTGAATTTTGAGGTAGAAGCCCCAGGGATTACATTTTAGTTTTGCTTTTAGAAGGAATGTGACTTTGGGCAAAATGTTTAGCCTTTTAACCCGAGTTTCCTTATCTATAAGGAGGGCACAGCCCTCACCGCCTTACTGTGTAGAACAAACAAGATTGTTCAAGTTGGTGTATAGCGCTTAGTAAATGTTAAAATGTTACTAACTTAAGAAAGGTGAATGCATGCCTCCTCCTCTCCTCCTAGGTTTCCCATCGTTTTCGAGAACTCATGCAGCTCTTCCACACAGCCTGTGAGGCCAGCTCCGAGGATGAGGACGATGCGACCAGTACCAGCAATACAGACCAGCTGTCTGACCACGGGGACCTTCTGTCTGAGGAAGAGCTGGATGAGTGAGACCCTGGGAGCGTGAGGGTGTCATCTGCACAGGATCGAATCCAACAGGCACACTGATCAGGGGAAGGGTGGCTGTACTTTGCTTGTAAAACCCTTGAGCTCAGTGTGAGGAGCTGGCGAAGCAGGGGGCCAGGGACAAGGAAAATGACAGGCTGGGGGTTGGATGGCCCTGCCATCCTGTGTGTCTTTTATGAAGACCTTAGAAATCTACGTTGTAAAGAACATTGAGGGAGAGTGCAGCCCAGTTCCTTTTCTGTGTGTTTTTTTCTTTTCTTTTTTGTCTGGTGGTACATATTTATTGTTGTGTGATCTGATCACAGTGTTTCTAAATGTGATAAATGCGTATGTTGGTGTAGCCAGTCCCAAGACACTGAGCTCCTGCATCCAGCAGTTTTTATTGTAAACTAGCTCTTTCCTTTTCTTGGAGCTTTAGTCCATGAGGCTGTCGCCACTCTGGTAGCACTGGGCCAGGCTGCGTAGCTCCTGCAGTGTCTCCTCTAGGTCATCCTGTTCCACTCCAGCGTCCATGAAGCTGGCCCAGCGCCGCAGGTCAAGTTTGGCGAGATCTTTGGCCAAATCTCCCAGGGTCCGGTTCAAGGATGAAGAGGAGCAGAGGGCCCCGAGCACTGGGATGCTCTCCACTGCTGCGGAGGGAGGGAAATGGGAGCCCTGTGAATGGACCACTGTTCTACCCTTGGTCTGTTGCACACACAGGGAAGTCTGGGCCTCTGGTAGACTTGACTGTCTAGTAAACTCAGTAAATTTTGTGTCCTCTCCCCTTTGTATACCAGCACTCCAGAGGAAGAACGCTTCTCTCAGGAGCCATAGAGTGAATAAAGGAGTGTTAAACTGGGAATTTCCCAAGTACCTTTATCCAGGAAGGGGTATAGTAAACCTCTCCCATGCTTGAAAACCTCTTGGTTTTCTTCACCTCCTACATACCTGCCCCTGTTGGGGGACCATCCAGAACCAAACCCTGCTGGCCGAGGCTTGAGGAGAAGAGGTAGGGGTAAGGAGGAACCACCTTACAGGGAGTCAGCAGCAGATGAGAAGAGCTGTGGGGCAAGAGGACAGCAGCTGAGTGAGAGGAAGTCAGGGGAGGTGGCAGGTCTGGGAGGAGAGCAGGAGCAAGCATTATACTGACCTCCTGACTCGAGGCTGCTGCTGCTGCAAGTACTGGGCCAAGACTTCTTCCCCGGTGGTGCACGCGTGGAGGGAGGAGGGCAGGGGTGTCCCTGGGGTGAGCTGACTGCCAGAACAAAGCCAAAACCACCTTTAATCTGTGGCAGCATGAATGAGAAACTAGGACTTAGGTTCTCAGGGCATCAGCTGGATTGGGGTGCTCACAGCCTTTGTTTTCTTTTAAGTGGCCCAGAGGGAAGGAGAGCAGGGCAGTGCCATTAGAACTCCCAGAGGTATGAGAAAAGGATGTGAAACAAAAATCTGACAAGGGCTCCTAAGGACCACCAGCCCTCACCTGGTGTGGCATGCTCTGTCTAGACCCCTCAGCACCACAGACTGGGCAAAGCAGCACGTTCCAGAAGGGTCCCCACATGCAGACAGTGGGGTCCATGGGGTGGCCTCTCCAAGCTGCATCAGCGTATCAGGGAGGGACTGGCTTGGAACTAAGGGGAAGGGGATGGTTGCTCCTGCTGTGACCACCTAAAGATAAGGAAGAAATCGAGTTATAGAGCTTTTTCTCAGCTCTGACCCATCTCCTCACAAAGCTTAATACCTTTTTCCCAGAGAAGTTCAGCATATCAGCCAGATGAACCATGGAAACTGGTGAGGAGCATAGGCGATAAGGAACAGTGACTGTGTCCAGGGCTGTAGCCAGGATGGCGCCACAGTGGAAGGGCAGAGTGGCCTGTAAAGAGGATACAGAGAAGAGCACTTGGCCTTCTGGGCATGGAAAAGAGAGTGTGGAGGCAGAACAGTAATGGCAGAGAGGAAAGCAGGGGTGTGTTTGGCCCAGGGCTGCATAAGCATAGGACAGTGTCATCTAAGAGGCCACATCAGAGCCGAGTTCAGGCTGAGGCTTCAAGAATAGAGCCAGTAGCAGATAAAGGCTGACTCGGCGAGCGCGTGCGCGTGCGCATGTGTGTGTTGCCCTGTCACTAGCTGCAGTCAGAACAAGAGCATCGAGCCTTACATCATATTGCAGGTGAGGGAAGTTGACAGGTGGCTCAGGTTGCAGCCCCAGGCTCCCACCCAAGGATAATGGGCAGACCAGAGAGCTGTGAGCAGACAGGTGCACCAGACCGAAAGCTGTGTTTAACAGACGGTAGATGTTTTTCTGGGGCTCCTGGTGAAAGAAATGAGAGTAGTTTGTTTGAACCAACTTTCTCACTGGGCTATCCTCATTTCTCTCTCCTTACCCTGTGACCGTTTCTCCCCACAAGAACTACTCACCCCGAGGCGGTACGGACCAGGGAGTAGGCCCCAGGTTATTATTCCCCGCCCTGAATACTCGTCATGTAGCAACTCTGCGGCCTTGGCGCCTACCCCAGAGAAGCCATTGTGCAGGTCACATAGGATCTGGAAGCCCTGGAGAGAGGTGAATGGCGAAAGTCAGCAGGATGAGGGGAGTTTCTACCCAAGTGCCCGCCATGCCACGCAGCTACCTGCAGGTAGTCGCACTCCTCCACGTAGAAGTGCAGCCTGTCCTCCAGCTCTTCCAGGTACTTGGGTTCCTTCAGGATACTCTCACCTTGGCCAAAAGCCTCCAGGCGACCTGCTTCCCTGCCATGCATAAGCACAGTCCAGGATTTACAGGACTTCCCCACTTCCATCCCTCCGCTCAAGAGCTCTTGTTTTGGAGGAGGGCAGGGAAGATGGCCTCAAGAGCCTCATCCAACATTAGTGGGGACCCAGTTTCTTGCCTCACAGCCTCTGGGGCCCTCCATACCCATCATGGTTGTACTTCTGAATCATACAGATGCTCCGGGGATGGAGATGGACTCTGAGAAAGTCTGACCAGACTCTGATGCTGCCCTCTGTGGGGATAACTGGTTTTGGAGTTGTAGCGGTGGTGAATGGTGGGGGACCTGAAGAAAAAGCAGAGGAAACGTACCTTTCTCCATGTTCCTGCTCTGCCCCACTCCCCATTTTGCAGTATCTGGAGAAGTCTCACCTTTGCCATTGGGAATGGATTTGACCCTCCAGATACCATCACTATTCAGCACTCCCTGGGCGGGGTGAGAAAATCTACATTTAGGTCCAGGCCGTCTAGACGCAAAAGCTGATTTATCCTCCCTGATTTTGCTGGCCATACCCTATAACCTCCTTTCTGTTCACGTACTTACAGTCCTTTAGTAGGAGAAAAAAGTGCTTTTCCTCAAAATACCATTCTAGGGCATTTAAGATGGCTAAAATTCTCCTTTTCTCTGCCCCAGTGGAGGCACTCTGGTTGTAGCAATGGGCTTAAAAGTTCAGGGCAGAGGCCCTCACCTCTGCACTCAGGAGGTCCTGGAGATAAGGGTTCTTGGGATAGATTTCCTCTTTGTGTGTGGTGAGCTTCCCTTGCCTGAAAGAAATTGGAGATTGATCATAGTGTCAGTTTCCCTGAGTTCTCCAGCTTCCTATGCTCCTTCCCAACTCCTCTCCAAACATCACAAGTACCATGCTATTGCAGCATCTAGCTGTTTGTCCCTGTAGAGTCCACCTTCTTGTTTTAGGGAGCTCAGACTACCTGTACAAAAATAACAGACAATGTTAGGTAAAGCCCTGTCCCTCCAATCGTTCAGCTAACCTTCCTCTGATCACCGGACAACCTGCTGTCATCATCACTCCAGCACTTGGCCCTTCCAAGCTTTCTTGATTAGACATGGGTTGAAAAAAACCCTTGCCTAGGAGAATGTAGATTCCATCCTTCATTTCCCAGCTTAGTCCTTAGCTTTGGGACCTGGGCAAAGACCACACCCAGTGGTTCTACGGGAGCGCCACAGTTCAACATCTCAGTGTGTCTAGGGACAAGTAGCCCATTCCAGAGATAGCTCTTGAACGGAATAAAATTTTGCTTTCTTGCGTCCCCTCAGGTGTTGGCATACTGTGGTTAGCTCTCCTTGGGGCTCCTCATCTCTGGTCCTTCAGCCTAGTATAGTCGGGGTCAAGGATCTTGACGCGAACGGATGCTAGAGACTCCACACGCGAGGGGAACACTGCGAATTGGCTGACTCCAGCCACCACCTAACCCTTCAGATCCATGAGTATGAGTCTCGGCGTGTAAGTCTCTTGGCCGTGTAACGTCCGGCCGGTCCGGTACAGGACGTCGGGGCACAGCTCTCCCGGCGGTTCTTTGGCATCGGTCGGCCTGCACAGCGCAGCATCCTGGGGAGGCACAGAGGAAGGACTGGACTCGGGTGGCGAGAGGAACAGGCCGGAAGCAAGGACTGGAGATCTGGAAAGGTTCAGCTGAGGCAGCCGCCCAGAGACCTTACCTGCTGGTTCCACCAGTGCGCTCCCACGAAACCCGCAAAATGTCCCAACTGCAAAGTGAGCACCTCCCGGGCACCCCCCGCCATGCTGCGCGGCTCCGCTGGGTAGCACAGCCACAGCCTGCCCACTCGCTGCTCCTTGCCGATTGGCTCAGCAGGCTTGTGGGTGGGGCCTCATTTCCGGCGTCCTATTGGCCCATAAACACATCCTTTCCCATAGGATAAACGATTCGTTGGGCTTTAATGACACCGCTCCTCATACCCCGCCTCTTCCTGTCGTGAAACAGTCTTGCTTATCAGTCGTTGTTTGTCGAGGGGCGGGGCACAGTGGCGCAGGCCGGAAGTTGTGGGCACCAGGGCTCAAACGCCGTGCTGGAGCGTTCTTGGTGCTGGGTTCTTTGCATCCACCGTGGGGTTCCTGGTGCGGCTCACTAAAGAGTCTCCTACCTACTCCTGACGGCTCTTGCAGCTGTTGTGTCTTTTTTTCATAGGATACTTCTGCTGGCTGATAGCGACTCAGGTAAAAAATAAAACCTTGCCAGAAAACTAGACGTTACCGTAAAGCCTCACATGTGTCCTCTCCTTCCTGTCCAAAACTCACAGCCTTCCTGACTTCTAACCCTGTGGACTGGCTCGTTCTATCTATGTATATAATGTAAATCAATCAGAGTACATATTCTTTTGCGTCTGCCTTTTGCTCAATATTGTTAACTTCTTCCCTGTTCTTGCATATACTTATAGTTCATTTTCATTGCTTCAGAATGCCATTGTAGAAATATACCTCAAATGATCTATTCTGCTGATAATGGACTTTGGAATTGTTTCCATTTGGGGGCTATTAGGTGCTACAGTTAACATTCTTGTGCATGTGGACATGCACACATTTCTGTTGTGTATATACCTAGGAGTGTAATTGTTGGATCATAAGGATGGGAATGTTTGAATATGGTAAATAACACCAAACTTTTCTAAATTTACAGTTTCACCACCAGTGTAGTAGTGTTTTCAGGTGATGTTCCATAACCTTGCCATTAAAAATTTTTAGTCCATATCATTGGTTTTAGTTTTCCTGATTATTAGTGAGATTGAGAGCACCTTTTTATGTTTATCACCATTAGAATAGCCACTTTTGTGAAGTGCATGTTCAAGTCTCTTGCCCATTTTTCTTTTGGGTCATCTCAACCATTTGTAGGAGTAAGTACTTTATTCTGAATACAAACCCTTTGTCAGTTACTTGTGTTGAAAATATCTTCTCCCACTGAAGTATATTAACTCTCCCGTTATAATTGTCTATCTCCTTGTAATTTTGTCAGTTTTTATTTTCTTAGACTATGTTATTACTGCATACTACTTTACAGTTTTATTTTCCTGATGGATTGAAACTTCCACCATTATAAACTAGCCCTCTTTTTCTCAAATAATGCTGTTTTACCTTAATATCTACTTCGATAGTAATATAGATGAACCAGCTTTCTTTTGGTTAGTGTTTGCACGGTGTATCTTTTTTGACTCGCAACTTTAATTTGTCTCTTGAAGACAATATACTATACACCAGAAGCAAACACCAAGTGGGATTATACGTGCATGTGCTTTATTGGGGAAATGCCTGTGTGGGAACATCTCAGGAAACCAGAAGAGGCTGGGAGTCTCAGACCTTGATGAAGGTATGAACCCAGTGAAGAATAGAGGGAAGGAAGAAATCTGACTGCAGTTTTTTTTCTTTTTAACACCCTTATTGAGGTATTATTTATATACAGTAAATGATATTGAGGTGTCACTTACATCCATCTTAAGTGTATGATTTTGTAAATAAAGAGTTGTGCAGTCATCACAATTCAGTTTTAAAGCATTTACATCATCCCCAAAAGATTCTTCCTGTGTGATTACAGGTAAACCCTGTTCCTACCTCTAACACCAGCCAACCACTGATCTACTTTTGCCGTTATAGATTTGCCATTTCTGGATGTTTCATATAATCATACAAATGTATTTTTTTGTTTGGAGTCTTAGCGTAAGGTTTCTGAGTTCCCATGTTGTAGTGTGTATTAGTATTTTGCTCATTTTTGGTTATCCGTTTACAAGTCGATGGATATTTGGATTATTTTTACTTTTTAGCTATTATGAATAATGTTGCTATGAGTATCTCATGCTGCTTGAACACAAGTCTTTGTGTGAACATATTTTCATTTCTTTAGGGTAGATACTTAGGGGTGGAATTGCTGGGTCATGTGATAACTTCGTGCTTAACATTTTTAGGAACTGCCAAACTGTTTTCTAAAATTATATTTCCATTTTATATTTCCACTGGAAATGTTCGAGGGTTCTTTTTTTTTCCTCCCTGCACCCCACAGCTTATGGGATCTTAGTTCCCTGAGAAGGGATTGAACCCAGGCCTTTGGCAGTGAGAGCACCAAGTCCTAACCACTGGACCGCCAGGGAATTCCCATGGAGGGTTGCTTTTTCTCCACATCCTCCCCAACACTTGTTATTGTTGTCTTTTTGATTTATAGCCATTCTAGTGGGTGTGAGGTGGTATCTTACTGTGGTTTCGATTTGCTCCTAATCAGTAGTGATGTTGAGCATCTTTTCATTATCCTGTCAGCCATTTATATGTCTTTTCTTTTTTTAAGTTTTTAATTTTTTTAAAAAATAAATTTATTTTTGGCTGTGTCGGGTCTTCATTGCTGTGCACGGGCTTTCTCTAGTTGTGGCGAGCGGGGGCTACTCTTCACTGTGGTGCACGGGCTTCTGCTTCTCATTGCAGTGGCTTCTCTTGTTATGGAGCACGGGCTCTAGGTGCGCGGGCTCAGTAGTTGTGGCTTGTAGGCTCTAGAGCACAGGCTCAGTAGTTGTGGTGCACAGGCTTAGTTGCTCCGTGGCATGTGGGATCTTCCCGGACCAGGGATCAAACCCATGTCCCCTGCATTGGCAGGTGGATTCTCAACCACTGCACCACCAGGGAAGTCCCCAGAATTACTTTCTTAATTTCATTTTTGGATTTTTCATTGCTGGTATAGAGAAATACAATTGTTTTTTGTATATTAATCTTGTAGTATTGTTGTGAACTTGTTGAACTTGTTTTGAGTTCTATTAGATTATTTTGAGATTTCCTAAGGTTTTCTATATACAGGAATATGTCATCTGAAAAGAAAGAGAGTTTTGCTTCTTACTTTTCATTCTGAATTCAGTCCACTTGAGTGATGAAGAAAAGCCCCAAGAGACCAGCTGTGCAGCAGGCTTAGCATGGAGACAAAAAAAATTGGGGCATGAGGATCAGGTCTGCAGTAGAAGGATCTTAAGAAATAAAGGGGACTGGATAGGGTAGATTAGGATAGAGTATTTGGAAAAAAATTAAGAATCCATATTTAGCAAATTGCAAAAGTAATGAGGCAATTCTTCAGTAAGGATTTTGTACATAAATGATAGTATAGTCATACAGCTTACTATTCCACATTCATGAAAGAGAATAAGGCATATTGATTATGAGCTTGGCCTTCCAAAGATGGAAGCCAATTTCCCAGCCTCATTTACAGTTAAGGATCAGGCTTGTCAATCAGATTCAGGTCCTGTCCAGTAAGTATCTGGTAAGGGTAAGAGCAGTGGAATCTTGCTTTTTTTGGGAGGCAGCAGCACTGCAATTTCTGGGGGCTAGCTGCCATTATCATTAGTATAGGCTGCAATGTCAATGTTCATAGTAGCACTGGTGACTTTATCACAGCAGCCCCTCCCTTGTTGTGGTTAGGATGTTGTCTGTGGCTGCTGAGCTCGTGACAGTGTCCCTCTTGGAGGTTCTGTGTGCTATTTCTTTTTCTTTTAAAATTCCTTAGAGCAGGCACTCGATTTATAAGAAAAACTCCTGACAGGTACAATTTCCAAGATACCTGGAAACACCAAGGTATAGAAGAGTAAGTACACTATTGTGTTTAAAAAAACGTGTATTTTTTTAGAATTTTGTCTCTATAATTTGATTGCCTCTAGAAAAGGGAGCTGAGAGAAAACGAGCCTGATTTTCCATGAAATGTTTTCATGTGGTTTGAACTTTGTAACCCATACATGGCAAAAATAAAGGCATAGTGAAGCCACTGAATGACATTAAGGGAATTGCATGATGTGCTGTGTTTAGAGAGCTCACTCAGGCAGCCCAGTGAAAGACTGGAGGGAGAAGCCAAGGGTAGTTGGCAGAGAAACAAATTAGCAAATGATTATAGTAACTCAAACAAGAAGCGATGGGGTTATGAAAGGCAGTGGTAGTAAGGATGGAGAGGAGGAAGTGAGTCTGAGCTATTGAAAAGACAGGTCTCAAGGCTTGACTATCTGTATTGGGAGACGTATCAGTCAGGGTTCAGTCAGAGAAGCAGAACTATATTAAAAGGGATCTGTTAAATGGATTCAAACTTTCCAACTGTGGGAGCTGGTTAAGCAGTCTCTATAAGGCTGTTATCTTTGAGTCTGATGCTAGAACATCAGTCTAGCTAAAGTGTCTGGGGATTGGGTCAGGGATGGAGGTTTTATTTTTGACAGGGAATCCTTGAGGAGGATAGGGTAGGGGCAGCTGGCTCTCTAGTGAAAAATGCTGATATACATTCAGACTCTCTTCTCATAGTAATTGTTCAAATAAAGCATTAATAAAATCCAAGTTATAAATAGTAGCTACCTATCATTTAATGGGGGCCTACTATGTGTGAGGCACCTGACATTTATTATGTGATTTAATTCTCACAAAATCCCTGAAAGTTTGGCATTATTATTACCTTTACATAAGGTGAAACAGAGATAAGGTAAAATTAGAGAAGGAAATAGGCTAAGACAGTTAGCTAATAAGCAGCAGATCTGGGAATCAAACTTCTCACTCTTTGGAACCAACAACCTGGGTATGGTGAGAGAATCAGACTCTTCTGAAATTGATGAGTCAGTATTTTCTCAAATCTCAGAAAGACGGTACACAGATAGTACTATTCTACATGGATTAAAGATGTTAATTCACTAAATACAATGTATGCTGTAGGGGTTTAGAACTTCTTTCAGGAACCTGTAGAAAGGGGCTGTACTATACAAAGTTGCCAGACTCAGCTGGAGTTTGAGGAAAGTTCTCAGGGACCATTGATAAAAGAGTAAATAGGAAGTGAATGGTCTGGGAGGGAGAAGTTAAGGAGGAGATTGAGTCTCAATCTCCTAAATTGAGTAAAGTCTGGAAAATTTCTGTAGAATTTAGTCTCAACAAGCAGAATGCCAAAGAAATTCAATTTGGCCAATCTGAAGGCTCTTTCCATCTTATAAATATAACACAACACTTTAAGAAAGATACTTAATTTAATTTTTTAGATAAAGGTACATGATTAAAATGTGAAAACCACAACTAATAAACTGATGTTAGTTTCAGGACATCTTATTGCCACCACAGTCACATCACAAGGAACCCACTGCAATGGAGGTTGGGAGCTGACTGCAGTCCTGTCCAATCCCATAAGTGCACGTGCCTGGCTGCTCTTCTTGTGTACTGCAGGACTCCCCCATTTGATTGGGTCCATTAGAAGAAATGTCCATTGTCTTCCATGTACCTTGTGACCATGGCTTAGAGGTAGGCACAGAGCCGCTCCAGCTGCCCAGGATTCCTATTACTTAGGAACAGCAACTCCTTTTTCCCTTCTTCTGTATGAGCTAAAATGGAGCCAAACACAGATAACTGGCAGTTTTCTCCTGTAGCATTGTGTTACTTAGCAAATTCTGTAGTCAAAGGCTGCGTTATCCAGACTATGTTCTGATATAATTAGCACTCCCAAAACCTCACTTCTAGGCCCTTTATTCCACCTGCCAGTATTTTTTCTATGCATAATTTCCTTTTCTGTCTCTATTCCTCCAACCAGCATCTATCTCTCCCTCTGTTTCAAGACTATCCTCTGGACTTTAAGGACTGTCAAATCTCTCAACCCCCTTTTAGAAATCTCTCCATTGTGCCTCATCATGCTGCAGCTGCTTTATACTCTTCCCCCTATTCCTTTAATAACCTATTCCAACTGCAGCTAATTCTCTATTATCTAGTAACAGAACCACCTTTATTTTTCCTCTACACCCCGCCCCACAACAGACCCACACCCACCCAGAACTGAGGGCAAGGGTTAAATGAGCAGCTGGAACACTTTCATCTACAAGTACTAGGACAGGTATAGCAAGGATTTGGTTTGGTGCTGGAGTAGCCTCTCACACAGCATCAGTTGTTCTGGGGGTGCCCTAGCATATGAGCCTCTCAATGCAAGTGTGTTGAACGATGAATAAATGTGACAGTGAGAGTGTGGCAGCAACCCAATCACCTGGGTTCGGTCTCACCTCCTCTGTTAGCATGAGCATCTTATTCTAGACTAACGTGAGAATTTTAGGGAGAGATATAATGTCTCTTGTAAATCGAACTTTAACCAACCCCACACCTTCTGTACCATCTAATTAGCCAGAAAGAAGTCAAGATAAAGGGAAAAAAGATGAAATACAAATTACAGGCTGCTGCTGAGGGAAGAAGAGATAAGGCTCTGACTCAGTGGGATTCTTCTGTGAGAGGAAAAAGCTAAGCAACTGACCTTTCTCATGTTGAAGCCAATTGTTCTCCAAATAATAGTGAATACAACTTTCAAATTCCTTTGGATTATAGTTGGAAACCAGGATGGGAATAAAGGGATCCAGGGCGTCAAATCCTTCCTGGAGAAGAAAAAGGATAAAGATACAGTATTCGTTAAGTGACAAATCAGTGTTTATTTAAACACTTTGAGGATAAGGTCTTTGAGATTTTGTTCTATTCTCCTCTACTCCACGTTCTCTGGGGCTGGCTACCCTTGCTCTACATGGCCACAAATATACTTAAAAAAGAGATAACGCTTGAGGCAGGGGGCGGCACCCCGGAGCAGGCTGGCGGCAGGGGGCGGGGGGCGGGGGGGAATGTCACTTATCTGAGAGTGTACACACATAATCGTATACGTGTTTACATTTTTTTTACAGTTCTAACTTCAATAGTCAAGTTTTGATAGTTCATATACTCAAAAAAATTAAACAAAATGACAAGGATGGGGGAAAAGATCCTATATAAACTAAAACAAATGAATCAAACTGTATTTCAGAGTTCAAACATAACACTGAAGGGAGGAGGGAAACTAACCCAAACTTACTTCTGAACAGAATATTTGAACGAAAGACCCTTAGGCTAAAGATAAAAACTGCTCTAAAAGATATTGAGCCTAAATAAGACAGAAGTAAAAAAAAAAAAAAAAAAATTTGCCCTCTAGTTCGCAGCTTATTTGTATAGAGGCAAGGGTTAGCAATTCTGAAACTACTTTTACTGTAATCTAAGATTGAGCTAATATGTAAATACACTGTGAATGAGAGATTATCGTTGGAGAAGAGGGTTACAAATATGGAAAGGGCGAAGGATACAATGAATGCCGGGATGCTAGCCTGGAACTAGAGGTATCAGATTCATGGTTTTTTAATATAGAGACAGATACAGATGTGTGTGGATGTGTAAATATAAACACATATACGCATATAGCACATATACATGTACGTTTGTATATATGAATAGTGCATATATCTACTTACTAACTCTGCTGGAAGGCCTAGAAGAAGTGACACCCACATCCTAGTAGCAATAAGTATACCTAGCACTCAGGTCTTTCTTGGTTTCTAAATACCATTCTCCTCTAAAATGAACCAAAGCTCCTTGAAAAAATGGCTTTTAGGGCTGGGGCAATGGAAAGTACAAGACGAGTCTGGAACATATTCTTCTTCTTTTTTTTTTAAATAAGTTTATTTATTTATTTTTGTCAGCGTTGGGTCTTCGTTGCTGCGTGTGGGCTTTCTCTAGTTGTGGTGAGTGGGGGCTGTTCTTTGTTGCGGTGCACGGGCTTCTCACTACGGTTGCTTCTCTTGTTGCGGAGCACGGGCTCTAGAGCACAGGCTCAGTAGTTGTGGCGCACGGGCTTAGCTGCTCTGTGGCATGCGGGATCTTCCCAGAGCAGGGCTCGAACCCGTGTCCCCTGCATTGGCAGGTGGATTCTTAACCACTGTGCCACCAGGGAAGCCCTGGAACATATTCTTGTGCCAAAAGTAAAGAAGTGCTTAGAAATGATGGGGACAGAGGAGGAAAGGTAGGGAGAAAAATGATGGGGACATGTTAAAGGGACATAGAAGCCAGCTTGAAGGGCTCCTACTGGCCAAATCTGGGATATCTTAAGCAGCAAAATAAATAATGATAGTAATTATTTAATGGGTTCTAAACCCTTTAAATAAGAATCCACATGTCTATATTGAAACAAATACATAAGGGAGAAAGGAAAATTCTTAAATATAAGAGAGGGCCAACTGATACATTTAGAAGTAATGGTGGAGCTAGAAAATATCCATCTTGCAATTATCATGATAACTGATTTAGGGAAGAATCACCGATGGAAACTAAAACTAGTAAGGGGAAGTTTGAGAAGTAAAAGGATATTTACCTAGTCTCAGAGTATATCTCCACAAGATACTTATTCATTACCAAAGGAAAAGAGTAACTTTACTGAGGAGAAATCAGGTGGAGAACACCTTAACTAAGTGTTCAAAGTATATATTGCCAGTAATAGGAGAAAAAAATTCCATGTGCTTTCTGATATTATGCACTGAGAAGACACAATATAACTTCTAACATCACATATAGTCAGGAAAAAACATCAGACAACCCCATAAAATAACCCATAAGATAACTAGCATGTACTCTTCAAAAACAGAGATATAAATATTAAGGTTATAAAAGACAAAGACTGAGGATCTGTCTCAGATTAAAGGGGACTAAAGACACTTGACAGTTGAGTGCGGTGCATTATCCAGGACTTTCTTTTCCTGTAAAGGACACTGGGATAACTGGCAAAATCAGAATATATTCTATAGATTAGGTAACAGTCATTGTTAACTTTCTGATTTTGAAAATTGTGCTGTGGTTATACATTAGAATATCTTTTTTTTTTTTTTTTTTTTTTTTTTTT
>NW_006785665.1:2177338-2179352 GCF_000442215.2 Lipotes vexillifer
TTTTTGCGGTACGCGGGCCTCTCACTGCTGTGGCCTCTCCCGTTGCGGAGCACAGGCTCCGGACGCACAGGCTCAGCGGCCATGGCTCACGGGCCCAGCTGCCCTGCGGCATGTGGGATCCTCCTGGACCGGGACACGAACCCATGTCCCCTGCAACAGCAGGCGGACTCTCAACCACTGCGCCACCAGGGAAGCCCTAGAATATCTTTGATTTTAGGAAATATGCATTATTTAGAGATAAAAGAGGGCATCATATCTCAGGTTACTGTCACATAATCCAGGGAAAAAAAACAGACGAAGAGAAAGAGTAAAGCAAACATGGTAAAGTGTTAACATTTTAGAAATCTAGCTGAAGTCACAGAGGAATACCATTTTTCTCCAAGTCTGAAATTATGTCCCCCCCCCCAAAAAAAAAAAATATATATATATATATAGATATATGTATGTATATTTAGACAGAATGACTATCTAAGGGTAAAAACAAATTTTCCAGTGATTTGACCTTTCCCAGCAACTCCTGGGGCAGATAGGCTTTCCGGGGCTTAAAGAGAGACCCAGTCTGGCTCACAGTCAACACAATGGCGCCTCCTTGCTGAAAGAAAGGAGAAAAAGCTGAATTTGAAAAAGACAGAAAAATGCATTTTAATCATCTGCAGTTTTTTTTTTTTTTTTTTGCCATATGGTGGTATGGCAGTGTGATCTAGCACAGTTAAATGGCAATTAAACTGATTATTAATTCTCAATTTGACTCTGACAGTAAATTGCTACATGATCTTAAATTTATCAAAATCCTTTCCAAAGTTGGTAAGAAATAAAAACACCTTGAACAATTGCAGCAAAGTGAAATTATGCCAATATTTCAAGAAAATGATTTTGAATACGTGTACTCCAGTCAAGTGGAAAGATAAGAAACCAAATATATAGATTTAAAACTTGGTACAGTTATGAGAATTAAATAAGATATAAGAACTTTCTGTCCATAAAATTAGAGACTGGTAGGTATTAGCAATGAGGCAGTTGAACATCTTTAAAACGAAAATACATTTCTTTCTGAAATCTGTTAGGTATCATATGCACTCACCCAATCATTTTTCACCATTTTCCTCAGGTTGTAAATAAATGCTAGTTCTTCTGGGGCAATCTGCACATCGGTCAATGTGTGAGACAGAGGTGAGAGGGAGGAGAAAGGGAGAAAAGAGGGAGAGAAGAGAACATTACTTGCTCTGCCTGGACGCTCCCCTGAGATATCTGCACTGACAACAACTAGAAAATCCTCAGCTGGGAAATCTCTGGAGGTCCATTGGTCAGGACTCTGCACTCTTACTGTCGAGGGCCTGGGTTCAATTCCTGGTCAGGGAACTAAGATCCCACAAGCTGTGCTGTGAGGCCAAAAAAAAAAAAGAAAAAAAAAAATCCTCAACTACTACATAACCATAGTACCTGAAGGTACCTCTGGAATAAGCTACATGGCCACTGCTCCTCAAACTGCCATGCTTCTGGAGATTAAAAAACAGTTACCAAGGGAGAAAATACCCACTACCCCAACCCACCCCCTTCCTTGATGCTTCTGATCATCTCTGCTTAGACCAGAGAACATCATTTTGAAAAGAGAAAGAAAAAATTGACAAAGAAACCACAGCTTTTGTTGTCATGCTCTTGGTATTCAGTGGATGATGGAATGTGGCATCATCTTCTCCTTCTGATACTATTTTCACTATACATCTTATTTCAAATATTCCAAGGCAAGAAAATATACTGCATGGTCTAGAAGGCTATGTCTCAGCCTACGTATATGATGGTTTCTGAAATCAGAGAAACCAAAATAGAGAAACTCAGTTCTCCTACCGGGCTTTTATCTTCTCTTTTCAGTGTGGTCCTTCCCCAGAGAGCATTGACTCCATCCACTGCCACCAGGAGGCGAAAAATACCCAAAGAACTTTGCCTCTTTAGCTCTTTGAGCACAATCCCAACTGCATCTGTGGCATTCCTCACCCGCATTATGCCCTGTAGGGAA
>NW_006785665.1:2179397-2204579 GCF_000442215.2 Lipotes vexillifer
GAGACAGTGGCTTGCAGTCCTACAAGAGGCTGTCTCTGGTTAGGCATAGTACACGTTTAGTGTCTTGTTTTATACCTGTTCAACTACTTCTCCCAGAGGACTGCCTTTCTCAGTGCTTTCTCGCTTATTCCAGACATACTTCTCTTGAACTTTTATCTAAAAATAAAACAAAGACCAAAAAAGGCCACTTAGCCTAAGGAGGAACCCATCCCTAGCTAAGAAGGTAGGGTAGGAGGCTAAGGTTATTAGGAGTCTATTCTCATCTATTTTTCAAGCCTTGTAAGAGAGCTCAGCAGGGAAGTGAATGCTTTCTAGCCCATTTCTGCCTGGAGCTTAAAAAAACACACACAAAAAAGTAAGGGATTCTGACTAAAAAGGCCCAGGATGAAGCCTTGGCACCCGCATTTTTAACAAGCTCCTAGGTGATTCTGACTTATATGCAGAGTTGAAAATCCCTGGCCTAGAGACTGTATCCAGGCATCACTAGAGAATAATTTTACAAATATGTTTCTGGTACCTAAGAGATCTAATCTGGAGAAAATTATGTAGTTGAAATGTGTGTTAGAGGATTTTAGGCTGTCACCTTGGAAAAGTCAATGAAGCAATCTGGACTTCACTTTGCTACCCACCAGATGCGACCAGCTTACTGCTGCCTCTTTATTTTACATGGATAAATGAGTTTCAGCGTGTGAACTCACTGTGAATAAAATGTATGAAAGAAATACAAAATGGTATTAGTTATCCCAACTACAATATTAGTTCTCCATAGTCTACTGGTACTCAGGGCACAAAGAAGATAAAAATCTTAAAAGATTGTCCAGCACCAAACTTCTGGGAGTCTAGTCACCTGACTCAAGAAATGCTCATTTGCAGTTTTGAAATTCTTCAGCCAGGTTGAAGCCTCTAAAGGTTGATCAAAGCGCTGTTTGTTGTACGTGGACTGCAGAAGATCCCGGCAGTTTTTCACCCAAAGATGAGCTAATCAAAAGGCAAAAGAAAACAAATTAGGCAGGAACTGACTGTATTCAACTCAAAATACTCTATGCTTCTTTAAGTTATGGGAGATGACTTTAGTTTCCCATATGTATTTCTTAAAGCCTTCTTGCTTCAGAGGTTTACTTTTTGGTCTGGTCCATCTTAAATATTATCATTACAAACAATACACAAATAAATGGATTAAAGGTCACCTCAGCTTCCTGGCAGTTTTTAAAGACAGAAAATGTGGATGCAAACAACACTGAACAAAACAAGGAGGGACATAAGAGAAGTATGAGAGTTTAAGTTTTTAAGATCCATGCTGACAACCTAGAATGCTGACAAACAGTACCATGTCAAAGGGTCTATGGGTACTCAAAGTTGTTGGCTGATGGCAATAAAGCTTGTGGTGAACACTAAGGTGGGAGTTTATGCTCTTGGGCATTAGCTATCAAAGTGAGGATTGCTGCGCCAAAAAATACTTCATTCTAATTATCAAAAGGTTCCAAAGCTAACTCAGACCAGCCTGTTCCTGGAGCAAAGACCTCTCCCTTAGTTGTCAGAGCCCTGTCAGAAAATTGAAGCCACAATGTTACCACAGTAACAGAATAACTAACCCCAACATAGTGAGGGAAGTTCTTACCATCTGGAATATGCAGTATCAGCCAATCCTGTTTTGCACAGAAATGAATACTATGGCAAAGACTGAGGGTTTTTCCTGTTCCCTTCTCGCCATCTAAAGCACTTGCTGTTAAAGAAAACACCAACTTCCAGTGGTTGGGACTCCACGCTCCCAATGTGGGGGCCCGGGTTCCATCCCTGGTCAGGGAACTAGATCCTGCATGCCGCAACTAAAAGATCCCGCATGCCAGAACTGAAGATCTTGCATGCTGCAAAAAAGATCGCGTGTGCTGCAGCTAGGACCTGGCACAGCCAAATAAATAAATAAATAAATATTTTTAAAAATAATAAATTTATAAAAAAAGAGAAAGGAATAGTAGTTTCATTTTTCTCACCAGGAATTGATTTAGGAATGGATGTGTGACGTAATTCTGGGCAATATGAAATGAGGGATGTCTGATGGAAGCTTCTGGGAAATTTTTCTTTGTTTTAAAAAAAAAGAATGCAAGAAAGGAATGTTTACTTTTCTGGCCTTTGGACATGGCTCTGTGAAGATGAGATGTTTGGAGTTGCTGCAACCATTCTGTCAACATGAAGAAATCAACCTGGAGACAAAACCTAATATGGTGAGGATGACAGCAGAAAGATTAAAGGAATCTGAGTTCTCTCTTTTTTAAAAGAATATTCATTTGTTTGTTTTGGCTGCACCCGGTCCTGGTTGCAGCGCGCAGGGTCTTTAGTTTTGGCATGCCTGTGGGGTCTGGTTCCCCGACCGGGGATCGAGCCTAGGCCCCCCTCACTGGGAGAGTGGAGTCTTACCCACAGGACCACCAGGGAAGTCCCGGAATCTGAGTTCTTGATGACCTCAGTGAACTGCTGAAATAACCAAACCTGAGCCTAAACCTGATGTTCCTGTTCCTTAGGCAAAAATCATTTATTACCTAAAGCCATTTTGAGTTGGACTTTCTTCTTACTCAACTGCAAATTAAGCATCTTAAGTGATAAACTAAAACAGGAGAAACACAACATGAGATGAAGAATTGGGTCATTTTAGAGATGAGCCACCAAAAGTTGGAGTATGTTAATATGCTATTTAATATGTTCATACCTAATTCTTTTAAAAAAAGCTGTTTTGACAGTACCACTAAAATAGATTACTTATGTCTTTTAAATTTAGGACTGCAAAAATCTCCAATTAGAGCAAGGAGTAAAAGAAACAAGTTCCTGAGGAAAATAAATTTAGTCAATTTTCAAAATATTAGAATTTTCATGCACTCTTACTACAGGAGTGTCAATGCTGACCTAACCCCTTCTGGCTAAAAATAAAGGTATTTTCTTAATTAAAAAAAAAAGAAAACCACCAAAAGGGACACTTCAACTGTCAACAAATAAAGCATTTCTTCTTTTCCCACATTTGAGGAAGGAAAACATTGGCTCAGATAGCCCAGGCAAGCAGGAAAGGATACAGAAAACATATCGTACAGCTGGATGAGCAAAATTGGTGTTTTTCAGGTAATGCAGAAGCTCTAGGGCTGGTCTCCTTACCATCAGGCAAGCTTCATTGAATGTCTTCACCTAACAAAACAGGGAAAGAGGGAGGAGAGGGTGGGGTGTGGAACTTCTGGCCAGTTCTTGGTAATATACACTGAGTCCAACATAGCAACTGTAGCATCAAATTGCCTATTTTTCATTTATTCAGTTAGGAGAGGTTGGTATTGAATTTGAAAATTTAGCCATGTAATTTAGCTAAAAATTGAAACACATTATCCCGCACCAAGTGTATAACATTCAGCTTTTGATTATTTCTGTAAATGAAGCACAGATATTACATCAGTTAATTGAAATTTACAAATAAACCAGACATAACTATGTAAACTGCTTAAGGTTGATATAAATATTAAAAGCATGTAAAATGCTTAACAAAGCATCTGACACATGGTAAGCATCAAATAAATGTTAATTCTTTTAAATTTATTTTTAGCTAATTCTTCTTTTAAATTTAATTTAATTAATTTATTTATTTTTGGTTGCATCAAGTCTTAGTTGCGGCATGCAGGATCTTTCGTTGCGGCATGCGGGCTTCTCTCTAGTTGTGGCTCATGGGCTCCAGAGTGCTTGGGCTCTGTAGTTGTGGCACGTGGGCTCTCTAGTTGTGGGGCAGAGGCTCAGTAGTTGTGACACGTGGGCTTAGTTGCCCCATGGCATGTGGGATCTTAGTTCCCCGTGTTCCCTGCATTGGAAGGCAGGTTCTTAACCACTGGACCACCAGGGAAGTCCCTTTAGCTAATTCTTATTACTGTAACCACCTAGACTTTTCTCTAGAACTTATATACATACCAGCTCAGGAGCAGGTGTGACCAACTGCCCCACAGCTATGAGGCCATACCTGACACCACCAGTATACAGATACACCAGAGAACTGACACACAAAATTCATTCCCTTTTTGCCACCAGGAATAATTTGGTGGAAAAATTTGGGAAGCAGTGATATGTGTGAAAATTATTTGCAAATAAAGTATTTAATAATGTCTACTGATAAGAATAAATACCTAACAAATACTATTCACAAGTATATCAGATAGGGATTAAGATAGTGGTGGTATTTTTTAAAGAAATCCTAACCAAACAATTGAATTGGAGAAGGACTTTGACAGGTAAGTTCAAACTTAATGGAAAGTGAAACCTTCAAAAACATGATACAGATATTAAAACAGAAATGCCGTATTAGGCAATATGACAGTACTAAAATACACAAACAATGGTGAGGGAGTTGGTCTTTACATAAATGGAAGTTATGGAAAGAATGTATGAGTAATTCCTTCCAAAGCACAAAGTAATTCTGAAAGCAACCTGCAATAGTTAAAGTTAGGCCCTCAGAACTATGTTAGAGATTGTACTATGAATGTCTTGGGACAGTTTAAAGATGATTTCTTCTGATCGTGTCCTATTTCCAAACTTAACAAAATTTTTGATGACAAGTTGTCTATGGCCTAGAATTAGCCCCTTTACTGGTGTCTCATCTAACTTCTTGAAATAAAACACATTGAAGAAATGACATCCTCTGGTTTCTAAGCTAAAAATCACCTGCACAGTCAAGTTTGATATTTCAAGAAGAAGGAATAATTTCTGAGGCTGAAACTAATTGAGCAGGAATTATCCAGAAGAACCAATTTTCCCAGGGACCTCCCTGGTGGTCTAGTGGGTAAGACTCCATGCTCCCAATGCAGGGGGCCTGGGTTCGATCCCTGGTCGGGGAACTAGATCCTGCATGTATGCCACAACTAAGAGTCTGCATGACGCAACTAAGACCTGGCACAGTCAAATAAACAAACAAACAAATAAATAAATGTTTATTAAAAGTGTTAAAAAAAAAACAAATTTTGCCAACAAACTCTGCTTGCAGTTAACTATGAATTCTTTCAATGGCTATAAAGCAATCCAAGATTACATTCTTTGGGTTGAATTTATGACCACAAAACTACATTTTCTGAAAACCCATGAGACTGAAGAAGAACAATGAATGATGCATCTAATCCAAATATTTCTATTTGGCTCATAAATATATTATGTTTTTGTTTTTCTACACATATAAACTGTTTTCATGATATTTTGCTAAGGCAAATATTAAATTCATTTTTAACAATTATTTGAAGTCTAAAGTTTCTAGAAATCTGTTGGGTAACACAAGGAAAAGAGTAGAATATTATTTATTTACTTAAGAATATTTTGCCTGGCTCCAAAAAGGATTTAAAGAGGTTAACTGCAGATAAGCATTTGCTTAAAGTAATTATAACAACAGCACTATTCACAAAAGATAATCAATAGCTCAATTTATCTGATTTGTTTTTAAGATTCAAATTAAATCTTTTATAGTTTTCTACTCATTTAATTCCACCCCTCTGCTATCAACAGCTTGTGTTATAAGCTCCCTCCAATTCCCTCCCCTGTTTTGAGCACCTGCATTACAAAGCGAGGAGGCAGGCCATGGGAGAATACAGTCTTCAGATCTTGGAAGGATATGTTGTAGTGCTGACCCTCATGCTGCTCCCCATGCTTGGCCTAGGAAGTAAAAATGCAAACAGGTATAATGGATAGAGTGACAAAGACTTTGAAAAAGTGTCAAGGGCCTTCTAGACTATAGTGAGGAAACACTTCTCTCTCAGAGCTGGAAAAGATATTCTTTCATTTCTTAGACAAAAAATGCTCGCTGTTGTCCCCAAATCCACAGTGTATATATAAAGCTGATGTTGGCCTGAATGATGAAGCCAGTTGCTCGGCAACATAAACCCTAGATGTGGAAGGAGGAGAGACAAATCTTGCCATCTGGATTCTTCTGTGCTGTGCATAGAGATGATCCAGTCACGTGACAAGATCATCTGCATGCCACTGTTGCCATAGAAACCTCTGAGGAACTGGCAGATAAAGGGACTACAATTACAGGGAAAAGCTGAAAGGCAATTCAATGACTTCATTCACTTATTCTATTTCATTTTGTGCTTGTGAAAGTAGATGAACGCTAGAGACATAAATAAAACACACCCTGCTGAGATGGTGTTTTGGGTAATGAGTTATTTTTTTCCCTTCCACAAGCACAGCATATGTTAAGTTGGGGCAACTCAGAGGGCAGGGGTAGGGACAAAAAGGGAGAGAAAAGCTATTGGTTCCCTTCACATTTAAGCACAGACCATACAACTAATTTCATTTATAAGAGGCAACAATAATACTGAGGAAGGAGAAATCAGCATTTAGCCTAATGGGACCTGAAATAGAAAATGCAACACTGGATACTGCTGGAATCCTGGTTTCTGCTGATAAACTTCACTTTAAATACTGCTCTTCTCAACAAATCAAGTTAGTTCCCTCTCCAGACACTAGGAAATCCACTTAGAAAGGTGGAAGATAGTTCCAGATTGGTTATTAGGAAAACTATGTGGTCCTAGGCAAGTAAGTTGATTTTGTTAGGATTCTCCATACCAGGGTTGGTAAACTATGGCTGGCTACCCATTTTTATAAATAAAGTTTTACTGGAACACAGCCAGGCCCATTTGTTTATGGCAGAGCTAAGTAGTTGTGACAGAGATCACTTTGGCTCATATGCCTAAAATATTTACTATATGATTCCTATAGGAAAAGTTTGCCAACCCATCATACAGTAAGATCAATAATAACTACTAAATTTAACTTCTAAGGAATTGAATAGTTAAGTATTTACTAGGTACCTACTCTATACCCAACAAAACCCTTGGCACAAAGTGAGTTCAATGGTAGGAATTAAACCAAAACAGATATGGACTGACCTGTCTGAGCTATGTTACCATAGTATCAGATAGGGATGGGGAAGATCAGGGTTCCAGAATGCTGTCTCAGGTACTGTCTGACTACATGTAAAAATCTGCTTAGCTTCTTTCAGTTTCAGTTTTTCTTATGAGTAAAATGATGGCAATACAAATTGTAAGCCCTGAAAAAAACCCATATACACATTAGCAACTCACCGGATCATTCTCACTGGTGCGGGAAATAGCTCTGGGACTCTCAGTTGCAACCTGGTTATCCAGGTGAGCAGCAAGGCATTGGGGTGCCTGAGTCCCTATGCGCAAAAAACATCCAGGGTCCAACTATAAAAGAAACCATTTTAGTGTTTTACAATTAATAGGCTTTTTACGCTTGCTACAACACTGAGGTTTTAAGCCATATCTGCCACAGGGAAAAATATCACTATCATGCATTTTAGTTTTATGTAAAACAGATCCTTGTTATTATTTATAATTCTCTAAGTCCAATCACATTATTCATACTCTGAATCTGTTCCAGCTTGTGTTGCTATGTCTGGGCTCTGTCCCATATGGAAACAATTCCATTAGAGATTGTTCAGGAGCATAGCTCAGCCATTAACAACCTAACTCAGGAAACTTCATTTAATGCTCTTGCCTACAGTGATGAATGGTGGCCAGTATTGTACAATTCCCAGCTGTCTAGTAATCCTAGTCACCTCAGTTATTAGGGGATTAGTGCAATGTTCCTATTTGATAGGTATAATTACACTCCTTGCAACAATTTTCTTGCTAGCTGTGTCCTGAAATAAAGAATCTTTCATTAAGGACGTGTAATGAGGGAGTGAGTAAAGCATCCAGCTAAGTGAAAATAAACTGCTCTACAGGCAACTCAGTGAACTGCACATGGAAACCTCAGAACTGGGAAAGGTTTGGGGAAGAGGATGAGATTTCAGGAGATAAATCTGAGAAAATGCTAACTGGAGAACTTCCAAGCTGAGTTTAAGGATAACAGGCCTTGTGTATAAGTGAAAAGATGCCAGTTACAAGAGAAAGATTAGAGTATGAATCCAGTAGAATGAGGAAAACAGGGTTGTGAGAGATGGCTGTAGAAAGGGAGCTGCTCGCTAGGTCAATAGATAGTATGAAAGCTGCCTGTATTTATATTTAGTCTCACCAAGCAGCTTCATGAGTGCAGAAAATGTATATTATTTTCCACTTGACTCTCATAACATTTATAACCATTTAACAAGACCTTTGACTCCCTGACAACTTTTTAACTGGTATCTTTAAATCTCTGACTCTTCATCTTTCACAGTCCAGAAGATTTGTCCTCCCAAATAGGTTTAACCTTCAGCTAATCAAAAAGTCTGGATGGTTCCCTATTAATGTCAAATGAAGTCTCAAAGTCCTTAGCATGATAATTAAGGCCACTGCTATAAGTTCAACCTACTTTTCTAGTCCTACTCCTTTATAAACTCTATACTCCAGCCAGCCAACCATGCTAAAACATGTTATTCACTTTCATGCCTTTATATTTCTGCTCATTCTATTTCAGCTTCCCTCTCTCCCTATTTAAATCTTACTCATCATTTAAGACTCACCTCAAATGTCATATCCTCTGTGAGGATTTGCCAGACACCTCCAGGCAAAAGCAATTATCTTTCCCTCTCTATAGATAGCACTTTCTTTGTATTGCATGCATTTTTACTCTGCCTTGAACTACATGCATGGCTTTTGTTAACTGAGTACCTATAAAATGCTAGGCAACAGAGTGTTATACACATTATTTTTGAGCCAAGAATCCTAGAAGATAGGTAGAATATTACGCTGTTTTATTATGAGGGAAATCAAAGTTCAGGGAAGTTAAATAACTTTGTCTAAAGTCACAGAGTTGGTAGGTGATGAAATCAGAATTCAAACCCAAGTTTGTGGGACTCCAAAATCTTTATCCTTTTTATTGCATCATGTTATCTTACACACAAAGTTTGTCTCCCATTTTAGGCCACACACATTTGAAAGAGAAAGGAAAGAGAAGGGATCAGGTTTTATTCATTTTTGTATCTCCTTCTCCAAGTACCCAATGCACCACAAATACTTCATACTTGTGCCCTGGAATAAAAAACTCTTTCTTAGAGACAATATGAGATGGGGGAGTTTGTAAAGCATCTAGCTAAGTGAGAGTAAACTGCACTACACTGCAACTCAGTGAACTGCACATATAAACCTCTGAACCAGAATTTGCATATTTAATGTAAAGTAATAGGGTAAAGTAATACAGTTGCTCCAACATTGTCTGCGAATGCAGAGACAGCAATGTTTATCACATGTACTCTATATTTCCCAGCCTCCCTTGCAGAAAGATTGGGGTCACATGATTAGTTCTGGCTAATGAGCTATCAACAGAAATAACTTGGGTCAATTCTAGTCAGAGCCAGTTAAGAGTGGGTATAAATTCTCTTTTTTCTCCTGCTGTGGCAACCTTAAAACCTACATGCTGAGATGGCATCCCAAGATGACAAAACTGCATCCCTATGTCTATCCCCTCCCATATTTGCCTGTAAACCATTTTTTTTGGCAGCACTGCACAGCACGTGAGATCTTAGTTCCCCAACCAGGGATTGAACCCATGCCTCCTGCAGTGGAAGTGCAGATTCTTAACCACTGGACCGAAAAGGAATTCCCTCCCTGTAAACCATTTTGGAAATATAGCAAAATCAAGAGCAAAACAAAACATATACACACAACACAAACAATATCATGTGTTGAGTTAAGCCAATGAGAATTCAAGGCCTGTTACCTCCATAGGATCTGAACAATACACCCTACAATGTTCTCAATTCTACTGGAGAGAAAGCATCATGTCTCTAAATAAAGTAGTAGTCAAGTGGAAAATTAAAGATATTCAAGGACCACAGGGTGGTGCTATTTCTACAAGAAACCTTTGACTTTTTAGTTAAATGTTTTTTGCAGCAAATTAAAAGCTAGCAAAATGGATTCCTTACTTCTTCGTGTAATATATGGCATCACCCAGCTAGTCTCTTGTCTCCAGGGAAAACAACCATATGTACAACTGCCTCTGCACTGTTCCAGAATGAAAATCATGCAGTTCTTGAAAGAAGGGCATTCACGAGCCAATAAAGAAGGTAACTCTAAACTAATCTACAAAAAGCATAAAATCTTCTCACTGACATTCCTCTGTACTTTGGACTCGGGTCTTTCTTGTCTGCTATAAAGGAAGAAGAAATTGTAGCCTTTTAATATAATAAGTTGGGTCCAGAATCCATCCCTTTGTTGATCTTTGCTTTTTCATATTGTTTTATAAAAATGGGTTATTTTATGTACATAGGTTTGTCATGAATCCCTGGAAAAAAGGTGAATCCTGTAAGAGGAAGGGCTCCTTTTTAAGGAAATCTAATCTGTAATTAAATGATCAGATGGAAGTGACTAGGCCCTTCCAGCTCAGTTCTCATCCTTTAGGACATAACTCTGGTAGGATCTCCTCTGGACCCTACTAATCCAGGTTAGGTGCTTCACCATGCTATGACAATCATTTATTCATGATCCCACTACTGGACTTCGAGGTCCTGAAGAAAACATGGACCGTAAAATGCAATACAGCACAGTGGTTAAGGCCACAGGCTATGAAGTCAGACAGACCTGGTATCTAGTCTGGGTTAGACAACTTCACAGCGTGTTACCTCAGGCAAGTTACTTAGCCTTTCTAATCCTAAATTTCTGCATCTGTGAAACAAAAATATTATCTACCTCAGTGGTTGATCATGAAGATTAAGAGAAATAAAGCACTTAGCACAGTGCCTGACACATAATCAATGCCCAACAAATAGTAAACATTGGGACTTCCCTGGTGGCACAGTGGCACAGAACCCGGCATGGGTTCGAGCCCTGCTCCAGGAAGATCCCACATGCTGCAGAGCAACTAAACCTGTGCGCCACAACTACTAAGCCCATGCTCTAGAGCCCGTGAGCCACAAGTACTGAGCCCGTGTGCCACAACTACTGAAGCCCGCATGCCTAGAGCCCGTGCTCTGCAACAAGCCCACGCACTCCAAGGACGAGTAGCGCCTGCTCGCCGCAACTAGAGAAAGTCCGTGCACAGCAGTGAAGGCCCAACGCAGACAAAAATAAATAAATTAATTTAAAAAACAACAACAAAAAACCCAAATAGTAACCATTATTAGTGAAATGAGTCATCTTAGAATCCTGAGTATCTGCCATAAGGAAGGTGCTGAAAAACTGTTTGCTAAATAAATGAGAGAATGAAGTAAAGCAACAGAATAGTCTTTCTTACATATGATTTTATTATTTTAATCAACTATCAACTATCAGAAATCGGCAACTTAGGGCTTCCCTGGTGGCGCAGTGGTTGAGAGTCCACCTGCCGATGCAGGGGACACGGGTTCGTGCCCCAGTCCAGGAAGATCCCACATGCCGCGGAGCAGGTGGGCCCCTGAGCCATGGCTGCTGAGCCTGCGTGTCCAGAGCCTGTGCTCCGCAATGGGAGAGGCCACAACAGTGAGAGGCCCGCGTACCGCCAAAAAAAAAAAAAAAAAAAAAAGAAATCCGCAACTTATTTTTTTTAAAATACTTCATGTAGGGATGATAATCATTGACACAAATGGAGAATAATGATAATCATTGACCCAGCTGCACTTAAGCTTATTTATCTCCTTTAAAAAAAAGTTAGTTCTCCTATGATAGGGTAAATTCCCAAGCGCAACTATTCTACTAAGACCTGTTATTGGATTTTTAGGGCAGTTGGGAGTGAAGTGTATGGGCAGAGAAATGGAATTGTGACTGTTCTTTTGAGCAAAACTAGTCAGCTGAAGTTCTCCAGAGCATTTTATTCTGGATGCAATCAATCCAGAAAAGAAATCCACCTAAAGACAGTTTACACAAAGCACAAAGTCAGTCGGGACTCACTCACCTTATGGACCCTGGAGATAAGCCTTGTCATTCCTTTCAGCATTATCCCTGCACTTTTAAAAAAAAAGTGAAAAGGTAAGCCACAACTGGGAAAAGATATTTGCACAATGGATTAGTATCTAGAATAAATAATGCCTTTAAATTGATTTAAAAAATGAGCAGAAGACACGAACAGATATTTCACAGAAAAGGGAATACAAGTGGCTAGTAAACCCATGGAAAGAGTTCGACCCTTATGACAAATCAGGGAAATGTAAATTAAAACCACCACAATGAGATACCATCCACAACCATCATATTGAGAAAAATGAAAAAGACAACAGCAAATGTTAAAGAGGCTGTGAAGCACTGGGAAGTTTCCTATACTGTCAATGGAATTATAAATACAAATATCTTGGAAAACGAATTTGACATTATCTGTAAAGTTGAAAATGTACATGTCTATGGCCCAGGTATTCTACTCCTTCGTATTTATTTTAGACAAACACATATACATGTACACTGGAAAATATGTATCACAATGTTCATAGTAGTAGAATATGAATTATCAGAAACTGTAAAAAGCCCAAATGTCCATTGATAGAAGAGGGGATAAACGGAGATATGGTCACGCAATGGAATACCATACAAAAATAAAAAGAATAAACTGCAGTTACATGTAAGACATAGATGGATCTCAAAAACTAATACTGAGTGAAAACTGTAATATACAGAATGATATAATTTATATGAAACTCAAAAACTTAAATCCTAATTATCTGGAGAATACAGATATATGTAATAAAACTGAAAGAGAAAGGCAAGAGAATGATAAGCACACATTTAGAATAATGCTTACCCTTAGGGAAGAGGTAAAGGGACAAGATTGGGGCAGGGCACACAAAGGAACTGTAATGATCTATTTCAAATGATGGATAATAGATATGAGTATTTGCTTTATTATTTTTATACCATGTGTGTTATATTTATTCATTTGTATGTTGGAAGTATTTAACTAAAAAACCCTAATCATGTGGGAGCTAAAAAATGTTTAAAATACTTAAATGCAACTCTCAATATTCACTAGTAGACAGCATAACTAAATCAAATCTCCAGGTAATCACCTACTTCATTTTGGCTAATAATTTTCTCCTTACATCCAAAATCTTTAAAGCAGCAGCAACAACAGTGTTACACCTGTTTATTCAACAGTAACAACAACAGAGTCGCACCCATTTATTCAACAGTTACTGAGCACCTATTATGTGCCAGGACCTGTGAATAAGATGGTGAACAAAGCTGTTCAGTCCCTGACCCAACAGAGCTTATAGTATGGTTAAGAGATGACACAAACTCCTCTGAATTCTATCTCCTTTTAGTTTTCAAGCTTACTATTTCTCTTTTAGAAACTGCTTATTTTCCCATCAACCTCTTTCCATTTTAAGAGTTTGTGGAAGAACAGCTTAAGACTACTCAGTGGCTATTCCTACTCATTCAGTGGCCTGAGCAGTGGGAGCTGCAAACCAGTCTTCAGTGGCATGCTGAGCACTCCGGTCTTCAGCAGGGAACAGGGAGCATCTGCACACCTTTGGACCAGTCTGCCACCTCAGGTTGAGCAGCAGTGAACTCAGGAGCTGGAGCAGCCCATTCACCCTGAAATTCCTCCTTGGTCACAGTCTTCTCAGCTGCCACCTGCTCTTCCTTTTCAATCTCTTCAGCAACTCTGTAGAAGTAGAGATCAGGCATGACCTCCCATGGGTGTTCACGGGAGATGGTGCCACGCATGCGCAGAACTTCACATCAGACTCTCTGAGTGAGCTCCCTTGTTGCATGGGATGGCAATGTCCACATAACGCAGAGGAGAGTCTGTGTTACACAGAGTAATGGTGGGCAAGTTAATGTAAAAGGCCTCTGTGAGAGACTGGTCAGCCCTGGGATCAGTAACCACCAGAAGCCTCAGCTCCCGGAAGGCTGCCTGGATCTGGTTAGTGAAGCCTCCAGGAGTGAAGTGGCCAGCAACAGGAGTAGCTCCAGTGGCAGCAGCAAACTTCAGCACAGCTTGCTGGAGGATATGACACTGACATCACCTGGGTTTTCAATGGCAACAATGGCACCAGCTGCCAAGAGAAGCTTCTCTCAGGTTCTCTTCAGATTTATGATGTAGATGCCATCACTGTTCCTTTTGTAGATGTACTGTTCCATTTGGAAGTCAAGGTTGGTGCCACCTAAGTGGGTTCCAGCTGCAAGAAATTTGAGGGCATCCTTATCCTTCATTTGCAGGACATCAAGGGCTCCGGACATTGTGAAAGTTTCCCTTTAAGTTACAAGGGAATCCAGAACAACGCCGTATGGACCCCTGTCTGGGTAGCGCAGAAAAGGCAAGTTTACTTTTTAATAAAGATGCAAAGCATTCCTTAATTCAGTCATTCAGAAATGTGTTTTGTGTTTTCACGTGCCCACACTATACAGACTACACAGTGGTGAACAAGACTGGCATGGTCTCTACTGGCCTGCCTCACATTTACATGTGGGATTGCAGGGCTCCTTTGCTGTGTTTGAAAACCAAAAGTTCTAGAGCAGCAGTTCCCAAAATGAGTTTGGTGAATACTAACTAGCCATAAAATGCACCAATGTTCTCTGGCCAAAGAAATTTGAAAATGCTATATAGTTATTCACTTCTTGAATAATTATAATATATGCACATATTCACACATTTAAAGGGGAAAAGCTTTGGGGAAAACTATAGTTAAGAGACTTCATTTTAATCCAATTTACTTGGCCTTGGAACCCTTGTAACTTCCCTTGTTGCAAAATACTATTAATAACATTCTCCTGGCTGCTAGTGGAAGGGCTGCTGCTGTGCAGTAAGGTGGTGACTGTGAGCATGTGCCCAGGCGTGAGAATGAATTCTACTAGGCCACAGGCAGGGTTGAGGTCCCCTCTGTTCCCTGTTCTTCAACGGTTCTCCTTTGTTCTGCCTTACACTGCCTCTACTGCTGTCCACCACTGTCCAACGCCCACCACCACCACCTGCTGCCTAATCCAACTGTGCAGAGAAGAGCTAACAGAGCAAGTCTAAGACTGCTGTCCTTAGAAAGGCCTGGTTGCAAGGTTGCCCTTTAGCTGTTGTCTGGGAACTTGGATTTCAGGAGAGTTCCCACCATTCCCAGAACTGGTAAGAGTGGGTCACTGTGCCTCAACTATTTATACAAACAACATGGTTTACATTAAACACCTGCTTTCCTTCTGGGAGTCTGGAAACTTACTACATGCGAGGCTGATAATGACTATATGACCAGCCCCAGTAGAAACTGTGGGCACTGAGACTCTGTTGATAGTTTCCCTGGGTGGCAACATTTCACGTGTTGTCACATTTTTTTGCTGAAGGAATCAAGTGTGTCTAATGTGATCCTACTGGGAAAGGACTCTTGGAAACTTATACCTGGTTTCCTCCAGATTTTGCCCAATGTGCCTTTTCCCTGTGCTGATTTTGCTCTGTATCCTTTTGCTGTAATAAATCATAGCTGTAAGTATGACTATGTGCTGACCTCTGAGTCATCCTAGGGAATCACAGAACCTGGAGGTAGTTTTGGCAACCACTGACACAACCACCCAGTGCCCAACACTACCCAGCATTGATCTCTACCTTATACCCACCATCACCTGGTACCCAACGCCACCATCTCTGACCAGCTCAATTTTCTTAACCCCAGTTCTTCTCAATCCTCCCCTATTTCAATTACCTCAACTCCCTGCCTCTAACACTGTCCTCCCCGATCCGTGACCAGCTAACTCCCATACAAATTCTAACCCTCTGTATCAGCTGACTTCCAACCCTAAGCCGTCTACCTAACCTCAAGTTTCCCAACTTCCGAACTACTCAAGACCCCAATGCCACTCCAACAGGATCTGGCCTACCCAACCCTGCTCCCTAGATCTTCTCAATGTGCCCTGGTACAACCACTATTATGAGACAGCTGTGGGCTGCAGCTCTGGAGGGAGGTAATGTCCTAGAAAGAGTGGGTGACACGGTCCTGAGGTCACTACTTCTTCCTCCAGGTATGCCTGTGGTCATTGAGGCCATTACTCTGGCCATGTTTTAGAGATTATGGGAAATGCTGGTCAGGAAAACGTGACCAGCTTTCCATCTTGTATCCTGTCATCTTGTATCCATATTACAACATTGGGTCTACTAGCATCCATCCTTGAACTTCTCCAATCCATCCTTTCCACTGAAGTCTGGCTCTTAAAACCCTTCAATATTTTCCTACTGCTTTTAAAGGTAAATCACACACACACACACACACACACACACACACACACACACACACACACACACGGCTTATATAAGAATAACAGAAGATACTTTAAGAAAAAAGGGGGGGTGAATCTCAAAAGTCTGATCTCAAAGCAGACAATCCAGACTAAACCACATTTTCCATGTTCTTTAAAATACCTGTAAGTAGAAAAAAATCCTATTGACAGGCCAAATGAAAGCAGAAGAATGGAATATTTGCTCATTCTACATTCCAAGACATATACAAATCAGGGCACTGCAAGAAAAAGGTTCAAAGCACTAATACTATGAAAAAATTGAGTAATGATTTCTCCTTTTGGTTTTTTCATATCCTTTGAATGTCGATTTGCAGAGTACAAGTTAACCACATTGTAACTGGAAGGCAGATAAAGGACAGGTTTCCTATTAAAACTGACTGATGGGGCTTCCCTGGTGGCGCAGTGGTTGGGAGTCCACCTGCCGATGCAGGGGACATGGGTTCGTGCCCCGGTCTGGGAGGATCCCACATGCTGCGGAGTGGCTGGGCCCGTGAGCCATGGCCGCTGAGCCTGTGCTCTGCAATGGGAGAGGCCACAACAGTGAGAGGCCCACGTACTGCAAAAACAAAACAAAACAAAACAAAAAAAAACTTCTCTAATATTGTTCAACTGTCATCATTCTGAGACTCTACCTGTTGTCTATTTCTACTATTTCAAGGAAGCAGAGTCCTCCCTCCAACCCCAGTCACTCTTTGTTTAAAGTGTGGATAGGGACTTCCCTGGTGGTCCAGTGGTAAAGAATCCGCCTTACAAGGCAGGGGATGTGGGTCCGATCCCTGGTCAGGGAACTAAGATCCCACGTGCTGCGGGGCAACTAATGCCGCGTGCCTCAACTAGAGTTTGCGAGCCGCAAATTACAGAGCCCACATGCTCTGGAACCCACACGCCACAACCAGAGAGAGAAAACCTGCATGCCACAACTAGAGAGAAGCCCGCACGCGGCAACGAAGATCCTGCATGCCACAACGAGAGAGAAGCCTGCACGCGGCAACGAAGATCCCGCATGCCACAACTAAGACCCAATGCAGCCAAAAATAAATAAATAAAAAATAAATCTTAAAAAAGAAAGAAAGAAAGTGTGGATAAAACAAATCCCAGAGACAAATAATTCCTTAGTCTTTAAACCCTTTGAAGTGTTTTCAGGTACACTTGTAAGGGACATTTACTCACTATTGTATTTAAAGTTCTGTCACTCTTCTGACAAAACTTTCTGGCTAGTGTTAGAGCCCTCTTTCTTTAAAAAGAAAAAAAAAAGTACTGTCACATAGGCCAAGTGTACACTGAAAAGGAAGTCAGAAAAAGCCTGTAACAAACTTAGAAAGGTAACCCAAAGGCTATATGCTAACACTTCAGTGGTCACAAAAATCATAGATTATTTTTTAAATTAAACATTTACTATTGAGATATTTATATATTCACAGGCAGGTGAAAGAAATAATACATGTTCCATGTATCCTTTACCCAGTTTCCTCCAATGGTAACATCTTGCAAAACTATAGTACAATATCACAACCAGGATATTGACCTTGATACAGTCAAAATACAGAACATTTCCATCACTTTAAGGATCCCTCATGTTGCCCTTCTACAGCCTCCTGCACTTCCCTCCCACAACCCTCCCATTCCTTAACCCATGACAACCACTAATCTGTTCTCTATTTCTGTAATTTTTTCATTTCAAGCATGTTATATAAATGAAATCATACTGTATGCAACCTTTTAATATCGGCTTTTTCCATTCATCATAATTTTCTGGAAATTCATCTAGGTTGTGTGTTACATGCATCAGTAGTTTTTCTTTTAATCCTGAGTACTATTCCATGGTATGAATGTGCCTGTTTGTTTAACCATTCATCCACTGAAGGACATCTGGGCTGTTTCCAGGTTTTGGCTATTACGAATAAGCTGCAATGAAACATTTGTGTACAGATTGTGTGAGGAGAATCAAATTCTTCAGGTTAAGGTGATCTAGTTCAAGAACTGAATTAATGCTACAATGATCTGAATAATAATAATAGTATTTTTCAGAAACAGGCTCTATATTAAGCAATTTATAGGCACTGTTTCACAACACAATCCTATGAAGTAGATATTACATCCATGTGAAAAGAGGGATGGATAGACTAACTTGCCCGACGGTATATAGCCTAAAAGTGACAGTTCTGGAATTCAAACCTATGTTTGACTCTGCAGCCTTTGCCATTAGTCACTGTGTATATTGTATTATCAATTATCAAGTGCCTGAACATTTCCACTGATGGGGAACTCACAAAGCAGTCCTGCTTTTATGTAAAGTTCTTTCACAATCTGAGGTGAAATGTCTCCTTGTAGCTTCCATTCACTATCCCAGCCTTTCTCTTTGGTTTTACAAGCTACCTTCCATGTGATAAATTGAAGGTAGTTATGTCCCCTATTTTTTCTTTTCCAGGGTAAATGTCTTCAGTTTCTCAAAGCAATCATCATACAAGTCCTTTATATTACTCATCAATACTCTTCAGCTATCATCTATCTTTTTTTAAAATAAATTTATTTATTTAATTTTTGGCTGCATTGGGCCTTCACTGCTGCACGCGGGTTTTCTCTAGTTGCTGAGAGTGGGGGCTACTCTTTGTTGTGGTGTGCGGGCTTCTCACTGCGGCGGCTTCTCTTGTTGCGGAGCATGGGCTCTAGGCGCACGGGCTTCAGTAGTTGTGGCACATGGGCTTTAGTAGTTGTGGCTCACGGGCTCTACAGTGCAGGCTCAGTAGTTGTGACGCATGGGCTTAGTTGCTCCGCGGCATGTGGGATCTTCCTGGACCAGGGCTCAAACCCGTGTCCCCTGCGTTGACAGGCGGATTCTTAACCACTGCGCCAGCAGGGAAACCCTCACCTATCGTTTTTAGATTTTATATTTTCAAGAGTAACTATTTTGTTTTTGTTTTTGTTTTTGTTTTGCGGTACGCGGGCCTCTCACTGTTGTGGCCTCTCCCGTTGCGGAGCACAGGCTCTGGACGCGCAGGCTCAGCGGCCATGGCTCACGGGCCCAGCCGCTCCGCGGCATGTGGGATCTTCCCGGACCGGGGCACGAACCCGTGTCCCCTGCATCGGCAGGCGGATTCTCAACCACTGCGCCACCAGGGAAGCCTGAGAGTAACTATTTTGTTATTCTATAACACCACTGTTTCATTGAGAACACAGCTTACTAACATCATCAGTCTTTCTTTTTTAGTGCTTTCTTTTTTAAACAAATATTATTATCTAACAAAATCGCAGCAGCCCTTTTAATGGAAATTGTCAAGCTGATCTCAAAATTCATATGAAAATGCAATGGACTCAGAATAGTGTATAAAACCTTGAAAAATAAAGAACAAGTTTGGGGGGCTCACATTCCTGATTTCAAAACTTACTACAAAGCTACAGAAATCAAGACAGTGTGGTATTATCATATGCCTATAGATCATATACGTCTGACCCATATGTCTACAGATCAGTGGAACAGAGTTGAGAATTCAGTAATAAACTCTTATATCACAGTCAGTTGATTTTTAACAAGGGTGCCAAGAAAATTCAATGGGAGAAAGCACATTTCTTTTCAAGAAATGGTGCTGGGACAGTAGAATATCCACATGTAAAAGAATGAAATTGGACCCCTACCTCACATCATACATAAAAATTGACTCAAAATACATCACAGACCTAAATCAAAGTGCTAAAACTATGAAACTCTTCTAACACATATAGGAATAAATCTCCACGACCTTGGATTACGCAATGGTTTCTTAATGATGCCAGAAGTAACAAAAATAAAAAAAATAGATACTTGGACTTCATCGAAATTAAAAATTTCTGCTTCAAAGGATACCATCAAGAAAGTAAAAGACAGGAAATCCTCTGGCAGTCCAGTAGTTAGGACTCAGTGCTTTCATAGCCAGGGCTTGGTTCAATCCCTGGTGGAGGAACTAAGATCCAGCAAGCCTCGTAGCGTAGCCAAAAAAAAAAAAAAAAAAAAAAGAAAGTAAAGGACAACCCACAGAATGGCAGAAAAGATTTGCAAGTTATATATCTAATAAAGGACTTATATCCATAATATATTATACAAAGAACTCTTTACAACTCAACAATAAAAAGAAAATGTTAACTCAAAAATGGGCAAAGAACTTAAAGTTTCTCCAAAGAAGATATACAATGGCCAATAAGCACATGAAAAGATGCTCAACACCATTAGTCATTAGGAAAATGCAAATCAAAACCACAATGTGATACCACTTCACACTCACAAGGATAGCTAATATCAAAAAGAACAGACAATAACAAGTAATGGGGAGGATGTAGAAAAACTGGAATCCTCATACATTGCTGCTGGAATTGTAAAATGGTGCAGCCACTTTGGAAAACTGTTTGGCATATCCTCAAAAGTTTAAATGTGGATTTACCAAATGACCCAGCAATTGAGTCCAAGCTCGCTCTGCTCGCTGCATGACAGGTCAACAAGTCGGGACGAGGTGTTGAGGCAAGGAATATGACTTTATTCGAAAAGCCAGCAGACCAAGATGGCAGACTAAAGTCTCAAAATAACTATCTTATCCGGGTTTGGATGCCAGTTTCTTTTACAGCACAGAGAAGGGGAGGAGATGAGGAAGTAAAAAGGCCATAAGTTTTGCAAATATCACCTGGAATGGCCAGCCTCGGGGCGGGGAGGTGTTAATTTCTTCTTTCTTGTAGCCATGCACAGGTGGACAGGGTACGGATGTTTCCCTGAACAAACCAAATGTTTCCCTTTGGTGTTAATTTCTTTTCTTGTAGCCATGCACAGGTGGACAGGGTACGGATGTTTCCCTGAACAAACCAAATGTTTCCCTTTGGTTTAACATTCAGGCATTTGGGGCGGGTTCCCCGAGGCAGGCCATTATGTATAGACAGTATCCTTTTAGTGAACAACAACAGCTGAAAGCAAAGGTTAAAGTAAAAGAAACAGATCCAACGTGCACTGCTGCTGTAACAAATTACCACAAACTTGGTGTCATAAAACAACACAAATTTGTCATCTTAGAGTTCTGTGGTTTAGAAGTCCAAAATCAAAGTGTCGGCAGGACTGTGTTCTTTCTGGATGCTCTAAGAGAGAATCTGTTTTCTTGACTTCTCTAGGTTTTAGAGGTTGCCCTTTCATCTTCAAAGCCTACAACAGTTGGTCAAGTCTATGTCCTACTGCCTCACTCTGACAGAGTCTCTGGTCTCCCTCTTCCACCTTTAAAGAACTCTTGTAATTACAGTGGGTCTACCAGATAATTCAGGATAATCTCCCTATTTTCAGGTTAGCTGATTAGTAACCTTAATTTCCTTCTGCCATGTAACATAATGTGTTTACTGGTTCCAGGGATTAGGACACAGACATCTTTGGGGGGGAACCATTATTCTGTTTTCCATACCTTCTTGGTTCAAATAATTCAGGGTTCATTCATTCAATAAGGTCATTTTATTGAGCACTTAATATATTTTAGTCTCTGGTAGGCACTGGAGCATAAAAGAACTGAATACGATCTTATTTGTCTATACTTAGCTGACAATTCATGAATCAGTGCAGTTACCCAAAGCTAGTTAAAGACAGAGACTGTAAGTAACTTTCTTTATATACAAGTGTAGTGGAATTCCATTAAAGGTGTTTTTTCTTTTTAGCATATGCACTTATGTTGCTAATGAGAAAATTTACTATGAAGGCAATGTGGTATAGTGAAAAAAGTTAAGTTTTTAAGAGACAGGCAAATTGAAGTCTAAAGACAGTTACCCAACTTCTTTGAGCCTCAGGCTTCTCATCTGTAAAATGGGGGTAAGATGATCTATTTCAAAGTGTTGTATAAGGATTAAACAGGAACACAAGTTCTCTTGGCATGGTATTCCACAAATGTTAATTCTCTTTCTCTTCTCATATTTTAAGTATCTAACATTCATTTCAACATTTCCATGACTTGCTCTGCACTAGACTACAAAAGAATATAAAAGAAACGTTACATAGTCCCTGCCCTCAAATTAAAAATGTTCTTGGTAGGGTAACACACCTGCATACATGACACAATAAAAAAAAGATCAATGGCTCCTAAATGGCTCCATGAAAAAGTTGGGACTTAAGGTTTGGAAAAGCAAATATATAGTGAGGTAATTAAGGCGGATTTCCCTTTAAAAAAAAAAAAAGCAAAAAAATAAAACCTGATCCATATTTTGAAATATAATATGTTAAGGGGGAAATTTAGGAGTGTCTACTTGAACTTTAGAGCTTGAATAGGCCTTTGAGATTAAGCTAGTACAGTGATTTTCAAACTATCCCCAGATCCCTACAAGTCCACAGATGTGAAGGAAAAGGGAAACCCAAGTGGATCCCTCACCTAATTTATTCAGCTTTACCCACTGGGTGAAACTAACGATTACTAGAATAGAAGAAAGCTTTGGAATTATCTGTGGATTTTAATAGTCCATAGTTCTCCTGAATTCAATCATCAAGAAAACGTAAATGTTCATGCAGAGTTTTGCGAAACAAGTATCAGTATCCACGGAAATCTGACAGACCTAGTTTTGCACTGTTTTACCAACGATTTGGAAGAATAGAACACAAGCTACCAATTACACCCACAAACTTTATCAACATCAAGAGTACTGTGAACGATAACATTAACTCTGCACTTTCCCTGTGCCTAGGAGCAAATTCTACTTTACACATACTTTATTATTTTACCACACACCAACCCTGAAGGCAGATTTGGAGTTAACGAATTTTTATGTTCAGTTTTTCGTTTCTTGTTGATAAGGAACTAAGAAGAATAACTTTCTGAAGGACACACAAGACACGGGAGATTGAGTCCAGACCTGAACTTGAAATATATGGTGTCCTTATCCTCTAACATAAGGCTGCCTAATGAGGTTGAAAATGCATCATCCATCCACGAGGTTTGCGTAAAAGTGCACAAAAACATCATCGCGTACGGACAGTGGTGTGAAATTCGAAAATCTAAGCTGGGTTTAAAAAAAAAAAGGAAGAAAGAAAAAGCCGACCACTGAGCCGGTTCCTTCTTGGGTCCTAGGTCCGCAACACAGAGCCCGGAGGGAAGCCCCCTAGGAGGGCTGCCGGCCCTACTGTCCTCACTCCCAACCTCATGGAGGCTGGGAGTCCTGCTCCTTTCCCTCATGGGTACAACCCCCGTGCCGGTTCACTTCCTCACCGAGAGTCGCGGACCAGCTCTCCCGACCCGGTAAACCGCAGACACTGTCAAGCGCTGGCTCCTCGGCGATCGTCCCGCAGCAGAGTCTCAAGCTCGGGTCGTACGGCAGGAAGCTGCTCAACGCGCAGCCGCCGCGGCCTCCAACCACCGGCCAGCGGAGGGGCGCTAAGCCGCCCCCAACCAGCTCACCGCAGCCCGGACGAGGCAGGGGAAGGGAGCCGCGACGTCGCGGCGCCGCGGCCAGCGAGGTAAGTAGTCATAAGTGTCTATCCGCCACTCGGGGTAACTCCTGTCCTAACGGCAAGCTCTGCCGTCTTCGCCTGTCGTTTTCTCCCCCGCTTCTGCAGCCGACAGGAATGGAACAGTCCCGCGGGGGGATTGTGGGAGGCGCACGCGCGAGGGGTGGAGGGTTTGTTGGGGGGGGGCCGGCGGAGGAGGAGGCGGCGGCGGCAGTGGCGGCGGTTGGTGGCAGTGGGGGCGGGGAAGGGGGGGAGGAGAGGAGAGGAGGTGGAGGAGGAGGCTTGGGCTCTCGCTGCCGAAGGTACGCGTGAGGGCCCGCGGTAGAGCTGGCTTGACAGGGGCCAAGGGGAAGTGGGGGACTGTGCGAGGAGGCGCCCCAGAGCGAGTGCGTACTGGCTGGCGGGCGCGCAAGGCGGCCGAAGGCGGTGGTTGGTGGGAGCAGCGAGCGACGAGCCCAGATACACTCTGGCGCGTGCGGGCGGCCGTGCGCGCTCCGCCGCCCGGGTCGGGTGAGGGGGGAGGACGAAGGGGGAAAACGCGAGGAGGGAGGAGTGGGAGGTGGGGGGGCACGAGGCGCCCTTCGCTCCCTCCCTCCCAAGGAGCTGCCGCCGCCGCCGCTCTGCCGCCGCCGCTCCCGCCGCCATTTTGGGTTCGCTTTGCGGAGGGGGAGACGATCCTCGTCTCGGTTGCGGGACCCGCCTCCCCTCAGTTTCCCCCGCTTAGCCCCACGCCTTTCCCTTCTCCTCTCTCGCATTTCCGCCAGTCCGCTCACCCGCTGGCCGCCTCCTGACAAGCGGGAGGGATCCGCTGTGGACCAAGGGAAGCGGAGGAGCCTGGTGGCGGCCGCCCCCTCTTCCCCACTTCCCTGCACTCTCATCTCTCTCGGCCTCGGCCTCTGACACGGTGAGTAGAACTGCCTGGGGAGGCCTTTGGGCCTAGGTACTCCCTCAGCGACTTAGTCCTTGGCTTCCTAGGAGCTACTGTCATCTCCCGGACCTGGACCTCCGGGAGAGCGGTGGTAAGGATGGGGGAGGGGAGAGTAGGGAAGGGGATCCTGAGCTTACCGGGAAGTCCCTCCTGGCGGGGGTGAAGGGGTGTCCCTGACAGGCGGACTCCTGGCTTGGGGGAGGGGGCGGGAAAGTAAGCGAGTGGAGGCGGAGTCGGCTGTGCCCCTGACAGGTTAGTTTGTTGTGGAGGTAGGATTGGGGCATCCCCCATAGTCCTGTTTGTTTCGTTTAAGGGATAAGAGCGGCAGGAGGAAAGATCTTCTGAGGGTAGTTTACGTGTACGATCAGATCTGTGGTGTCCCTGACACGCTGAACTGTATGTAGGAAGGATAGAATGATCTCAGTGTTACAAGTTTAATAAATGTTACTGGCTAATTTGTGCATTGAAAGACATGTTTTTGGTCTAGAAGACAGATGGTATGTTGGTGTATAGCGGCTGTGTTTGTGTGTGTAAGCGAGGAAGGAAAGTGTTCCGGAAGAGTTTGCTTGTATTTGTATAAGTGTAATGGAGTTCCACTTATAAGTTAGTTTATTTTAAAAATAAAACTTGGGGTGTTCCCTGCTGGTTGATATGTATGTGTATTTTAGGGTTTGGGAGTGCCTTAATACTTGCAGGGAAAG
>NW_006785665.1:2205104-2231440 GCF_000442215.2 Lipotes vexillifer
TTGAAGGGAAAGAGAAGTCATGGCAGTATTTTAGAAATACAGCATGTAAATGTGGGGTCAGGGATGGGAGAAACTTGTCATAGCCAGTTACTCTTAAGAATAGTCTGTTCCTCAGAATAGGGTGAACTGTGTAGATGTGAAGGCCCAGAACATTTTTACTTGAACAGTTACTATGAGGGTATAAAGTATGGATGGTCTTCTTGTTGATCTGAGTTTATATTAACACTTTATAATGGAATAAAGCTTTTTTATTGTTCAGAATGCTCTTGCAGTTTGTTTGTGATCCTAAATAAATCTCTGTGAAAATGGTGGGATGTGTGTTTCCTCCCATTTTACAAAATAGCAAATTGAGGCATAAAGAGCTAATTTTTCTAATGTCATGTGTTAAATTGGTGACAAACTTGGGTCTATAACAGGTATTTTGACTACTAATTCAGTAGTGTATTCACCATACCATGGCGTCTCAGGAGGTCTTTGTCAGGCAGATCTGAGTTTATTGGAAAGATAGGGGCATATTGACTGGTTGGATGGTATTTGGTAGAGATCAGTTGTGTCAGACAGAACATAGGTTGTCCCTGCCAGGTTAGCCCGTGAGAAATGGGTATTCCATGACTCTGTTACTTTCTGTTTATGTAGGAAGCATAGCATTTCTGACACTTTGGCTTGTATCTTTGAGGGAGGCATGTTTAACTTGTACCATAGCAGCTGCATGGGGGCTGACAGCTTAACTTTAAGGGAGGAAGGATCTTCTTTCATTCATTCAACAAATATTTGTTGAATAACTCTTCAATAAATGCTCCCTGCCTTGGGGTGGGAATAATCAAGGTGACCCTGTTGAAACAGCCTGGGTACATATGAGGGGATTTGTCTTGACAGTGATAAATATTGAGACAGTGATACATATTGAGTCGAGTGAGGCTCACAGGTCAGTGTGGAGTTGAAACTAGAAAACCTTCCTGAAAAGCCTATTCAGTATGGAGGGAATTTAGATCTTCCAGACATTTTATTATGGAAGGATACAGGTGTATTTAAGCATCTAATAGGGTGACCAGTTTGTGGTACAGTGTGCCACCTTTTGCATTTTCTTTAGGCATTTCCGAGTAAACTGTTTTGGGGATCTGGAATTGTTGATGTTTGTGCCTGTGGATATTGGAACTTTTTGGCTTGGCTGAAGAAATTCTTCCAGAGGCTAATTTTGTACTAAGGATCCCCTCTATGAATATGAGGGAAGAATACTTGAATTAAGCCAATTTAACTATTTCTTGGAAAATGGAATGTTTTTGATTTGCTAGATTAGCAGTTCTTAAAAGTTTTTTGGGGTCACTTATTCTTCTGAGAACCCTCACTGTAGAAAATGAGCATGAGCACAGTCGCACAAATTATGCATACAAATTTCAGAAACTTAAATTGTAGTGAAGTATTGATAGAACCAATTTATATTCAGGTCTCATTTAAAAGCCTTTTTTAAAAAAATAGTTTTGTTTGCGGGTAGAGATGTTGGTACGAGTTTCAGGTGAAAGGTTCTTTGACAGTGTTTGAGCATGCTGACGATAAGGAGAACTTTAAGATCTTTGTTTTTTATTCTTTGTTTTTTATTCTTTATTCTTTGCAGATTAATTTCTCCAGTGTTAATACATGATTCTGAATTAGGTGATAAGAGAATATATAACACAAATGTTTATAGCTTTATTCTTTTTCATTATAATAATTTGTATTCTCAAACTCATCTCTTTCCAGTTTTGCATTGGGACTGAGGTGTTTTGAAGCTCATCTCCTCGCATTTATTTTAGTTATAACAAACGTTATTGAGTTATTTTTATGCAGGGGGCACAAAGATGAATAATGTATGGCTTCTGTCCTTGAAGCTATTCTAATCCTGCTGCGTGATAGTGGGGGCTTTCCAAAGGGCAAGGTGGATTGAAGCACGTTCCTAGAAGTTGAGATTTCATGACTTAGTTGCAGAGAGGTTTTGCTATTATTCTTAGGAAGTTACAAAGTCTTCACATTCTGTCTGCAACTTTGTAGCTTAAAAAATGTGTTTTAATATCATTTGATATTTTGGGATGAAGAAACTCTGGTTTGAAAAGGAGGCAAATGTTGGTAGCATTCCTGATCTTGTCTTGGAGGTATTTCTATAGCGAGTTTATGTAAAAAGGTCTTAATGTCATTTTGGATATGCATGTATATAGACAACACTTCTGGGATGAAATCCAGTAGCTATTTGACAGACTACCCATGAATCTAGTACTGAAAATTAAAAGTAATTACTGAATTTTTAAAGAAAAGAAATTCAGAAAGGTGTTTTAATAGTACAGATTACAGGATTCAGTAAGATAATGGAGATATCCTTAAGAAAAATGGTCTGTCTCTTTATTGTCATGTCCTCTGTGTAATAATGTCATGTAAATTTGTGAAAAGTTTAATACTTTCTGTAATTTTTAACTTGGGTAGTAGGTTCATGGGTTTTTTTTTTTCCCTAATAACATGTCATATGTGTGTGTAGTGTGTCTATATCTGCATATGGATAACATATGTATACAGTCTCCTATAATGTATGAGATACTTCACAATTTAAAAAAACAATGCTTGCAATAATTACAAAAAATACACAGGATCTTTAAGGATCGAGAATAGAAAGTGATTTTCATGTCCTATTCTTGAGTTGTATTCTAAAATGTGGAGTATAACTTCCCTATATCTTGCTGAGCACTGTGTCTTTATAGTATTAGCAATACCACTTGAGGCTTTATTCTAAGTCTTCCATGCCTTACAAATAAAGAATTTGGACACATTCAGATCTACCTGCACACAGTGGAAAAGTTTTACCATGTGTGTAGGTGGTGCGTCTCCATTAAATAATTTCATATTCTTGAGTTACGCATGTTGATCTGAGTGTTTTAAAGGTAACATAACACCTTATGTTACCTTATATTATAATCCACTGTGAGGTCTGCTTTGTGCCAGCCTTTCCAGAAGCATGAGATATCTTAACCCTGGCTATCATAAGAGAGGGAAATGAAAGTAGTTTTTGTTTTGAGCTATATTGCTAGTCTTTTTTAAAAAATCATCCTTCTTTAAATTACTTGTAATTTATTTGGTTTATATTCTTTCGTTTGGAGAGGTTAGATTTTCATACTTATGATTTGTCGTCTTAGTTAACGATAACTGTCATTTCATGGTTTAGAAATCACTTTCTTAGTGACTGTGTCATTGTGGGTGTTGATGGCAGTGTGATTTTTTTTTTTTTTCCTTCTATTTTTTGGCCATGCCACCCAGCTTGAGGGATCTTAATTCCCCAACCAGGGATTGAACCTGTGCCCCCTGCAGTGGAAGCTCGGTGTCTTAACCACTGGACCATCAGGAAGTCCCGGCAGTGTGATGTTGACACAACATAATAAATTATGGCTTCAAGTAATGATGAAGTTTAACTGATAATCTTATTGCTATTTCAGAGTTCTGTTTCCTTCATTGAGCATCTAACTTTTTTTTTTTTTTTTTTTTTTTTGCGGTACGTGGGCCTCTCACTGTTGTGGCCTCTCCTGTTGCGGAGCGCAGGCCCTGGACGCGCAGGCTCAGCGGCCACGGCTCACGGGCCCAGCCGCTCCGCGGCATGTGGGATCTTCCCGGACCGGGGCACGAACCCGTGTCCCCTGCATTTGCAGGCGGACCCTCAACCACTGCGCCACCAGGGAAGCCCAAGCATCTAACTTTTTTGTTTGAAGAGTATATAAAATTTTGTTTTTAGCATTAATAGTTTTTGCTTTCCATAGTTTTTAGTCTTTTGCTCTCAGATATATGCAAGTTGATGACAGGAGTGTATACTTTTTTTTTTTTTTCATTTAATTTTGTTCCTTTTTTTAAGTGTGGAAAATTTCTAACATATATAGAAATGAAAAGAGTAGTATAGAGTTCTCATGTACTTAACATCCAGCTTCAACAGTTATTCACACCCAGTTATCACACTATATCCCGTCTACTAGCCTCTCTTCCTCCTCCCTCGCTTTGCTTATTTTGAATTGAATCTTCCAGATGTTATATCATTTCATCCATAAATTCAGTGTGTACATTCTTTTAACTCTTAAGTGGGGAATTATTTCCGCATAGTTAGGTTTATATAACTTTTCAAATAAACTATCTGATGATAGTTGGAACTACACTACTCATACCAAATACTTGCAATCTGTATTACCTGTCAATAGGAATTCCCTCTGCAAACTAAAAGAAATGAGCTGAATAGAAATTTACCTCACTGTCTTTAGATGTTTGCATTGAAAAATGCAGTTAGTTGCTATGTTTCCTAGAAAAGTTTATCAGCTTTTTTCAAACACACGAGTGAGAAATAATGTCTCTTAGTTCTTTTGTTTGTTTTGTTTTTTTAGTCATAGTGACAAGATGCTAAAAACACTTCCTGGTTGCTCTTGATTCCTCTTGATTTTCTAACTGGATCTAGTTACCACAGTGAAATCAGATGATACTGGTGATGTTGAACAGGAGCTGAAATTGGTCTAAAATCAACTTACTTTATAAAGAGAATGAAATACACCTTGTTTTGAGTTTTGAAATTCTGTTTGTGGATGTTTGAAAATACATACCAAAAAACCCCACAAAATACATTTCATTGCTTAAACTGCTAAATATGAACCATGTTACAGAGCATGGTTATGATGAGTAGAAATAGTGTAGAAAAAGAAAGTAAATATTCCTATTGAGTTATGAAGATGAAACAGAGTATAGAGATTTGAAGTGGTTGCTAGTAAAGTAGAATATAGATGTATATCCTTTCCTTCCAGAAAAGGCTGACAGATGAATGTGAATTCCATCAGTAATGAAAATTTGGTCAACTTATCTTTTGTTATTTCTTTTGTTATAGTCCCACAGTAAATAAATCATGAATCTTTGACTTAATCTTCTTGTTTTACATATTGTTCTATCTTTTCTACACTTGATACCAAATCACTCCTCTCATTCAGTTTTTTTTTTTTTTTTGCGGTACGCGGGCCTCTCACTGTTGTGGCCTCTCCCATTGCGGAGCACAGGACGCGCAGGCTCAGTGGCTGTGGCTCACGGGCCCAGCCACTCCGCGGCATGTGGGATCTTCCCGGACCAGGGCACGAACCCGTGTCTCCTGCATCGGCGGGCGGACTCTCAACGACTGCGCCACCAGGGAAGCCCCTCATTCAGTTTTATTTGTCCTAAGACCACAAGTGGACAGTGTGTCAGATTATAAAGGAGCTATATCATGGCTTCTTGGTGTAAATGACATTGAGAATGTGGTAGAGACATTCCTTATAATAAGGTTTCTTAAATTCAGCACTGCTGAAAATGAAAGCCCTAGAGTTTAAATAGTAACATTTAAAGCTTAACAGGGCTTAATGGAGAGAATTTAAAAGATTGTCTTTGAAAGAAAAACTACTAATTCTGACATTTGAGAAAATGGGGGAGTGAATTAATCATGTATAATCATTATAGATTGAACAATATTTTATATATATTATATATATATTATATATATATATATATAATATATATATATATAAGGATACAAAGATTGGAGAATAAGAATCTCAAACAAGTAGAGATTCCATGTATATGATTGATAACTAAATGGTAACACAAGTTGGAAAGTTAAAGTTTAGGTGCAAAAGCGTATCAAAGAAAAAACAGTCACCTTAAGACTGCAATTAGTTAGAGATTTAAGTTAATTATAAAAATAATTCTGAGTGTGTGTTTAAGGGGAAAAAAACCCCTCAAATGTAGAGCAAATTAGGGTTTAATTTCTTCTGAACAGTAATTCTTCTGTTTGTTCATTGATTCATCATTCATCATTCAACCAACATTTTTTCAGTACTTACTCCATTAGCATTTCTGTGCTTAGGTGTTGGGAAAAAATTAGGATTTTTTTTTTGGTTTGTTTTTTTGCCTGAAGCGAGTTGTGAATCAGTAAGAGGAACATCATGTCAACAAACTTAATATATGATGTAATACATTTCTCCCAGGTAGAGGGGGGAGAAAGTTATTAAGTCTGTGGGGAGAAAGGAAAGGTTAGGGATGGCTTCTGACCAGTGGGAAGAGACAGGTTTTAAAGGATAAATATGAGTTATTCAGTAAGGTATAGCAAGAGCATTCTAGGTAGAGGAAGATCATCTGCAAGGGTATGAAAGTGAATATAACATAGCAGAATGAGTTCAGGGGACTGTAATTTGAATCACTATAGAACTTTCCACCCATTCCCCTATGATTTCCTGTGTCTTCAGTGCTATGTAAGGTTGGCCTTTGTGCTTAGAGATCATCAAAAAAAATAAAGATGGATTCAGTACACTCTACTTACACAAAATAGTATATTCTTACAGTTAAAGGTAATTTTAACAAAGATTCAAATCAAGAAAATAATTGGTTCTCTTTTAGTTACTCAGAAAGTTTTTACTAGAATACACTCCTTCAGCATTTTAATTAATCAGGCCTTGTCTACAATAGTTACCCAGGCAAATAAAATAATGTGTAATTGCTTTTCTTAATAATGAAAAATCTCCCAGCCTCCACATTGGTATATTTCTCCTCAATTTGTTGCAAATTTCAAGTAGTGGTTAAGACTGTGGACTCTAAAATCTGATTGAGGGATTTTCCTGGTGGTCCAGTGGGTAAGACTCTGTGCTTCCACTGCAGCGGGCATGGGTTCAATCCCTGGTCTTTGAACTAAGATCCAGCAAGCCACGCAGTGTGGACCAAAAAAAAATCAAATTGAGTAAGATTAGATTCCAGTTTTGATACTTACTATGTAACCTTTAGCAAAATACTAAAATACTTATGGTCTTTGGTTTCCTTGACTGTAAAATGATGGTAATACTTATAGCAAAGGATTGTTGGAGGATTGTATGAGATAATATGTGTAAGTTCTTAGCATAATTTGTGTCATGTAACAGATTTGCCGTTATTTCATTTCCTGGAAAGAGAAATTTTTTAAGGAAAGCAAATGACCTCCCTTATATATATTTCCTATAGGAGGTAAGAATATGTAAAATATATTTGTGAAAGTGTGTATAAACAACTTATTTACGTGTATACATGTTTTTTCCTGATTCTTGGTTTATCTTATTTTCCTCACATGTGAATTCTACTTTTGTTTTTTTCCACTTAACTCCAGATTAAGTGTTTGTGTTTGGCTTCATTTTACCTTCTTACCAAGTCAAGGATTTGTCTCCAAAGTGAACAGGAATATATCTCACTGTGTGAATATTTTGGGGTGGAGAACCTTAAGTCTTTGAAAAGAATTGGGTTTAGTTATGACAGTTCTCTTTTTAAAGCTGATCACGGGACTTCCCTGGTGGCGCAGTGGTTAAGAATCCGCCTGCCAATGCAGGGGCCACGGGTTCTCGCCCTGCTCTGGGAAGATCCCAAATGCCATGGAGCAACTGAGCCCATGTGCCACAGCTACTGAAGCCCACATGCCTAGAGCCTGTGCTCTGCAGCAAGAGAAGCCACAGCAATAAGCCTGCGCACTGCAATGAAGACCCAACTCAGCCAAAAATAAATAAATAAATTTATTTTTTTTTAAAAAAAAGCTGATTAGTATTTCCTTTGATTTTTAGTAGCCCAGTGTAGTCTTCTAAAGCAGAACCCATCTCTTTTATTAAACCACCTCATTTGATTGAGAAAAAAGACCAACGTGTATTCACTGAGTGATTATTATGTGCCGGGCACTAGGATACGGTCACGAACAAAATAAGGTCCTTCGGCATTTTCCTTTTCCTTCTCCAGGACAAGATCTTTCAGTATTGATTTAACATATTGCTACCATTATATTACATGTGGTTCAAGCAAAACTCGTTCTTAAGGTATAGTAAAGATTTCTTGGGATACGTTATTTTATGCCAGAGCAAATCAATTCTAGGAAAAAATCTCTAACTCTTGAGGAATCTTTATCGTGTGCCTATGTTTTATCAAGGCAGTCCATTGGACAGTTAGGCCTTTGGGGTATCAGTGGGTTAAGTCCTCTGTTCAGAGTCAGTTAAAAACCAGCATTCTGCCTCCTGTGCCTTCCAACAGAAGGCATTCAACAAGTATTGATTGTATACAGTTGGCCCTCCATATCCATGGGTTCTGCATCTGCAGATTCAGCCGACCACAGATCAAAAATATTCGGGGGAAAAGAAATTCCAGAAAGTTCCAAAAAGCAAACATGAATTTGCCTCATGCCGTCAACTATATAGCATTTACATTGTAGTATTTATAACTATTTACGTAGCATACATATTGCATTAGGTATTATAAGTAATCTAGAAATGGTTTAAAGCAGCAGTCTCCCACCTTTTTGGCACCAGGGGCTGGTTTCGTGGAAGACGGTTTTTCCATGGATGGGCTGGGGATGGTTCAGGTGGTAATGTGAGCGATGGGGAGTGGCAGATTAAACTTTGCTCACTCACCCGCTGCTCACCTCCTGCTGTGCGGCCCGGTTCCTAAGGGTTGAGGACACTTGGTTTAAAGGATAGAGGAGGATGTGCTTAGGTTATATGGAAATACTATGCCATTTTGTATAAGGGACTTGAGCATCCCTTAGGTTTTGGTATCTGTAAGGGGTCTTGGAACCAACCACCTGCAGATACCGAGGGAGAACTGTACTTTATGCCAAGTACTGTACTAAGCCTGGGGGATAGAGCAGTGAATAATGATAGGCAAGAATCACTGCCATCATGGTACTCACTTCTAGTGAGTGGCAAGATAGATATTGTATACATGGATATGATGTCATAGCATTCCAGTGATAAGTGTTCTGTTTTGTTTTTTTACTATATATTTATTTGGCTGTGTCGGGTCTTACTTGCAGCAAGCGGGGTCTTGGTTGTGGCATGCAGGATCTTTTAGTTGCAGCATGTGGGCTTTTAGTTGTGGCATGTGGGATCTAGTTCCCTGACCAGGGATCGAACCCAGGCCCCCTGCATTGGCAGCACGGAGTCTTAACCACTGGACCACCAGGGACGTCCTTCAGTGATAAGTGTTGTAAAGGAAATGTAAACAAGGTAAGGGGATATGTTAGGGAAGTCCTTTGAGGCAGTAGTATTTGAGCAGAAATCTGAATGATACGAAGGACCCCATGAATCTATCTGGGGCATAAGCATAAGTGCTGAGGCAGTAGTGTGGTGTATTTCAGAAATGGGGAAGAGCTGGAACAGAGTAAACAATGTGGGGAAGAATAATAGAAAATAGGGAGAAGAGGTAGCCAGGGCCTAGATAATGTAGGGACTTTTAAGACTTGGCTAAGTGTCTAGCTTTTATTCTGGACTTGATAGGAAGCTCTTGGGAGGTTTTGAGCAGGGAAATGACTTGGTCTAATATATACACTTTGGAAGGCACCGGTAATGCAACCAGCGTGATCAGTTAGTGTAGGAGGTTGTAATATTTGAGGCAAGAGATGATTATGATTTGAACCTAAAGTGTTATCAGGGAGATGGATTTAGGGATATATTTTGAAGGTAGTAGGGAGGATAACCTGGATTGGATGTGTGGTCTGAGTTAAAAGAGTAAGTCAAGAATGATTCCAGTGATGGCCTTAACATTTGGATGCTATTTACTGAGATGACGGACACTGGGAGAAGCAGCTGGCGGGAATGCAGATATTAAGTTTGGTTTGGATATACTGACTTTTAAGTCTTCTATTAAATGTTTCTGGTTGAGTAGGGCAGTTGGGTATCTAAGTCTCAAGGTTGGGGCAAATGTAAATTTGGGAGTTGATCAGTGTAGTGTTGCTGTTTAGAGCCATGGGACTTCATGAGATTACCTGGATAGTGAATGTAGAGAAGAGATAAAGTTCTTGGACTGAGTTGTGGAGTATTCTTGACACTTACTAAAAATGCCAGGGTTGAAAGAATCTTTTCATAATTTTAGGGATAATACTTTGCTGACTAAGAAAAGCTAGCAAGTACTAACTAGTCAAGACATAGAGACAAAAATAAAATGGTTGAGGAACAAGTTGCTATTCTTTTATCTGTTAAATAGCTCTTTGTGTCACAGAGCTCAGAACACTCATTTTATGTGAAATTAAGAACCAGAGTGCCTATTTCTACTTGGTTACTCGGAAAAGATGGCCAGAATGGTCATTAGCTTCCTAGATATCTGTTGTGGAGGGCAACATAAGGTAAAACAAATAAATACAAGTTTATAAAGTAATGAATGAGGTGTCAAAAGAGATGAAGCTGCTTACTCATTAACAACCATTTCTAGCTTTGAAAATTTACAGAGTAAGAATGAGATCAAGCTGTCTCCTAATTTCTTATGTAGCCTATCATTGGGCATTGTTATACCTTCCTTTTATTAAGCTGGTTTTTCATCTGTGGACTTAATTGGTCAACATACCTAACCGGCTAGAATACATTTGTAAGATGTAACTAATACTTGTAACTCTTAGGGGCTTAATATCATTTAGGTTGACTTACTGCATTTTGCAGGACATGTTTTTCTGGATGTGGGTAAAGATCTAAGTAAATACATTTGAGGTGTCAGAAATTGGAAGGAATAGAAATAACAGACAATAAAAGCAATCACAGTGTATAGGTTTTTTGTTTTGGTTTTTTTTTTTGGCTGCATTGGGTCTTTGTTGCTGCGCGTGAGCTCTCTCTAGTTGCAGTGAACGGGCTACTCTTCGTTGCGGTGCCCAGGCTTCTCATTGCTGTGGCTTCTCGCTGCGGAGCACGGGCTCTGGGCACGCAGGCTCGGTAGTTGTGGCTTGCGGGCTCTAGAGCGCAGGCTCAGTAGTTGTGGCGCATGGTCTTAGCTGCTCCACGGTATGTGGGATCTTCCCAGAGCAGGGCTTGAACCCATGTCCCCTGCACTGGCAGGGGGATTCTTAACCACTGCGCCACCAGGGAAGTGCCTAGGTTTTTTGTTGTTAAAAACCTATCAGGAACCCTCTTAGCTAATGCATGAAACATATCCTCTTGCTTGAGCACATGACTTCACACTTGCCGATCCACCTCTACCATTAGGAAAATGTAGGGCCCATCTGTTGAATTGGCACTGTGCCTAAAGGCTGGTAGTTTTGGACTTCGTCAGTCCAGGAAAAGGAATTAATTCCAGAACATTAAGGGGAAACTTTTCTAGTAACAACATATTCCCTAGAGTTTTTCTGCTGTCTTGTTGCTGTTTTACAAAAATTACCAGAGAATTAAGGATCCATATCATGTATGATTTCTTTTTCCTAAGTCTAAGTCAGAATTATCATTCTATGTATTAGAGAGCCTGTTCTCTTCCATGTAAATGGTGTCCTTAAGAAAACATTAACAAAAATTTCCAGATAGTTAGAGGCAGTCTTCTTAAGTAGAATTGAGATGTTTAAGAAAGTAGTATGATTTGGGATTCAGATAAGCCTCGAAAAATATTTCTAGATGAATCTGTTCCACACAAATCTGGAAACTATTGACTGAGACTTAGAACTAGGTGATTAAAAATGGCCACCTCCAAGTTTCTTGTTTCATAAGCATCTTAATTATGAATGTTATGGAATGACAGTTGCATTATTTACCTGTTCTTCAACAGGGATTGCATTTAAAAATGGACATAAACTCACATGGGATGGTGGTGGTTAGATGGTGGTTTAACTAAATCTTTGCTATACTGTCTGTTATCTGTCCACCTTCTTTTTCTCTTCACCATTTTGATAATGCAATAATTTCTGGAGAATCATTAGTTAAAGCAACATACCAATGTTAGAATGGCAGACTGGGTATAAGAAAAGTAATTCTCCAGAATCAGTAAAATGGCAGCAAAGTGATAATCGTCTGTCTGTGACCCACCCTGATTGGCTTCCAGCATACAATTACCAAGCCTCCCTAGCTATATCTCACACACGTCTCTGAAATGCATGCGATTTCTGAATCCAAACCTGACCATGTGCCTTGGCAGGACACACTCTTTAGCACTCCTTCAAGATCCTGAAGAGCCTACCTCTTCAGCTTTGTGTCTCACTGGGCTTCCTACCCTTGTGCTTCAGCTGTTTGGAACTGTCATCATTCCCATACACGGTTCGTTTATATCTCCATGACTTTCATGTTCCTCCCAGTGCCTGGCTGCTTAGAGAACACCCACCCAACTTCTGAGACAAAGTTCAAGTTGATGCTGTGAAGCTTTACCTGGGCACCTCCCCTCTTTTGGTGAACAGTATGCACTCATTTGTCTTTGGCATATACCTAGGAGTGGAATTGCTGGGCCACAGGGTAAGCATATTTTTATCTTTAGTAAATACTGTCAAACGGTTTTCCAAGTTGATTTTATGACTTTATAACTTTATCAAGCTCTACATCTTCCCCAGCTTTTGGTGTTGCCATTCTTTTAAATTTTAGCCGTTTTGGTGGGTAATAGTATTTCATTGGTATTGACTTCACTGATGGCTAGTGAGTTTAAGCAACTTTTCATGTGTGCGTTGGATGTTTGGACATCCTCTTATGAAGTACCTGCTCTTAATACATATTCTGAATGCAGTTCCTTTCTCAAATATATGCGTTGCAAATATCATCATCCAATGTATGGCTTCCCTTTTCACTCTCTAGGTGGTGTCTTTTGATGAACAGAAGTTCTCATTTTTCATAAAGTCCCATTTGTCTTTTTTTTTCCTGATCTAGTTTGAAGAGGCATGTAGTTGTGGGTAGGGGGAAATGGAGAATTACTTACTAATAGGCATAAAGTTTCTGTCAAGCAAGATGAATAAGCTCTAGAGATTTATTGTATAGCACTGTATGTATAGTCAACAATAGTGTATTGTACACTTAAAAATTTGGTAGATCTCATGTTAACTGTTCTTATCACAATAAAACAAAATAATAAAAAGATAAAGAGGTGTGTAATAGGTGGCAGTCTATTGAATGGAAACAAAAAGGAGAGGAATATATTAAGGAAATAGCTAGTCAGTATTAAGATAATGGAGTTAGAAAGTACATCCAAAAGCTATTGGGTTAGTTTTCTCAATTTCATGTATATATGAACAAGACTTGAGAGGTGTGTGCTTATGGTACCTATGTATATTTCAAATCTTTTAAAAATATGTTTTTATTGGGTTTGTGTTTAATTATAAAACTTACACAAATTCTGTAACAGGTCAAGGAAAAAAATATAAACAAGATTTTTCCCATTTACTTCCAAACCTTTTCCCCTAAAATAACCAGTGCTATTTGATATATAATCAAATTGTATACAAGTTGATGTATAATCATTCATATTTATTTCTGTGTGCATACAAATACATATGTTTTTTTCTACTCTTTACAAATATGAGCTCATGCTTGCATTTTTACTTAAAAATAGCATACATGGCTGTATATTTGTGTGTGAGTATATATATATTTAACTGTTTTTGTGTATGTAGCACATCAAGGACTGCTATAATAAGTATCCTTTTATTGGTGCTTTTATTTTTCTATGATAGAAAAGATTACTTTCCAAAATGATGGTGGCCACTAGTGCCCTCTTTCCCACCTTGCCAGTATTAGTTGTTATCAGTCTTAAATTTCAACCAAAGTGATGAGTGAAAAATATCTTAATTCACACCTCCCTGACTAACAGTGAGGTAGATCATCTTTTTATGATTCTAATTATTTCTGTCTTCTGTAATTGCCTGTGCATATCTCCTGTATGTCTTTTCTTACGTACTAGTTTATAGAATAACTTTGTATGTTAGAGATATTAATCCTTTTTCATGTTCATTGTATTTTCTCCCAATCTATTGTTTGTCCTTGATTTTGTTTACATCTTACATCTCGGTATATAATGCTTTTATGTAATCAAATTGGTCACTTTTTTCCTTTATGGTTTCTAGTTTCCTGATTTGCTTAAGGTTTCTCAACCATAGGCTTTAGAAATATTCACCAACACTCTTCAAGTGCTTTTATTTGTACATATAGCTCTTAAATCCATGAGGAAATTATTCTTTTTTTAATTAATTAATTTGGCTGCATTGGGTCTTCGTTGCTGTGCCTGGGCTTTCTCTAGTTGCAGTGAATGGGGGCTACTCTTCACTGCGGTGCACAGGCTTCTCATTGTGGTGGCTTCTCTTGTTGTGGAGCATGGGCTCTAGGTGCACAGCTTCAGTAGTTGTGGCATGTGGGCTCAGTAGTTGTGGCACGCGGGCTCAGTAGTTGTGGTACACGGGCTTAGTTGCTCCGCGGCATGTGGGATCTTCCCAGACCAGGGCTTTAACCTGTGTCCCCTGCATTGGCAGGCGGATTCTTACTCACTGTGCCACCAGGGAGGTCCATGAGGAAATTACTCTTGTGTTTAATGAGGAATGGTTCTAACTTTGTCTTCTCCAAGTAGATAACCAGTTAGGTCAACATGCAACAAATATATATCAAATAAATCAGCTTCTTGCCATATTGAAATCTGTTAATTGAAAAAGGTTTTTTCAGGACTGCCACTAGTCCATAATCTGTTTTTATGTAAAGTAGGAAGGGAATCCCTTCCACAAGAAACTTTATTTTGATCTGCCAGAAAAATGTTAAATAGCTTTATTGAGATATAATTCATGTACTATACAATTCACTAATTTGAAGCATACAATTCAGTGGTTTTTAACATATTCATATAGTTATGCAACCATCTCCACTATCTAATATTAGAACATTGCATCTTGGTACGCATAGTCACTCCCCATCCCAGCTATTCCCCTTTAACCCTAGCCCTAGGTAACCACTAATCTACTTTATGGGTTTGCTGGGTTTGGACATTTCATACAAATGGAATCTTACAATGTTGTCTGTTGGAACTGGCGTCCTTCATTTAACATAATGTTTTCAAAGTTAATCTATGTTGTAACATGTATCAGTACATCTGGCCCTCCATATCCATGGGTTTCACATCCGCACATTCAACTAACCATGGATTGAAAATGTTTGTTGGGGGGGGCTTCCCAGGTGGCGCAGTGGTTGAGAATCCACCTGCCAATGCAGGGGACACGGGTTTGAGCCCTGGTCCGGGAAGATCCCACATGCCGCGGAGCAGCTAAGCCCATGCGTCACAACTACTGAGCCCACGTGCCACAACTGCTGACACCCGTGCACCTAGAGCCCATGCTCCACAACAAGGGAAGCCACTGCAGTGAGAAGCCCGTGCACCGCAAAGAAGAGTAGCCCTACTCGCCGCAACTAGAGAAAGCCCGGGTGCAGCAATGAAGACCCAACACAGCCATAGATAGATAGATAGATAGACAGACAGACAGACAGACAAACAGATAGAAAGTAAGAAAGAATGTTTGGGGGAAAGAATTCTGGAAAGTTCCAAGAAGCAAAACTTGAATTTGCTGCACGCAGCTATTTATACAGCATTTACATCGTATTTACAACTATTTATATAGCATTTACATTGTATTAGGAATTAGAAGCAATCTAGAGATGATTTAAATGCATGTAGGTTATACACAAATACTATGCCATTTTATATAAGGGGCTTCAGTATTTTCAGGTTTTGGTATTTGTAGGGGTTCTGGAACCAGTTCTCCGCGGATAGTGAGGGATGACTCTACTTCATGCCTTTGCATTGATGAATAACATTTCATTGTATGGATAATGTTCCTGCGAACATTTGTGTACAAGTTTTTGTGTAGATAAAATTTTTTAAAATCTTTTTATTTAATAAATTTATTTATTTATTTTTGGCTGCGTTGGGTCTTTGTTGCTGCACACAGGCTTTCTCTAGTTGCGGCGAGCAGGCGCTATGCTTCCTTGCTGTGTGCGGGCTTCTCGTGATGGTGGCTTCTCTTGTTGCAGAACACGGGCTCTAGGCGCGGCGGACTTCAATACTGTGGCACGCAGGCTCAGTAGTTGTGGCGCACGGGCTTAGTTGCTCCGCGGCATGTGGGATCTTCCCGGACCAGGGCTCGAACCCGTGTCCCCTGCATTGGCAGGTGGATTCTTAACCACTGCGCCACCAGGGAAGTCCAAGATAAATGTTTTCATTTCTCTTGGGTATATGCCTAGGAGTGAAATTGCAAGGTTATGTGGTAACTCTGTTTAGCCTTTTGAGTAACTGCCAGACTGTTTTCCAAAGCAGCTGCACCATTTTACATTCCGACTCCAATTTTTTCACAGAAGAGTTTTATGGAAAATAAATATAATGTATTTACAATGTAAATGGTACCGTCTTGGAAACGACTCTTTTGTTTAGTGTTTAACCAAGTGGATTGGCCCTGAGTTGACAGCCCTTAATCCTGGTCAAAGTGTAATAATTCACTAATGAGAAAATCTTTCTGACGTTAACTTCTGCTTCCCTCCTGTTGCCATTTTAGAATTCCCTAGGGATAGAGTTCAATGTGCCTACATGTTCCTTGCAACCATGGACCCATCCCTCCTTTTTAATTTAATTTTATTTATTAAAAAAAATATTTGTTTGTTTTTTTGTTTATTTATTTTGGCTGCTCCGGGTCTTAGTTGTGACATGCATGCGGGATCTAGTTCCCTGACCGGGGATTGAACCTGGGCCTCCTGCATTGGGAGCGAGAACTCTTACCCACTGGACCACCAGGGAAGTCCCCATCCTTCCTTTTTTTAAAAAACAATTGAAGTTATATATATTTGGTTTGTGTTAACTTTGCTTGTCAGGAAGAATTAAGTAAGCTTTGATTAGATTATCTGTCTGACAGTCGATGAGTATAGTTTTTTCCTAAGGATTAGCTTTGGGAATTCTTTCTGTGTATATTTTCCTCTTGTGGCTTACTAGTTATAATTTATGTCTGCTATTTCACTTTCCTGTTCTGAGTTTCTGAAGTAGTTTGTTGGTATAATAAGTATTTCTTTGGTCATGAGACACATTCTTTCCTCCCAGTTTAATGTTTCTGAAATTAGGAAATAATACAACTGATAATTACATTTAATGTGGTAGTGGTTTATAAAAAAATTTCCTCCTGAAAATGCAGTCATTGATTCATGAAGCCTCTTAGAATCAGTGGCATCTTGGAATTTAAAAAATATATACAATACATAAATTTAAAAATAACTAGATTTACTGGTGATTAGTACTTTGAAAGTTAGGAATTGTTGGTGATTGTCCCTGTCTTTTAAATAAAGGGTTGTGTAGCTGAGTAAAAAAGCTTAATTTGTCCAGCTTTTTAAGTGTAGTTTATGTTGTATAAGTCATTTAGGGACACAGTTCAAATTTTTTTGGTATCTTCATGAAGATATTTTAGCTTTTTCTGATTTCAGTGACTTATGTAACATCAGTGATTCAGTGGTTTAATGTAAAACATCTTAAACCAGTTAGGAAACTGCTTACTCTTTTACTGGTGATATACATAGAGCTTATTTTTTAAGTTATAAAAACAGTATAAGATTAAATAGTGTTTAGACAATTAAAATATCAGTTCTGGGCTTCCCTGGTGGCGCAGTGGTTGAGAGTCCACCTGCGGATGCAGGGGACACGGGTTCGTGCCCCGGTCCGGGAAGATCCCACATGCTGCAGAGCAGCTGGGCCCATGAGCCATGGCCGCTGAGCCTGTGCGTCTGAAGCCTGTGCTCCGCAACAGGAGAGGCCGCATACAGCAATATATATATATATATATATATATATCAGTTCTTTAATATTTCAGTTTTCATTTTGTCTGTTCTCTATATACGTGATTAAAAATATAGTAATTTGCATGTTGGCTTATTCAGTCAATAGATACTTATTGAATGCCTTTTATGGTCCAGGAACTTTACTAAGGATATAGCAGTGATAACGCAGATAGGATTCTTATTCTCATGAAACAAATGGTCTAGTGTAAAATATGGATATTAAGCATATAGCTTACTGGTATGATAAGTTTTAAGGGACTTACTGTATGCTATATGACCCCCTAACAGGGAGATCTCCCCTGGTCTAGGGGGTTAGGAAATGTCTCCCTGATAAAGTGACCTTTAAGCTGAGATGGAAAGGATGAGTAGAAGTCATCAAAGAAGCAGGTAGAAAAGAGTACTAGGCAGAGAGAAGTAACTATGTTCTCCTAGAGGGAGGAAGACAGAGACATTTGGGGAACTGAAAAGTACTTAGAACACTTGTATGTCACACATGTTACTGCTTTTTGGGGGTTTTATTTGCCCCTGCTGTGCTTATAGAAGAGTGGGAAATGATGTGGCTAGAGTTAGGTAGGGGCTGATAATAACAAAAAAGTAAACGTAAACACTGGTGTGTGTGTGAAGTACTTTTGTAAGTACTTCTCATGTATTAGTTCATTGAACCATAACAACAGTTTCTATTCATGGATGAGAGAACAAGGCATAGAGTGCCTTGCCCAAAATTAATATACCAGAACTGGGATCCGAGCCTGTGCATTCTGGATCCAGAGTTTGTGTCTTTAACTACTGTACCATACTGAAAATTTAAGTTATAAATTATGATTAGGATAGGGGACTTTTATATCCAAAGGTCAGTATGAAAGCATCCAAAGGTTTTAAGCGGAGAAATGACATAATTAGATTATTTTAAAAATCATCCTTCTGGCTGGAGGAAGGGCCTGGAGGAGAGCAAGGTGGATATACAAAGGAGTTAGAAGGCCACTACTATATTTTGGGTAAGAATTGTTTTTTTGGACAGCTCAGTGGCAGTGGAATAGGAACTATGTGTAATCAAAAATTATTTACATGGTTTTCACAGGTTTTGGTGTTAGGTTGAGAAGTCAAGGATGATCCCCACATTTCTGACTTAATCAGCTGGTGGTACTGTGATTACTTAGCTAATATGATATATTCTAAGAAATATTATGGTCATTTATAAGAATTTTAAAGAGCATAAAACCCAGGACAAATTAAAATGCACAATGAGCTATGAATTTTTAAAAGTTTTATATAGTTAATTTATATCTGGTTTTGAATGTTGGGAAATACAACAATGATTACAGTCTCTAACTATGTTTAATAAAGACCACAAAGGAAAATGAAAATTTATCATAGATGAGTCAAGCTAGATTTTACTTATTTTAAGCTAAAAATCTGCAAACATTGTTTAGTCTGCATTGTGGTAATTTTAGATATATACTTATCCAAAAAGAAAAAAAAATTTATTTTTACGTATTAGGGAAAGTTAATAAGATAAATGACCTTTCTTACCAAGTTAAAACTAAAACTTATAAAACTCCTTTTATTTTATGTTTATATATTGTCATACTGCCTCCCTCTGTATATATTATGTGCCTATATTTCCATCTGTCTACTTGACCTTTCTACTTAAATGTTTCACAGGCATCTAAAATTAAACACGTTTATTACTGAACTCTTGATCTCCCCTTCTATGTCATTCTGGCAAACAACTTATAGAATGCTAGCCCCATGAGGGCAGGATTTTTGTGTTTTTTTGCAGTGCTATGTAAGTTTCTGTTACATAATGGGCACTTAGTAAATATTTGTTTAAGGAGTGTCTAAATGGTACCACCATGCAATTCTATGATTGCTCAAGTCTTCATATTTTATTTCCCTCCCCTCCTACTTCTTACTGACAAATCGTATCTATTATACCTCTAAAATATCTCTTAATCCATCCATTCTTTAAAAATTTCCAGTGCTACTACCCTAATCTGTCAATCTTATGACTGTTATTCCAGAATCAACTTTTACTATTTTTCTAATCATTCTCCCACAGCAACCAGAGAAGTTTTCTTAAAATGTAAATTGTATCATTACTCTCCTTTTCAGAGCTTCTTTTTGAATTCATGTAGGCCAACAAGACCCTCTGCAAGCTATTTTCTTTTAACATTCCATTTTCGTATTGTGCTGTTCTCCATTTGGTTTACCTACTGTTAACCTTTACAGTCTCAGGGAGTTTTTACACCCACTGTTCCCTATTTTTGGATCATTTTCACCTCCACGTTTTGCCTGGCTATTCCCTGCTCGTACTGGGTCTCAGCTTATAGTTATATGTTTTTCTAAGATATGTTCCCCGCCCCTCCAAAGTTTCCTTGATATACTACCTCACATAGTAGTACCTTCACATTTATTAGGAGTTATATATATTTGTACAATCAGTCATTCATTTGTATCCCCCGCTAAATTTGAAGTTCATGACACCAAGGACTATATTAGTATTACTTATGACTATATCTACAATGGGTATCACAATTCTCAAAACATATTTAGAGACTGTGAAAATATTTATTGAATGAATGAAGGGATAGATTAAGAATGATGAATCCATAAAGGAAATGGTGGACTGGTTAGAGAGGTAGTTGGAGAGCCAGTAGAATGTGTGATCATAGCAGCCAGGTGAGAGTTTCAAATATCAAATATGCCAAATGTAGCAGAGAGGAGTAATAAGATCAGGCCTAAAAATGATCTTTGGGAGGCAGAATAACATAGTGTTTAAGAGGAGCCAGGCAGACCTAGACTCTACCTTTTATTGGCTGTTAACTTGTCTTTTCATCTCTAAAAAGAGAAGAATAATAGTAACTACCTCATGGTGATTGTGAGGCTTAAAATGAGATAATCTGTATAAAACTTTTATCATAGAGCTTTGCACATATTAAGAGCTCAGTAAAACTTTGGTATTTTTATTATTTTTAAATTGCTAATGCTAAACCCACTGTAAGGACTCAATATTTGTAGTACTTAGAAAATATATACAGTTGACCCTTGAACAAAACAGGGGTTAGGGGCGCTGAGCCTCCAAGCCGTCGAAAATCCACATAGTCAGCCCTCTGTATATGCGGTTCCTCCACGTCTGTGGATTCAACCAACTGCAAATCATGTAGTACTGTAGTGTTTATTATTGAAGAAATCTTCATTTAAGTGGACCTGTGCAGTTCAAACCCTTGTTGTTCAAGGGTCAACTGTAATTAGCAATTTTCTAAAAAGTTTGTTCATAGCTAAAATGATCTGGGAAAAAGGGCTTCATGCGGTAGATTAATGTTAGTTTCCCTTGAATTTGGGCTAGACTGTTTTGGATTGTTTCAGTGGTTTGAAAATGTAAATCCCAAAGTTGCACGTGAGATGAATGTTGAATTTGCCTCTTTGAGCGTGAATGAAGAGATTCTAGCATTCTTAGTTCTGTGTTTCTCCTTGCAACTGTGTTTTAAATTGAATGTATTATAGTAGGAACCAGAATAAGTTGTGTAACAACATAGCATCCTTGCCCCTGGATGGAAGACCTAGATTGTATAGATACATCTTTCCAAAAGCTGAAAGAATATCATTCACAAAGAACATTGCTTTGAAAATTCAAAAACAACGTCTGGCAGCTGCCGTAGGGACTGCTTTTCAGGCAGTTTACATTTAGTAGATAAAAGCATTCTTTGTTGTGAAGTATCTTCAGAACTTGGATTTATCTTTACTAGAAACACTTAAATTTGGTATGTGGAGTTTGCCAATCATGATTTTCCAGTCTTACTGCCTAAGTGGATTCACAGAATATGCCCGAAGGATACTATTCTTTTTTCTCCTTGATCAAGTTAAGGAAACGTAATAGTTCTCTATTCCTACATACATTTCTAGGGTAGTGATCCATATTTTCAAATTAATTTCCTTTTCAGTTTATTGATACTCTGCTATTTAATAATCTGTGTCACTTGGTTTCAGTTTTTTCCATTTTTAAAATGAAGAGAATCATGCTCTCCAAACCCTTCTCTGGAATGTTTTGAGAGTGAGTAAGTGCTGGTAAAAAACGCTTTGAGTTCTTTGGACGAAATACGGAAATTCTACTTTATATATTTATAAATATACATTAAGACTTCTGTAATTCTTTCATTATGAAAATCAAAAATTATAGGGAAATTTTAAAATGTGTGTACTTGTGAGTAGTATATGTAAAAGTAGTTGTTTTTGTATAAATTATTATTTGTTTTTATTCCAAAAAGGATTTCTTTTAATAACTAACCAATAAGATATTTGGCAGGTCCATCAGTTCACCATTAGTAACATGAAACCCTGGATGGGCATTTGAACTTAAGAAACAAGAAAGAGGAGGGAAAAAACTAGAAAAGGAATAACTTGAAGCCAATAACATGTAACACACATAAGGCATGGAGTTAATTTAAATATTTATCGACTACCACCTATGTGCCAGGTACCGTTCTTGATGCTGGAATAGTACATTGAACCAAATTGGCAAAAATCTACTTCCATGTGGACTTTACATTCCAATGGAAGAGTGTAGACAATAAATAAATATACTGTACACCAGATGGTGAAAAGAGCACAGGAGAAATAAAACAGGATGACTGTGAGAAGAGGTGGGATGGGTGTTTTTCTGTTTTGTAAAGGGAATGCCTCTTCTATAAGTTATATTTAGGCAAAGACATGATGGAAGTGACAGCAAACCATGCAGTGATCTGGGGAAAGGGTGTTCTAGTCAGGTAGAATAATAAGTGCAAAGGCCCTTAGGTAGGAGTATTTTTGTTGAATTTGAAAAACAGGAGAGTACCTGTGCCCCTCCCCCCCTCCTTGGAACTAAGTGGGGAGACTGGTAGGAGATGGAAGAGAAGTAGAGGGGATTGTAGGGAATTTAGACCATTGGAAAGACTTTGGCTTTTACTTTGAGTAAAATGGGAAGCCATTGAAAGGGTTTTTGAGCAGAGGAGTGACATGATATGATACAGGCTTTAAAAAGATTACCCTGCTGTTGAGTTGAGAAGACTATAAAGAGATACAAAGGCTGAAACAAGGAACCAGTCAGGAGGTTATTGAAATAAATAGTACAGGGCAGATATTATCAGTTGGATCTGATTGGTAGCTGTCAAATTAGTGAGAAATAGGTTCCATATATATTTTGAAGGTAAAGAAGACTTTTCTGACCGAGTGGACATATGGGGCATTAGAAAAAGAAAGGAATCACAGATGATTCAAAATTTTTGGTCTAAATATTTCTGGTTGGAGTTTCATTTATTGAGATGAGTAAGCCTGTGGGAAGAACAGATTTGGGGAGCTTGGCAAAGGTGAATTGACTTTGGACATGTTAAGCTTGAAGTGCCTAATTATTAACTATCTAGTCAGTGTGTCAAGTAGGCATTTAAATATATGAATCTGGAGTTCCAGGAGGGGTCTCAGCTGTTCTCTGTCTGGAGATAGAAATTTTTTAATCATCTGTGTTAGATGGCATTTAAATTCAAAAGACTGGATCTGGTCATTTAGGAAGTTAGTGTAGATAGAAAAGGAAAGAGCACGCCCTGGGGGCACTCCAGTGTTTATAGAGTTAGGGGAGAAAAAGAAGAACTGGCAAAGAAGACTCCTTAATCAAACACTTTAGTACTTCTGCACTGAAGTGTATGACTGTTCATAGAAATTGTGGTAATTAAGACCAAAATGGATCCAGATCAGGTCAGGTCACATTTTGTCACTAGGGTGTTAACGAGAAAACTTTTGATTTTCAGAGTTTTGAATTTCAGGATGTGAACACATCGTGGGGAAGATAGGACTTTGTACTTTTAAAGGAAAGAAAGCACACAGCACAGAAGCAGAAATGAACATGATTTGTTAGGGACAGTAAAGAAAACAGAATTAAAAAAAATATATATATATATATTTATTTATTTCGCTGTGTGGGGTCTTAGTTGTGGCACACGGGATCTTTGTTGAGGTATGCGAACTCTTAGTTGCAGCATGTGGGATCTAGCTCCCTGACCACGGATCAAACCCGGGGCCCCTGCATTGGGAGCTTGGAGTCTTAGCCACTGGAGCACCAGGGAAGTTGAAGAAAACTGAATTGACTAAATCATAGAGGATGTGTGTTGGGAAGTAAGGAAAGATTAGTTTGAGAAGTTAGAGCCAGATTATGAAGAGCCTTGAATGCTATTGTGAAGTGTTAATATATGAAGTGGTAGACAGCAAGAATAATTGTCGTATGCAGTTGATTTGAAAATTACTCTTTCAGCTGTTTGTGTGAATGAATAGAATAGGAATACACTTTAGTCAGTTGGCCAGTATTTGTTGAGTAACTACTTAAAATGCTGCTAGCACTGCTAATAAAATCGTTGGCACCTTCTATTGAGCCTTGCTGTGTGCCAGTCATTGGGCTGTGCATTCTACTTACATTTCTTGTAGGAGTTGTAAAAGTTGTCTCATGTGATCTTTGCCTTTGAAACTCTTATAATCTTGTTGGAAAGAAAAGTCTTAAGGCACATAGTTTAAACTATAAGATATCCTACTGCATAAATGGAACTTTCTAAGGGATAGGATGTTCTTTTTTTTCCAGATACTGGTCCTGGATCTCGATTTGGATATATGCTTGAAATAAAGGCTAGTCTGTCAGTCCTCAAGAATAGTGAATTATTTTGTTTTGGTTTTATATTCTCTAGTCACTAGATTATATGCCAATCCTATATGGTTTCCTGAGGATCTTTATTTATGAAAAGGGGATTGCCCTGTGTGGATTATTCAGATTCTCTGTTAAGGTGTACCAACTATTGTAAAATAATAAATCTACGTTCTGGTTTTAAAATAATTTATAGATTTGGGAGATTGAAGCATGACCACTGACATTTGCTATTGGGAAAACGTGTGAAAATATATTTTTGCTTTTTAGAGTTTTTATAACAATTGTTCTAAATCATTTATATAATTATTTAATGTTTGTCTTTCTCACTAGAGTATAAGGCTTGTAAATTTAGGAACTGGATCTGTTTTGTTGAATACTGTATTTCCAGGGTGTTGCACAATGCCTGGCACATGGTAGGTGTTTAGAAATATTTTTTAATGAATGAATAAATGAATTCAGAGTTGAATTGTAAACCAGCAATAGAGATAATTCCAGCCTAAGAGTCCTAACCTAAAAAGTCTACCACCTCTTATAAATAATATTGGAGTGCTGAAACCAGCCCAAAACATGGTTCTTTACCTTCAGTGAAATTGATTTTATTTAACTGAAGCACATTCCTTTGAAACTGAGGAGTGTTAAAATATATGATATTATTTTTATCTTAGACTGTGTTTGCTTTACTGTCAGTTGCAGAAGCTTGTTGCTTGAGTTAGAACAGTGGATCTTAAACACTGATTTGCACCATACCACTACAGCTTATTTATGATATCTGGAGAATAATAAACTTATTCTGAAATTTAAGTTTATTTATAACTAAATGAATTTAAATCCATTTTGAAGGGCATTTTGATCCATTTTAACTGATTTTCAGTTCTTCCTGATCTTCTTGTTCTCCTCCCCTTATACCCATTTCTCATGTTAATAATTGCCTCTGTTCTGATAAATTTTTTGTTATGGTCTATCCTGCAGAGAAAGAGATGCTGGTTGCCAGTTTTGGAGATCCCTGTTTTTTATGGAACACAGTTCTGTAAAATTTTCATAAGATTCCTTGGCAATAACATACACTTGTGATGGACCCTAGAAATACTGCTATGTTAGGATTGGGTTCTGATTCCGAAGGATTTTCAAGAAAGAGTCCCTCTGCCATCAGTACTGGTACACTGGTCAGCAAGAGAGAAGTAGAGCTAGAGAACAACACGAAGGAGGAAGAGGACCTTTGCAAGTGGAATCGGGAAAGAACCATCGAAGCAGGGAAAGATGATGGTTTGACTGATGCACAGCAACAGTTTTCAGTGAAAGAAACAAACTTTTCAGAGGGAAATTTAAAATTGAAAATTGGCCTTCAGGCTAAGAGAACTAAAAAACCTCCAAAGAACTTGGAGAACTATGTATGTCGACCTGCCATAAAAACAACTATCAAGCACCCAAGGAAAGCACTTAAAAGTGGGAAGATGACAGATGAAAAGAATGAGCACTGTCCTTCAAAGCGGGTAAGTAGAATTCCCAACAATATGTGATGGTTAACAATCTTTGGATTTCTCTATTAATTTTTATCGAACCTACGTACATATTTTAGGAATTTTGATTTTAATCTTTTTATGTCATTTCCAAATAGTCTGTTTTGTGAGCCAAAACAGGCTTTGAGGCTTGTCAGAGATATGAGTGATGGTATAACCATGTATGTACTTGTAAAATTACGGCAAATATTTTAAATGGGGTATATCCAGATTGCTGCTCCTACATGGCCTAGTGGAAGGAATATTGATTGGATTTTTAGTTAGGAAACCTAGAGTTGAATCCTGCACTCCTGTTTACCAACAATGTGACTACAGACAAATTAATAGAGAAGAAACTGAGGCCTAAAGATGTTATTTTTTTGTTTTTTGGGGTTTTTTTTTGCGGTACGCGGACCTCTTACTGCTGTGGCCTCTCCTGTTGCGGAGCACAGGCTCTGGACGCACAGGCTCAGTGGCCATGGCTCACGGGCCCAGCCGCTCCACGGCATGTGGGAGGATCCTCCCGGACCAGAGCACGAACCCGTGTCCCCTGCATCGGCAGGCGGACTCTCAACCACTGCGCTACCAGGGAAGCCCCTAAAGATGTTAAATGATTACAAAACCACCTAGCTTTCAGGATGGTTCTATTCCTGC
>NW_006785665.1:2231450-2234599 GCF_000442215.2 Lipotes vexillifer
GAATTTTCGAAAGGTGGATTAAAAATTTTTTATCTAGACCTTTTTACTTGAGACAATGTTAGAGCTTGTCTTGCACAGCTAATTTTTAAAGGGCTTTGAGATGATTGTCTTTAGTAATCTTTCTATAGTATTTTTTTAATACTGCTAATAATGAGGTTTTGTACTGAAAGGATTTCACCCACAATACATACTTATTCTTAATATATAAGTAGTTTATATTATTTGTAGCAGAATATAGTTTGTGATTCCTGAGGAAAGCTATCTGTATACTTACAAAACTGTTGGTAATGGGTTAGGTGTTTATTTTTCCAACAGTTACTTTAGCATAGGAGATTGACTGTATTACTGCCCTCTAAATTAGTTCTTCATAAATGATGGAAAGAGCATGAATTACAGAGTTAGAACCAAATTCAAATCCTGGCTTAATAACTGTACACAGGCAATTTGGTTTATCTTAACTGAGCTGTGGTTTCATTTATAACATGGGGCTATTAATGCCTGTATTAAAAGTGTATATAAAGAATTAAATTTCAGTAGCCAAGACATACAACCCAAGTACCAATCAACAGACGATTGGCTTAAGAAGATGTAGTGTGTACGTATGTATGTATGTAGATGTGTGTGTGTGTGTATATGCATGTATACATATATGCTTATATATACACACACACACATATACACACACAGGGGAATATTACTCAGACATAAAAAAGAAATAAATATTGCCATTTGCAGCAACATGGATAGACCTAGAGAATATTTTACTTAGTGAAGTAAGTCAGACAGAGACAAATATTATTTGGTATGACTTATATGTGGAATCTAAAAATAATATAAATGAATCTTTATATATAACAGAAACAGACTCATAGACATAGAAAACAAATTTATGGTTACCAAAGGGTAGACAGAGGGACAGAGGGACAAATTAGGAGTATGGGATTAACAGATACAAACCACTATACATGAAGCAGATAAGCAATAAGGATTTACTATATAGAGCAGGGAATTATATTCAATATCTTGTAATAACCTATAATGGGATATAATCTAAAAAAAAAAAACTGAGTCAGTTTGCTGTATACCTGAAATGAACACAATATTGTAAGTCAACTGTACTTCAATTTAAAAAAAGAATTAAATTTATATATAGTAGTTAGCATGTGGTAGATTCTTGTGAATGTTCTTTTTACAGCCTAAGGTATTGCTTTACAAGGGATCTCTGGAAGGGTTTGGTTATCTGTACTTGCTCTCAGCATATGTTGGTCTGTGAAGAATTTTGTGTTTGTTTGGATGCATTTTTACATAGTTCTTACTAGCTTCTCTAAAGGGTTCATGACTCCAAAAAAGATTAAGCATCAGTGGCTAAGGAGAGAAAGATGCACTGTTATGAGGCATGTTGGTAGTCTAAGAAAGCTTGGGAGTTTTTTAATTTATTTTAAAGCAACCAAAACATTTCCCCCCAATTCTTCAAAAAGTAGTTGGGTTTTTGTCCGTGCATTCATTCATTCATTTATTTATTTATTTATAGCTGTGTTGGGTCTTTGTTGCTGTGCACTGGCTTTCTCTAGTTGTGGTGAGCAGGGGCTACTCTTCTTGCGGTGCGTGGGCTTCTCATTGCGGTGGCTTCTCTTGTTGCAGAGCACGGGCTCTAGGCACACAGGCTTCAGTAGTTGTGGCTCGCGGGCTCAGTAGTTGTGGCTCATGGGCTCAGTTGCTCCGCGGCCTGTGGGGTCTTCCCAGACCAGGACTTGAACCCTTGTCCCCTGCATTGGCAGGCGGATTCTTAACCACTGCACCACCAGGCAAGTCCATCAGTGCTGCTTTTAAAGCAAATATTAAGCCTTAAATTTCTAGTAAAAACAGAAATATAGATCATATATTTTATTTCTTAATCAAACTTTTCGTTCAACAATGTTCAGAGGGCAAAAACAAGACCCTCTGAAAAAATAATTTGCTATCCTGGTTAGTACTAACTCACTGATAACTGTTGATGTAATTTTTAATGACAAAACTCAAGTTCAGGTTCAAAAGTGAAATTTTCCGTTTCTTGAATTATGTGACATATTGTTAAATTTATAGTAGTTTACTTACGGATTCTATTATTTAGAGTGATTCAAATATGTCATTTATTTTTTTATAAGTTCAATCCACAGTTTAGTAACTGGCATGTTAATAACTAAAGTTTAAAGTTTAGTTTATTTTTTTGAGAAGTATTAGATGCTCTTCATGTCATATAAGTTATAGATTTTAAGGGTCCGATTTTTGGTTCTTTTAATGTATTTTCCCCTAGTTTTATTGTGATATAATTGACATACAGCACTGTTTAAGATGTATTTGGTTTATTTTTCATTACTTTTGAGATTTATCTTTCTGTATTACATTTTGGCAAAACTGAAAAATTTCATAACATTCAGTGTTGGCAAGAATATAGGGGAAACAACCACTTTCATGCCCTGTTGCTGGGGAGTATATTGATACTGTACTTTAAAAAAAAAATTCATCCATTCACTCATTCATTCCACGCCTGGTCTTAGTTGCAGCACGTTGGGTCTTTTTTAGTTGCGGCATGTGGACTTCTTAGTTGTGCCATGCAGACTCTTAGTTGCGCTGTGCATGTGGGATCTAGTTCCCTGACCAGGGATCGAACCCAGGCCCCCTGCATTGGGAGCACAGAGTCCTACCCATTGGACCACCAGGGAAGTCCCAATACCATACTTTTTTTATTTTTTATTTTTTTATTTTTTATTTTTGGCTGTGTTGGTTCTTCGTTGCTGTGCGTGAGCTTTCTCTAGTTGCGGTGAGCAGGGGCTACTCTTTGTTGCAGTGCATGGGCTTCTCATTGCGGTGGCTTGTCTTTGTTGTGGAGCACGGGCTCTAGGCACGTGGGCTTCAGTAGTTGTGGCACGTGGGCTCAGTAGTTGTGGCTTGCGGGCTCTAGGGCTTAGTTGCTCCGTGGCATGTGGGATCTTCCCGGATCAGGGCTCGAACCCATGTCCCCTGCATTGGCAGGCAGATTCTTTTTTTTTTTTTCCTTGCGTTATGCGGGCCTCTCACTGTTGTGGCCTCTCCCATTTGCGGAGCACAGGCTCCGGACGCGCAGGCTCAGTGGCCATGGCTCACGGGCCCAGCCGCTCCGCGGCATGTGG
>NW_006785665.1:2234637-2260308 GCF_000442215.2 Lipotes vexillifer
CGGCAGGCGGACTCTCAAGCACTGCGCCACCAGGGAAGCCCGGCAGGCAGATTCTTAACCACTGCGCCACCAGGGAAGTCCAGATGCCGTACTTTTTGAGAGTAGTTTGCGTGTATCTGTCATAATTAAAAATGGACAGTTCCTTGATTCCGCAGTGTCACTTCTAAGAAACTATCTTACAGAATACTTGCAAGTATATACCAAGATATATGTGTAAGATATTTATTAGAAGTATAGATTCCTGATACGTTCTTATTGGTTCTGACTCAGTATGTCTGGGTATTTTTTAAAATATCTTTATTGAGATATAACTCACATATCATACCATCCACCCATTTAAAGTGTACAATTCAGTGGTTTTTGATATATTACATTATTAACTTTTTAAAAATTGTTGTAAAATATATTAATATAGAATTTGCCATTTTGGTCATTTTTAAGTGTAAATTCAGTATCACTAATGCCATTCACAGTGTTGTGCAATCATCCCCACTATCTGTTTCCAAAACCTTCTTATCACCCCAAACAGAAATTCTGTAACTATTAAACAATAACTCTGTATTGCCCCTCCACTAAGCCTCTGGTAACCTATAATCTACTTTCTGTCTCTATGAAATTGTCTATTCTAGGTACCTCATATAGGTGGAATCATACAATATTTGTCCTTTTGTGTCTGGCTTATTTCACTTAGCACAATGTCTTCAAGTTCATCCACGTTGTAGCATGTACCAGAACTACTTTTTATGGCTGAATAATTTTCCATTGTATGTTTATACCACTTTGTGTTTATCCATTTATCATCTGTGGACACTTGGATTGCTTCCACATTTTGGCTATTGGAAAATATGCTGCAATGAACATTGGTGTACAGACATCTGTTTGAATTCCTGCATTCTATTCCTTTGGGTAATATACTTAGGAGTAGTATTGCTGGATCCTATGATAAGTTTATATCTTTTTGAGGAACTGCCAAACTGTTTTCCATAGCAGCTATACCATTTCATATTCCCACCAGCAATGCATGTGGGTTTCAGTTACTCCAAATCCTCATCACTACTTTTTATTTTCTGTGTGTGTGTATATGTGTATGTATGTGTATTTTAAATAATAGCCATCCTAAGGGGTATGAAGTTGTATCTCACTGTGGTTTTACTTTGCATTTCCCTGATGACTAATGGTGTTGAGCATCTTTTCTTGAGCTTATTGACTATTTGTATATCTTCCTTGGAGAAGTGTCTGTTTAAGTCTTTTGACTGCTTTTGAATTGTGGATTTTTTTTTGTTGTTGTTGCTGAGTTTTCAGGGTTCTAGATATAGTCTCGATATGTGAGTTGCTAATATTTTTTTCCCATTCTGTGGGTTGTCTTTTTCCTCTCTCTTGATAGTGTCCTGATACATAGACGTTTTCAGTTTTGATGAACTCCAATTTGTCTGGGTTTTTTTGTTGTTTTTTTTGTGTGTTTTTTTGCGATACGCGGGCCTCTCACTGTTGTGGCCTCTCCTGTTGCGGAGCACAGGCTCCGGAGGCGCAGGCTCAGCAGCCATGGCTCACGGGCCCAGCCGCTCCGCGGCATGTGGGATCTTTCCGGACCGGGGCACAAACCCGTGTCCCCTGCATCGGCAGGCGGACTCTCAACCACTGCGCCACCAGGGAAGCCCCAATTTGTCTGTTTTTTTTTCTGTTGCCAGTGCTTTGGTGTCATAGCAAAGATATCACTGCCAAATCTAACATCATGAAGATTTTCCCCTATGTTGTCTTCTAAGGGTTTTACAGTCCTGGCTCTTACATTTAGGTCTTTGAGAGATTTTCAGGTATCCCTCTCACCCTGAACTTGTTCTCTGAATTCAGAAACTGATTAAGATAGCAAGAGATACTTTGGACATGGGAAACTTATATAAAAAATTTAATGTATACGAGTATGGATGTTGGACTAGCAACTATTATTTTGATTAGGTAATACACTCCTATGATTCAGAATTTAAAAGATAAAAAAGGAAACAATGAAACATTGTTACCATCATTACCCTTCTCTCCCCTCAAATCCATTTTGGAGTCTCCTTTTAGGCAATCATGTGACAACCCCATGCTAACTAACTATGATAACTAGCTAAGCAGAACAACCATTTCTCAACCAAAATGAAGAAAAACTGTTCTGTGTATTGAAATTGTCTTACTTGGAAAATAAATAAGAGCAAGTTGTTTGGAACCAAAATTGGTGCAAAGAAGCTTCCAGGAACAAAACTACAACATCAGTGCCTTTGATATCTCCCAGAAATATATTATATATATATACAAGCAAATGCAAGTAATCCCTCCCCCCCAATTTAAAAATATAAATGGTACTATACTGTACACACTGTTTTGTGTCATTGTTTTTTCCACTTAAATAGTGTGTTAGCATGTTGTGGAGGATTTTCCTATACGAAACTAAGAGAGCTTCTTTAGCCCTTTGAAATATGGGTGACGAATATTTTTTCTTCCAGTTTGTCATTTGTTTTTAGACCTTGCTTATTTTTTATTTTGCCACGCAGAAGTCTTTAGTTTTTTACTGAATTTAATTAATAAATCTTTCCTTTTATGGCTTCTAGAATTTGACATATAACTAGAAGGGCCTTCACTCTAAGTTTATAAAAGATCTCCTTATATTTTGTAATAGGAGTTTTTTAATGTTTCATTTTTTTATTATTATTATTTTTGGCCACAGATCTTAGTTCCCTGGCCAGACATTGAACCCAGGTCCACAGCAGTGAAAGCTCAAGTTGTAACCCCTGGACTGCTAGGGAATTCCCTTATGTTTCATTTTAAATATTTGATCCATTTGGAGTTTATAATGATGTGTAATATGAGTTGTGGATCCAAGTTTATCTTTTTCCAAATAGCTGCAAGTTGTCTCAACCCTTTTATTAAGAAGTTTATTTTAGTCCTCAGATTTGAGACACTACCTTTACCATACACTGAATTTCCATGTGTACTTGAGTCTGGTCTGATTTCCCACTTGTGTCATTGGTCTCTATTTGCCAGCATAATAGTTTTAATTTTTATGTTTTATATCTGGTAGGGTTAATCCTTCCTCATTACTCATATTTAAGAGTGTTCCTTGCATTATTGCCTATTTATAAGCTTTATGTGATTTTTAATAAAAATAGAACTTTTTTCTAGAACTTGTCCAGTTGATTATAAAGTTCATATTTTGTTCATCTTTATCTGTGGTTGAACTTGGAACCTAATTGCTTCTCCTTCAGAAGCTCTGAATTTGCTTTGCCAGGAATTAGGGTGTGTTAATAACACCTTTCCTGGGGGAGAGCCCCATTTTACCCCTAGGCCATGGATTGGTACGTTTACCCTCTGGGCAACTACGCCTACTTAGATCACCCTTCTTCTTTTCTTTTCTTTTGGTACCCTTGGAGATTTTTCTTACTTCCTGTGAGGCCACAGTGCAACAAACTTGGCATCTTATGCTGGATTGAGTTATTTTATTGTAGTAGACGGACCTTTATGCTATTTAGCCTGTCTTATGGCTAGAGTAGAAATGACCTGATTGTTTTATAAGAAATATGTTCATTATTAATTTTAAAATAGATTTTTCTGTCTCATTTTTGTTTTGTCTATGGTGGAAAGGCATATTTTCTTTTAAATTTCCTGTAAAAATTTGGGTTTGGCTGTCTTGCAACTTCATGTTGTGTCTGTGTCATTTCATAAGTTGTCAGAATGGTATAGTCATTCTTCTACTGCAGTATTTTAGAAAGTGAAAGTAGGGAAGTCATTATATTTACTTGTATTTATCACACACCAACTTAAAAGGAGAAGAGGCAGTGTTAAAATTTATAGCTGTAATTATAATTTCCCTGCCAAAAGATAGTTTTCTGTTTAGAAAAGAAATGAATGTGCTGACTTAATAGATTATTTAAGAAACAGTCCTTTGGACATGTAATTTTGAGTTTCAGTAAAGTGATTTTTATGGAGAATTATTAAAACCCTCAGTGAATCCAAGTATTCTAATTAAGGTCTGTTGGCCTAAGATTTTATTAAATTATAGAACTGGTAGATTAATGTAGGTTCTTTAGTAAGAAAATATACAGATAATAACAGTTATCTCTGTTCTTGCTCAGTATGGTTAATTTGCCTAGCAGTCTTTAAATTGTTTCACACAAATTCCAATTGTTTTAAAATGAAATGTTGAGGAAAAAAATGAGTTTGATATTACTTAGGTTTTGGCTTTTCTTTCCTTGGCATACCTGTTAAAACAGCAGTAATTTATTAGGTTTTCTGCATATAGTAGTTCCTTTAAATTGTGCCCTATATTACATTAGCCTGGTTTTAGATAAAATGTATATAATTTTAATTGAGATACAATTCAAATACCATAAAATTCACTCTTTTAAAGTGTACAGTTGAGAGGTTTTTAGTATATTCAGTATATAAGCTACATACAGAGGTGTGCAACGATCACCACTGTCTAATTTCAGAACATTTTCGTTACCTTAAATGTGTATTTTTATTTTGTCTATTACACTTTAGAAAACTAATCATAGGACTAATATTTTACTTTGTACTTTTCACAAAGGAGGGTCAAATTTTGTATCACTTAATTTTGAACGTAATCTCTTGTCTAGACTCATAACATTCTTTTATTTATTTATTCCTCCATAAAATATTTGAGTGCCTGTCATGTGCAGTAAATGAGTAATTATGATGTAACATGATAACTTCCATAATAGAAATACATATGGAGTGTTTATGGAATCAGAATTGTTGGGAGAAGGTAATGCGCAGGAGAATATGCATGGAAAGCTTTACAGAGGAACTCATATTTAAAATTAGATGTTGACATCTTTGTTAGAAATTGCTAGAAAGAGAAGGACTCTGGGGGCAAAGTAAATAGTAAAGGGCAAAGGTGCTTTTAACATGTCTCCTAGATGTTTGTCAGTTGTGCTGTAAAACAAGAATTTGACAGTCCTTTAGTGTAGGTGAGTACTAAGAAAATAATAAATAATGGAAGACAGGTGGGGAACTTATCACCTCTTCGTATTGCACTCAGAAATTTAGGGAACCTCCACTTCACTTTTTGTCTACTTTTTCTTTGTATCAGATTTTTGGTTGAAGTTTTTTTCTCTGATCTGACCTACAAAGTAAGTTTTAACCTTAAAATCATAAAGTGTTGCTTTTAATGCTATAAGATTTTATTTATCTATCTATTTATTTTTATCTATTTATTTATTTATGGCTGAGTTGGGTCTTTGTTGCTGGGCGCTGGCTTTCTCTAGTTGCGGAGAGTGGGGGCTACTCTTCCTTGTGGTGCACAGGCTTCTCATGGCGGTGGCTTCTATTGTTTCGGAGCACGGGCTGTAGGCGTGCGGGCTCCTGCAGTTGTGGCTCACGGGCTCTAGAGCACAGGCTCAGTAGTTGTAGTGCACAGGCTTAGTTGCTCTGCGGCATGTGGGATCTTCCAGGACCAGGGCTCGAACCCGTGTCCCTTGCATTGGCAGGTGGATTCTTAAACACTGCACCCAGGGAGCCCCAATGCTATCAGATTTTAAAGCAGAAATTGCACGACCATACCGATTTGTTCGTGGGATTTTTTCTTTGTTTTTAAAGTTTTGTGATCCTGTTTTATATTAGTATTCCTCTTAGAAAGAGGAAACATTTTAAAGTTAAAATGATTGATTTTGGGGAAAGTTTTTCTGTTTGAAGAATTTAGGATTACTTGTAGTAAGTAGGAACCCTATCATTTATAACTGTAATGTTAAATATTACCAAAGTTATAGTACCTGAATTTTATTTTATAAATCTGTTAATAGTGAACTACCTTGGTCTTCATACAGTAGTGAAAGTCAAGCAGGAATAATATTGGAGCAGATTGGTAGGGCTTTTTGAGGACACAGAACTGCAACAGCAGATGGCATTAGAGATCAGGTTTAAGGATGAGTTGCAGGGATTTAACTGTTAAGGGGGGAAGGGAAGTGAGGTACATTGAGGATTCAGGGTACAGCTGGCAAAGCTCAGAATGACCCTTGGGTGTTGTTGGTCTGTTTAAAGGTATATGTGTATTTTTTTTTTTGAAACCAACTATTTCAAAATCTAGCAATTAAGAATTCTCTTCCAAGAAGAAAGGGAAATTTTTGTTGTATGCCTGATAACTCCTTCTTCCCTCCCTCAGCTAAAAGCTGGAAAAATATGAAGGTGTCATACAAGATCTATTTAATATAGCCTTTGCTTCTTCATTATAAATAAGTATCACTTTGCACCAGCAAGTGCCTAATGTTAGATGTTAAGAGAGGTATATATGATTGGGTAAAGACCTACCAGGGAAAGGGGCAATAGTTTGCATATTAACTGTGGCTTCCTTGGAACCCCTTAATATAAATATGAGTTTTTCTCCAAGCTGGATTTATGGTGTTCCTAAAGGCTTTGGTTTCTCCAAAATCTGTTAGCTAAATTGAGAGAATACCGATCAGTAAAAGAAGGTAATGTCTCAAAGATGTCAGAAATAAGTAATGTTAATGTGAAATAGTGATGAGAACTCACTCTTTAAACAAAATAGGTTTTGAACTGTTAAATTTGGTCTTTTTCTACTCTTTTTTTTGTGTGTGTGTGGTACGCGGGCCTCTCACTGCTGTGGCCTCTCCCATTGTGGAGCACAGGCTCCGAGGCCATGGCTTATGGGCCCAGTCGCTCCGCGGCATGTGGGATCCTCCCGGACCGGGGCACGAACCCGTGTCCCCTGCATCGGCAGGCGGACTCTCAACCACTGCGCCTCCAGGGAAGCCCTCTACTCTTTATTTTTTAACAGCCAAGTCCTGATCTGCTATGTATATTTTACCTTCATTTTTGGAAAACATTTCAAAGTCAAGTATACATGCTTGCAATAAAGTTCTGCTACTATATTAGGAAGTCAGAGTTTAGGAGGTGCACAAAAGCATTTTGACAAAAACTCACAGATGGTAAATATATATACTAGAATATTTTAGCTGTTTTTAGCCAAGCTACATAGAATTACTAATATCTTAGTATATATGTGAAGGCAAAAAGACAATCCTAATAACTGCAGGATTCAGTAGTAATCTTCACAGTAAAAACAGTGAAACAAGATGGAACCTGCTTCTGAGCCCCACCTTTTCATTTTTTGGCGAAATTGCTGAGTGTGATTATCTTGTAGTTCCTTGTCTAGCCCTTGATTGCATGGGTAGGGAGTTACAGAAGACTGCTGAAGAAATCACAGGTAGATACTGAAAATTACAAGCCAAAGGCAGGGGAGCTTGGTAACTTATCTTGTTTGGTAATATGACCGTTAGGAATTCTCAAACAAGTAGAAATTTTCCTAGGCATACTTGGTGACATTTTTTTCTTCTGTTTCAGCTTCGAAGATAAAGATGAGAAATTAGAAGAATAAATTTAAGGTTACTAAGTTCCTAAATAACAAGCAAAAAGAAAGAAGTTTCAGTATACAGTAGAGAGAGGAAGTAGGATGAGGGAGTGGGAAGAGTTAGCTCAGATGTCACCCAATTCTTTTTTTTTTTTTTTTTTTTTTTTTTTTTTTTTGTGATACGCGGGCCTCTCACTGTTGCGGCCTTTCCCGTTGCAGAGCGCAGGCTCCGGATGCACCGGCTCAGCAGCCATGGCTCACGGGCCCAGCCGCTCCATGGCATGTGGGATCCTCCCGGACCCGGGCATGAACCCGTGTCCCCTGCATTGGCAGGCAGACTCTCAACCACTGCGCCACCAGGGAAGCCCTCACCCAATTCTTTGAATGTTTCCTGAATCCTCGCAGGCAGAGTTAGTTACTCTAACCTCTGTGCTTCCATTGCATATATTTCTCTGTTTTTAACACATATCACATTATATTGTAGTTATTAATTTGTCTTTCTTTGACAAGTGAATGCTCCTTAAGTGTCAAGGTAACCTTTTTAGTTTTTGCATTTCATGATCAACATGGAACATGCTTTAAAAATGGTTCAATAAGGGACTTCCCTGGTGGGGCAGTGGTTAAGAATCCGCCTGCCAATGTAGGGGACATGGGTTCGAGCCCTGGTCCGGCAAGATCCCACGTGCTGCAGAGCAACTAAGCCCGTGCACCACAACTACTGAGCCTGTGTGCTCTAGGGCCCACATGCCGCAACTGCTGAGCCCACATGCTGCAACTACTGAGGCTTGCACACCTAGAGCCTGTGCTCTGCAACAAGAGAAGCCACCACAATGAGAAGCCCGCGCACCGCAACGAAGAGTAGCCCCCACTTGCCGCAACTAGAGAAAGTCCACGTGCCACAACGAAGACCCAACGCAGCCAAAAAAAAGTTCAGTAAGATTATGGACTGTGGGTTTATATCTGTAAGCATAAAACAAATACTACCACCACCACCAAAAATACTGCCCTTAAAATATAGCTTGGGGATAAGAGAATATGTTTGCCTAGTCCTAAGATGGTGCTTGTACACATAACTTTCATAACTGAACTACTCATAAATATTTTCTCTTCTTTCATTTACTGAAAGTGTATGTTAAAACTTTTAGGTCTTTTCAAAACAACCTATAGTTAGTTAATTTTAAGAAGTATTATTGGTAGTAATGCTATGACTTGTGGCTGTTTCATGAATTTCCTGGTAAGGCACAACTTTGGTTACCACCCTTATAATAGGTCAAACAGAAACTTTCCTTTAAGTATTTTGTCACAACACAGAGTGGTGAACTAAGTTGTCTATGTTATCTTCATTTAAAAACAACCCCACATTAGGCTCTTAGTTTAAGAAAACATTTTTAGTAGTCAAATACCTTTTGAATGCATTTAGCACATCTTTGTGACTCATCCACTTAATGGTGATACCAGATTGTTACCAAGCAAGGGCTCTGTGCCCACCAGAAAGCCAAAGTAAGCGTTTATTTGCAGGGCCCCAAGCAAGGAGAATGAGCAGCTCACGGACTTTCCTCTGATTGGTTGGTGATAAGGTAACAGGGTGATGTTCGGAAATCCCAGCCTTCTTTTTCCAGCCAGTCTGGGGTCTGTAATGCTTGTGGTCAGCATGTAGTCACCATCTTCCACCTGGGTGGGGCGTCTTAGTTTCTAAAGAACAACTCAGAGATATACACCAGATTGTTATCTGTATCCCTTCAGGAGGAACTAGGAATCCTTTGACCCTATTGCCCTAATCCCTGTGACCCTACTGCCCTAATTGTTAACTGCTTGAGCCTACTCTTTGGAACTCCTGGAAGCCTAGGAGACTTTTTTTTCCCTACAAACAAGAAACAGGGACACGGAGGTGCTTTTGTACCCAGGAAGGCTCCACAGGGTCCTGCTTGGTTTCAGTACCCCCTTTTCTTTGGTACTCCTCAGTCCTGAGGGGAACAGGGGTGGGACAAGAAAGGGAATAAAGTTTTGGATAGAGAGATTAGTCATAAACTCAGTATGAACTTGGTTTTAGGGAGACTTTGTGCTTTTGTACAGGAAGGCTCCACAGGGTCCTGCTTGGTTTCAGTACCCCCTTTTCTTTGGTACTCCTCAGTCCTGAGGGGAACAGGGGTGGGACAAGAAAGGGAATAAAGTTTTGGATAGAGAGATTAGTCATAAACTCAGTATGAACTTGGTTTTAGGGAGACTTTGTCTCCAGATGAGCCCACGTGAAACTGTTTTATTCTTACTGCTATCTGGTTTATGTTTATCCAGTGCCTTTTTTTTTTCAACCAGTTTTCTTTGTGTTTAGGCTCCTTAGCTCTTATCAGTGAATTTGAGACTTGCTAAATAGAAGATGGTCACATTCTTTTTACCTGTAACTTTTGAGCTGAGTGCCACCTGTGAGTGTAGTCTTATACCAACTTATGAAAAGGTCCAGAGTACAAGTCCGCATTATCCCACTGGAATTCTGTTGTCTTACCTTCATACTGATTGTTTGCTTTGGAAGCTGCTTGAGCTAGAATTATTTTGTAGTAGAGAAGAAGAGAACGGTTGGCATAGAGCCCAGCTTCTCCAGGGCAGAGGCTATTATGCAAATTCTCCCAGATCTTCACATTTCAGTAAAGCCTTCTTTTCTCCCTTTAACACACACAAAACAGACTGCTAATGGGGCAGCCACGATCTGCCCTAAGCCTTGGAGACAAAACGAGGGAGGTGCCACTCTTTTCCCAAAATACCATCAATTGTAGAAGCATATGCTTCCATAAATGGAGGGGAAGAGTAGATCCCTTTTATTTCACTGTATGGCTTCTGTTATAAATGTACCAGGAAGATTAAAGCTACCATAATTAGTTTCATCAGGTTCAGCCTCAATTCTTGCTTTCATTTTGTAGTAGAAACTTCTCTAATCAGTGCTGCTTCTGGCTGATTGAGCAGTTCACTTTCTTTTAAAGTGTAGCATGTTAGGGATATGTGCTTGAGTCTCTATTATGGTTTGTTTTAATGGTGTACATAATGAGTTATGGTAAATGTGAATGTTTCTCATTTCATTGTTGATCTTGCTAATGGAAAAAGTCATTATTGAAACAAATTGATAGAAGGCATAACTTCCTTAGTACCAGAGAATTAAGCCTAAGTATCATCACGTTGACTCACTAATTCACATGCTGCTTTTTATGGTTGTCTGTTCATATCTTTATTTCATTTTAATGACTGTGAATCATTCCAGAGATGCTCACGTATAGACTGCTCCATACGTGCACATTGCTAATAAATTCTGAGGTACAGCTGCAGAGAAATGAATGAAGAGTTTTGGGGAGACATCAGAATTAAAGGCCCTGTATGATGAGATAACAAACCCAGAGCTTTTATGAAACTTCATGAATACGGACAAAATGGACGCATGATGAAAGAGACGTTTCTTCCTGCCTGACCTCACTTTGTGAGTCTAAACCACTGAAGACATTGTTCTAAATTGCCCCTCTTTCCCAATTAGTAGATAGGGATTTGGGGGGAGAAATCCTGAGAGAAAGAGTATAGATTAATTTAGATATGTGCTGTGGTGGTGATTTTACACTTTAGGAATAAACTAGGTGTAAAGAAGAATCTAAAGACTTTGTTTCCTCTGCTGTTGATACCTGGGACAGATTGGCATGTAAATGTTCCTTAAATTATATTCAGTAGCAAGAAGAGCTACTCCATATTATTACTATTCTTTTACTATAATATTTTCTGAAGGAATTAAACTTCCTGTAGTAATATGTTTTGGTTGACTCTTGGTTGTAATAGGGGCGATATAGTAAGAATGAGCTTGATTTTGGGCTTCAGTCCAGAATATAGAGTTCAAGTGCAGCACCTAATTAATGGTTTTGTAATTTAAGAAAAGCCCATAGTGGTCTGCTTTTGAAAAGAAAAATTTTGTGATTTTATATTAAAATACTTGACTTAATTATCTATATGTTAAATTTTCTTTAATAATTTATTTTGGGACTCCTCCCGCAACCCCCATTCTCAGATGTTTTGGTTCTCTCTTTGATTGTATGTCACAAACTGAACCTTTGCACATTTCTTTTCTTTTCTTTTCTTTTTTTTTGGGGGGGGGGGTACGCGGGCCTCTCACTGTTGTGGCCTCTCCCGTTGCGGAGCACAGGCTCCGGACGCGCGGGCTCAGCGGCCATGGCTCACGGGCCTAGCTGCTCCGCGGCATGTGGGATCTTCCCGGACCAGGGCACGGAACCCGTGTCCCCTGCATCGGCAGGCGGACTCTCAACCACTGCACCACCAGGGAAGCCCTTCTTTGCACATTTCTTGAAGATGTTTTCTGAATATTTTCATAAGTAGACTTAAGATTCTTGCCTTACTTATAGCTCTAATTTTTAACATAGTTTTGCAAGTAATTTATGTTCCATACAATCACTTGGGAAAAATTTGTCCATAAGCATTTTTCTTTACAGTTTTTAGTGCTTGTCCTAGAGTTTGCAGTGTACATTTACAACTAATCTAAGTCCACTTTCAAATAACCCTGTATTGCTTCACAGATACCTTATAATAATAAAATAACACAAATTTCTCCCTTTTATTCCTTGTCTCTTGTATCATTACTGTCATTCATTTCACTTATACACAAGGGTATACATACACATCATACATTATTGAATATGTTGTTGCTATTATTATTTTAAATACACTGTTTTCTATTAGATCAATTAAGAATAAGAAAAGTAGGGAATTCCCTGGTGGTCTAGTCTAGTGGTTAGGACTCTGTGCTGCTACTGCAGGGGGCATGGGTTCAGTCCCTGGTGGGGGAACTAAGATCCCACATGCCACACGGTGCGGCCAAAAAAGAAGAGAGAATAAGAAAAAGAAAAGTTTTTATTTTACCTTCACTTTTTCTTCTCCAGTAGTCTTTTTTTCTTTATGTAGATCCAAGTTTCTGACCTATGTCATTTTCCTTCTCTCTAAAGAACTTCTTTTAATACCTTGCAAGACAAGTCTACTGGCAACAAATGCCCTCAGTTTTTGTTTGTCAGAGAAAGTCTTTGTTTCTTCTTCACTTGTAAAGGATAATTTCACAGGTTACAGAATTCTAGGTTATTTTTTTTTTCTTCCAACACTTTAAATATTTCACTCCACTCTCTTCTTGCTTGCATGGTTTCCAAGGAGAAGTTGGATGTAATTCTTAGTTTTGCTCATTTGTAGCTAAGAGGACAGTCTTTAGTCCTATGATTAGGTCTCAGTCTTTTGGTTAGCCTGTACCTCTAGACTGTAAACTTCACAGATACTTCTCGGTGCCCCCTCCCCTCTTAGGTAGGATGGGATAGCTAGAGTGGGCTAGAGTTGGATCATTTCCTCCCCCCAGATGTTAGGCTTTGTTAAATCCGAGCAGGTTAGGCTCTGGTTAATAGTTTCTCCTGAGGGCAGACCTTGTTAGGAACGGAATGGTGTGGCATATTTCAAAGTGGTTCGTTTTCCCCTCCCACAGGGGGAATTAAGAGGGGACTTTTCTCATCTTGTGAACCTCTTAGAGATCCAGGAGATAAAACTCATAAAACTGGTGGGGGAATTACAATAACTGAGTTCTCCTGGAGTTTTCAACTCTCAAACTTGTCTACATTGAGCAATTTGTCAGAGTTCAGGTTTCCCTACCCTAGCGCTCTCATTCCATGGGTTTCTGCTCTGGTAAATGATGATTCTCTGTTAGTCACTGCAGTTTTGGGGGCAGTAGTTTGCTTTGTGACCTCACTTCTATTATGGATATAAATGGTTGATTTTTAAGTTTGTTTAACTTTTCACTTGTTGTTAGGACAGAATGGTAATCTCCAAGCTTCTCCATAAACCTGTAATCAACAAACATTGCAAATAGAATTACATATAATTGGTTTACAAGAGGACGAAATTGTGAATTGCTATCTACATCTCAGCTTTCATTGTGTGCAGACTAGTTTCAAAATCTTCCACATAATAATAGAATGATAGGAGGAACTTTCCAGCACATATCATGTAAAAATGAATATATGAGACACATCACTGTTTTAGTGGGTTCCAGTAAACAAACTACTTTGAATAAGTTTTCCTGTGTTGATATTGTTATCTATAGGGTGTAACTTTAAAGCTTTCCTGTGTTCAGGTGCTCTTTTTTAACATGTAATAAGGCTATCCCTTTCTGTTTCATTAATTTAAGTACATGACAAGTTAACTTCAGAATCTCTTAGTATAGCAAGAATGATGAAAATAGCCTACTGTATTTCTGTGTACAGACTAATTCTGTAACTGAAATTCTATGCTATAATTCTCTAAACACACAACTTGAGGACGTGAGCAAAACATCCTATTCTTAATTCCCAAATCATAAGTTAGGAGCTCATAAACTTCACTGTGATTGTTCTGTTATCAGTATCAAATAATAATTTAAATTACTTTTCCTTTTCTTTAACTGATTTTCCTATTCTATACAAATTTTTTTTCCAGTCAGATTCATTCTGTTGTTATGGCGTGTGAGTTGCAGATATCTTTCAGCAAACAATCAGAACAGAATTTTAATTTTATCATTCCTTGCTGTCAAGCATGCATGTCTGATGTATGAGATACAGAAGTAGCATATTTAATTATATCATTAACATTTTGTTCACAGCAGAGTGAGATATTAGGAACAAGTTTTTCAATAAAATGTTTTCCCAAAAGAACTTTGCAACTTGAGCAAATCTCAAAATTTTTTTGTCATCAACTACAGAGGATGATTGGCGGTTTGTAGAAACACTTCAAAAAGCTTATTCAGATTATACGCCTCATGAATTGTCTCCATAAAGACATTTTAAGGCATTTAATTTTTTTGTATGGAATGAGAATAACCCTTGTTTAAGATGTTTTGTTCTCCTTTAACATTTTCTTCTTTTTTATACTATTTCTTATTATGTCTAGATTAAAGTTGAATTATAGTGGATAAAGATGATTTATTTTGGAGTTTCTCTTGTGAAATTTTGAGCCAAATTAACGTTTTGCTTTTATTTAATTTTCACACAATGTGAATAATTCCCAAATAGGAATTTTCTTGAAAGGCTCAGGGATTGCCGAGAGTAAAATACTTCACTTAAAGGGTAATACGTTTAATGTTATTTAGCTTAGTGTACTAAAATTTTAGGAAGATTAGAATTACAATATAGAGGACTCCCCTGGTGGTCCATGGGTAAAGAATCTGCCTTCCAATGCAGGGGACGCAGGTTCGATCCCTGGTCGGGGAACTAAGATCGCACATGCCATGGAGCAACTAAGCCCTTGCACCACAACTGCTGAGCTCACGCACCTCAACGAAAGATCCCGCGTGCCTCAAAAAGATCCCACGTGCTGCAACTAAGACCTGACGTGGATAAAATAATAATAATAAATCATAAAAAATTATGATATAAATGCAGTTCTTATTATTCTGTCTTATATGATTATTTAAATTTTAGTAGCATTTATTTACTTATTTAATATATTTATTTTTGACTGCATTGGGTATTCGCTGCTGCATGTGAGCTTTCTCCAGTTGTGGCGAGTGGAGGCTACTCTTCACTGTGGTGAGTAGGCTTCTTACTGTGGTGGCTTCTCTTGTTGCAGAGTACGGGCTCTAGGTGCGTGGGCTTCAGTAGTTGTGGTTCGCAGGCTCTAGAGTGCAGGCTTAGTAGTTGTGGCACACGGGCTTAGTTGCTCCACAGCAGCATTTATTTACTTAATCTTAAGATAATGTTTATACACATCTAGATTATACACTCTTAATATTTATATTGCCAGTCAGTTTCCTTGTTTATTTAACTATGTGATAGTTTTTATTTTAGACCGTGAAATTAACAGCTTTTATAATCATAAGTATTTCAGTACTAGGTATAGTTTTGCAGTAACACCTATACCTCAACTTCTTTATTAAATGTTACCACATGATAACCATAAGGAAATTCTTCACTCCATGTTTCAAATAGAATGCTCACCTGTATTTGAAAGTGAAAATTCAAATAATACCATAAATCTGAGTGGCATGCCTTGTTTGTATTACTAACAATGTTAAACTAATTATAATTGGTAGTAATCTATTCTATCATGTTGATTATTCACAAGTTTTGTGATGCCAGAAATAACATGGGAATAAGCATTTACTTATTTTATTTTTCTGGCCACGGAGCGTGGCCCTTGGCAGTGATAGCATGGAGTTCTAATCACTGGACCGCCAGCGAATTCCCAGGAATAAGTATTTGGTGGTTTGGCTTTCCTGGGACTGAAGTCAAACTTGGTAAAAAAATCTTCCTTCAAGTATTAATTCATAATATCTTTTATTTATTTATTTTTTGAGATATTGGAGGGTTTTTTTGTTGTTATTTTTTTTAAAAAGTACATTTCAGTCTTTTCCTTTATATATTTCTTGTTACCTTTCTCCTGGAAAAATTACCCCTACCTAGAGAAGGACTAAAAATTTACCTCCAATTTATTCTAAGCCTATTCAAGGTGGGCAGTCGGGGCTAGGATTCTTCAGGGTCTGTACCCTCAGTGAGCCACCTCTTAAGAAGAGATCACAATTCGAAATGAAAAAGCAAAATTATCGAGGGACTTCCCTGATGGCGCAGTGGTTAAGAATCTGCCTGCCAATGCAGGGGACACAGGTTCGAGCCCTGGTCCGGGAAGATCCCACATGCTGCAGAGCAGCTAAGCCTGTGTGCCATAACTACTGAGCCTGCACTCTAGAGCCCGCAAGCCACAACTACTGAGCCTGCGTACCACAACTGCTGAAGCCTGTGCACCTAGAGCCGAGCCCATGCTCTGCAACAAGGGAAGTCACTGCAATGGAAAGCCTGCAAACTGCAACGAAAAGTAGCCCCCACTCCCTGCAACCAGAGAGAAGGCTGCGCATAGCAACAAAGACGCAACACAGCCACAAAAAAAAAATGTCCAGGCAGATTTTCAAAAAGAAGCCAATGAAATATGTATTGTAGATGTGAAAACTATTTTCTTGATGAAAAATGCATTCATTGACATTGACATTAAAAACAGTGAATAATTAGTTTAAGCATCCAGTTTAGACACAGCTGTGGAGAGAATAGTGAACTAGAAAGTAGCATTGAGAAAATTACCTAGAATGTAGCCGATCCAGAGATGTCAAATATGGTAGGAATAATAAAGAGAAGATAAAGGATGGTAATAGGAAGTCCAGTATGTTCTAATGAAGTCCTGAAGAATAATTGAGGAGATGTAATATTTGCCAGGTAATTTTCCAGAATTGATTATTTATGAAGGACAAGTTCTGAAAAGGATTAATAAAGCTATATGTACACTGAGACACATCTTAGTGAGTCTGTAGAGTATCAAAGACAAAAATTCCACACAAAAAAAGAGAATTAGATAAACGAATGACAGTTAAGCCAATATTAGGCCTTTAAACATCGATTAAAGGAAAGTAGGAAATCAATTATATCTTCAGATACTGAGAGGAAATAACTGCCAATTCATAGTAGAGCTTCCTCAACATGTTTTAGCAGAATAGATTGCAGATTTAGTAAGATACTGTTTCCAGATATTTTGCTGGGAATTATAAAAGCATAAAGTCACTTTCATGAAAATGATGAAGGGTAAAACAACAATACAAGAGCTTAGGAAACAGGAGAGACCTCTAAAGGCACCCAAGGAGACAAATAGAGGGAAAAAAATCAATTATATAAAAGTAAAATTAGAAGCAGCACATGTGAAAACAGTGAGAAAGAAGGAACAAAATGGAAATGACCAAAGTTCAAAAGGATGGGAGAAGTGTGATATATATGGGAAAAAAAAGAAAATACAACATACGCATAATTGATATCTTTAAAGAAGAAGGCAGAAATTTTGATTTCGATCAGTCTTAAAGCCATAATGTAAGGGCATTTTTCACAAATAACAGAAAATTCATGAAAACAATTATTATTAGACTTTATCAGTAAAGCTAAGAATCTCTTTGTGAGCCAGATCAAAGGATGAAATTACTTTGTAAGGATAAAATTCAAGATGTTCTCAAACATCAAAATCCAGAACCAAAGAACAGTCGAGCAAAATCCATAATGTCGTCAAATTGGACAGTTCATCTATACCAAAATGATAGTGACAAACATTTTTGAACACTTGAAATCAGGGAATGTTTTTCTCATTCTTCAAGAAACTCTAGAAAACAACCTTTAATCTTTTTATTAGCCACAGAGGAATGGAAAGGCTAAACAAAGGGACTGCTGTTGGTTTGTAAATTAATATACAATGTGGAAATGAGAGAGAAAATGAAGTCATTTAAGTATATACTGATTTCTTTATTATACTGATTTCTTTATTATAGTAGGAGTCAGTGTCATTTGAACTGATACAAAACTGATACAGTAAAAAACTGACACAGTAAAAAGAATATGTCTAATTGGATAGTGAGGCAGCAACAGGAAGAATATGGTAATTTAATCACTGCTAATAGTAGAGTCAGCAAATATTGAAGGCTAAGTATATTATAAGTTAGTCTTTTGAACTTCTCTAGAACAGAAATATACATGTTCCAGATTTTTTAATGCAAGAAAAAAACAAGCACATTCCACCTAGTTAAAAAATAATGTTCAGGCTATAAAAGGTCAGAGTAACAAAATATGGTATAACTGATTCACTTTGCTATACAGCAGAAACTAACACAACATTGTAAATCAACTATACTGCAATAAAAAATTTTTTTAAATAACAAAATACGATAGTGTACTATTAGTCTACTAGGGTTGTCCTAACAAAATATCACAGACCAGGTAGTTAAAAACAGGAAACAGAACTCACAGTTCTGGAGTCTGGGAGTCCAAGATCAATTTGCCATCAGCATTGGTTTCTGATGAGGGCTCTCTTCCTGGCTTAGCGACAGCCACTTTCTCACTGTTTCCTCCCATGGCCAAGTGTAACAAAAGAGATACCTGAGCGCTCTGACTCTTCTTATAAGGACACCATTTTTATTGGAGTAGGGCCCCACTTTTATGACCTCATTTAACCTTAAGTAAAGGCCTCCTTAAAGGCCCTCTCTCCAAATACAGTCACATGGGCATTAGGGCTTCTACATTTGAATTTGGGGTTATGCAGTTCAGTTCATAACAGATGGACACTCAAAAACTGAACATACATACAGTAAGCTACCACAAGAAGTAAAAATAATATTTTCTAATCACAATGTAGAAAACCTAGAAATTAATAAAAAACAGATATTAAAAACTTTATGGTCTGGAAATTGCCAGATCTCAGAATTTGTAGAAAATAAACAAAATAACTTTTGATTTTCATGGAAAGCTGTATTTAAAGGGAAGATACCTTTAAATATTAATTATATTAATTAAAAGGAAAATAATAAAAATAAATGGAATAAATCATTCAACTCAGTAGTTACCAAGAGAACAAAATAATCCTAAGAAAAGAAGACTGTTTGAGAAACTTGAAGGCAGAAGTGAACTAGAAAACAAAGGCAGTAACTCTCCAAATAGTGGTTCCTTTGGGGGGAAATGAAACATATTTAGCAAGTCTAACCTGGAAATAAAGAAAAATGAGGGAAAACAATATATAAAATAAGTAGTGCTAAAGGGCAAATAATTCCAGATACAGTAGAAGTTAAAAGGAAACTATAAGAAATTTGTCTGCTTTTAATTATATGCAAATAAATGTGAAAAGTGAAAATGTTTTTTAAAAAAAGATAATTTACTAAATCTGAGTTCAGAAATCAGAAAATTTTAACTGACCAATCACCATAAATATAATAGAGAAGTCCCTCAGAAAGCTACTACTGTTGTCAAAAAATGCTGGTCTTAGATGGCTTTAGTTTAATTCTGTAAAACTTCAGGGAAAGATAATTTCAAAATGATTTAAATGTTTCAGAGCATACGAAAAGAAGGAAAATGAGTATAAAATTAATCCTAAAAACTTACAAAGATAGCACAAAAAGGGAAACTACAAAATAATCTTGCTTAAGCAAAAATTCAGGTAAGGTTCACTTTAGCTTACTTTTTTTTTTTTTTTTTTTTTTTTTTTTTTTTTCTGGCGTTATGCGGGCCTCTCACTGTTGTGGCCTCTCCCATTTGCGGAGCACAGGCTCCGGACGCGCAGGCCCAGCGGCCATGGCTCACGGGCCCAGCCGCTCCGCGGCACGTGGGATCTTCCCGAAACGGGGCACGAACCCGCGTCTCCTGCATCGGCAGGCGGACTCTCAAGCACTGCGCCACCAGGGAAGCCCTTTAGCTTACTTTTAAATACATATACAAGGAGGACTACACACAGTCCCTTTTATATTTGTTGAATTAATTGAAGGTATATTACTCTGTTATTTAATTATACCACTGCTTAAGAATATACATCGATAATTTTTAGTGATAAAAACTTATCTTTTATAGTAAACAGTCTGTATAGTTCTATAATGACTTCATTTTAGTCTCAAGGTTACAAATAATTCCTTGGAACTTTAAATCTTTAAATGTCAGAGCAAAGTCTTTTGCCTGTCTTACCAAAAAGGCTTAATTAAGCATATCTCAATTTGGGAAGATACAGAATAGATTTGCTTTACATTTTATAGAAACAAGTTCATAAATATTCATTTATCTTTACTGAATGTTGTGATATCTCTGTGCTTTCTTAAGGCATTCCGTGTCATTAACAACTGATAGCTAAGGCTGACAATCTCTGACTTCAGTTATACTTTCCTGAGTTAAAGAATATGGGCTTAGAATTTTCTTTCCTCATACGGAGGCATTATGATGCAAAATGCTAAGTAAACTACCAGCATACAATTTCAGCAGCACATTAAAAGAGCTATGCATTATAAAGGGACAACACAAGCAATCCTTTTGGAATTGGGTAAAGGGTATACTGGACCTCTGTTTCATATAATTACATGTGAATCTACAATAGAGCTATATACCATTATGAACTGTGTTTTTCCCCCAGGAATCCAAAGGAGTACAATACTAGGAAATGTGTTACTATAATTAATTATACTAATAGTTAAAAAATAAAATAGGTATTTCCTTAATGTGTTAAATAGAAATATGTAAAAATATATAATGTATGTAAAATATAAATGTATATATGTACACATATATATGTATACACATATGTATAATGCTTAATGAGGGGACACCAGGGCATTCTCATTAGACTGTCGATGAAGAGAATACCCTTTTTCATCACTGGTATTTAGTAATGTTAATGAGATACTAGTTAATAAAATTAGAAAATAAGAATTAGAAGGATAAAAATAGAAAAGGTAAAACTACTGTTACTTGCAAGTGATGTTATATACCTTGAAATCGCAAGAGAATCAGTCAAAAAAAATAAGAGAATTCAGTGAGGTAATTGACTAATAGAGAAATAAATGAGAAATCAGTAGCCTTCATACATTTAAACAGAAGTTAGAAGAAGAGATTCCATTAGGAAAGAGATGAAATATCTAGGAATAAACTTATCAGGGTTTAATATTTAAAGGAAGAAAGCTTCAAAACACTAGTGAATTTTGAACAAATAGAAAAGCTTAAAATGTTGTTGAATAAAAAAATCATAAAGATGTCCGTTGTCCCAAAATTTAATTCCCCTTTTTTTATTGTGGTAAAATATACATAACGTCAGATTTACCTTTTTTACATGTACAGTTCTGTGAGCACTCAGTACATTCACACACCATCCATCTCCAGAACTTTTTCAGTCTTCCCCAACTGAAATTCTGTTAATTCCTGTTAAATAGTGACTCCCTATTCCCCCCATCCCATAGCCACTGGTAACAGCCGTTTTACTTCCTGACTCTGAATTTGACTTAATACTCTAGGTATCTCATATAAGTGGTATCATATAGTATTTGAATTTTTGTGACTGTCTTATTTCATTGAGCATAATGTCCTTGAGGTTCATCCTTGTTGTAGCATGTGTCAAAATTTCCTTTTTAAAGTTGAATAATAATCCATTGTACATATATATACCACATATTATCATTCATCTGTCAATGGAGTTGCTTCCACCTTTTGGCTGTTTGTGACTAATGCTGCTGTGAGCATCAGTGTACAAATATCTGTTCAAGTCCCTCCTTTCACTTCTTCAGGGTGTTTGCAAATTTAACAATGAAAATTAAAGTAATACATACTTTTTGGCACCAGATGCGTTGCTTAGAAAATTTATATGGAAAAATAAGCAAGAGTAGTCAAGACATTTCTGAAAAGAACAGTAACATGTAGGAATAAGACTTATCAGATAATTAAAGTTAAAATGGTTAAAACATTGTGGTATTGGTGCATGGATAGAGAGAAAATTAATGACCCAGAATGGAGTATCTAGCAATAGAACCAAGTATGTACAAGAATTTAGTACATGAGAAGTGTATTTTGTATCAGAGGATGAATGATGAAATGATTTCATGTATATATATACACACACATATGTATTAAATTTAAAGGTTGTATGGCTTTTCATTTCTTTTTCACTGCTATATTTCATTTGAGAATAAAAAGATGCCATTATTTTCCACATTAAAAAAAAAGAAACTACTTTGATTCCACTTTATCTTTCTAGCTCTGCCTCCTTATTTCTGTTTCCTTGCTGTTCTTTAGATTTCTCTCTGCCCATTCTCTTTTAAACCCATTCCAATCATGTTATTGTGGGATCTTAGTTCCCCGACCAGGGATTGAACCCAGGTCCCCAGCAGTGGAAGTGCGGAGTCCTAACCACTGGACCGCCAGGGAATTCCCACGTTTTTGATCTTGTACTTTATAGAAACTGCCTTTGCATGGTTACCAGTGACCATCCCCATGCCACAATGCTAAATCCAACAAACAAATACGTGTTTTCATTTGTTTGATCTGTCAGCAGCAGTTGGCAGTCATCACTCTTGGAAATAACTTTTTTTACTTCATTTCCAAGGTACCACACATTCAATTCACTCACTCTGCCTTTTTTTCCCCCCTCTTGTTGCTACCTTCTGGCCTCCTCAGTCTTTTGCTAGTTCTTCATCTTCTTGATCTTTTAATGTTGTAATGCCTCAATGTTAGTCTTTAATTCTCTACTCTTCTGTTTATTTTCACCCTGTTGACTTAAAAAAAATATATACACAACGTGAGAGTTCTTTTATTTGGGGCAAAACAAGGACTGCAGTGTTTCAGATAACTGAGAAACTGCTGCTCCGAGGAGGTAAGGGGAGGAGCCAGGATATATAGGAGTTTTGCAACAAAGAGCAGGTAATTGGGAACATCAAAAGATTATTGTTAAAACCAGATATCTCAAGTTAAGGAATTTAGCCCTTTTCTGTATATGGGAAGATGCAAGAGTCTGGGCTCACTAAAATCATTCCTTTGATATGCACCTGAGCTTTCTGGGGCCTGTATTTTCATATCCTGAGTTTCCTCACGGCTCACCTCAGGAAGTGGCTGCAGTCTGATGGCTGCTAGATGGCAGGTATTCTTTTCAGCCCTGAGTTTCCTCAGGGCTCACCAGCTCACGTTGGAGGGCTGCAGTCATTGGTGACTGTGACATCCTTTGTTTATTGATAGGGCAGGAAATATTCCATTTATAAATATTCCATTGATCAGCCCTCACCTGGTTATGTGAACCAGGCTCAAGGTTTTAAATATCTATAAGCTGTTGTCTTTCAAATTTGAATCTTCCTGTTCAGACCTCTTTATTTGGATGTTTAGAACACATTTCAGTCTTAACATGTCCAAAACTGAACTCCTCATAGTCATTTTCAACTCTCTTCCAACTACAGTGTTTGTTACCTTTTCAGCACTTCCACTGTTTCTACCCTAGTCCAAGTCACTATCATCTCTTGTCTAGAAAACTGTAATAGATTGCTATCAAGACTCCACGCTATTACCCTTAAATCCTTATAGCTTTATGAAGAGAGCAGCTAGAGGGAGGGAATATTTGAAGATGCAAGTGAAATATCACTCTTCTGTTCAAAATCTGTTAGTGCTTTTCCCATTTTATTCAGAGTAAAAGCTCAAGCCTTTATAATGGCCTAAAGGCCCTCCATGATAATAATAGCTCTTTTTGATCACATATTCTATTCTCCCTGAGTCAGTTGCTTAAGTCCTGCCACATTAGCATGCTTGATGTTCCTGTAGATAACTTTCTCACTTCATGTCTTTGCTCAGATGTTACCTGATCATTGAGGCCTAGTCCAGTCACCTAACTCAGTTTTGCAAAGTCTCTCACAACACTCTCAATTGGCTTTTCTTTTTCCCATTTTCTTTTTCCCACCTTCCAACAAGTAATATTTTAAAAGTTTATTGTTTTTCTTTATTGTCTTTCCCACTAAAATGTAAACTTTGTGAGAGTAGAGATTTTTGTCTTTATTGTTCTTTGTTTTATTTCCAGCAGTGAGTGGGCACCCAATAAATATTTGTTGAATGAAGAATTAGGTCACATACCTCCTCTACATAAAACCTTCCAATGGCTTCCCCTCTCTTGGATTAAAAAAAAAGTCTGTCCCCCTACCTTCTGCCTGACCACTCTTCCCTTGATTACTCTGGCAAACCTGGATTCCTTGAATTTATCAGTATGAGGTAAGTTCCTGCCTCAGGGCCTTTGCTCCTGCTGTTTCCTCTTTTTAGTATCGTTCTTTTCTCAGGCAGCTACATAGACTCCTCCTTTGAGGTTCTGCACAAATGTAACGTCAATTAGGACTCTCCTGACAACCTGTTGTTTAATTTTTTTAATTTATTTTTTGGCCGCATTGGGTCTTGGTTGCTGTGCGTGGGCTTTCTCTAGTTGCGGTGAGCGGGGCCTACTCTTTGTTGCAGTGTGTGGGCTTCTCATTGCGGTGGCTTCTCTTATTGCAGAACACGGGCTCTAGGCACACGGGCTTCAGTAGTTCTGGCTTGCGGGCTCTAGAGCGCAGGCTCAGTGGTTGTGGTGCACGGGCTCCGCGGCATGTGAGATCTTCCCGGACCAGGGCTCTAACCCATGTCTCCTGCATTGGCCGATAGATTCTTAACCACTACGCCACCAGGGAAGGCCCTTGACAACATGTTTTAATATTGCAGATCCTTTCCAATCCTAGTCTTTCCTCTTCTTCTATGCTCTCTGATTTTCTCCATAGCCTATTTCACCATCTGATATACTGAATATTTCATCTATCTTTTTATTGCCTCTACCCCTATCATGCATTAGAATAAAATCTCTGCAGTGAAGGAGATTTGTTTTTCCATTACTGTTATTCCTAGCACTTAAACAATGGTACTTAAAACTATTTGTTGAAAAAATTAATTCCTGACGAAGCAAGAATTCAGGATTATCAATAGTGTTCTTGAATACCGTCAGTTTAGAGTTAGAAAATGTAACAAAATTATTCACAAAAGTAATAGTATTTATGAAATATTTAGAAATAAACTTGACAGCAAGTGTTTAGGATCTATATGGATAAAATTATAAATATCTAGTAACACCAAAAAGCTTGACTAAGCAGATAACATTTGCTTTGTTATTGTGGAGCTAAAGTTAATGTTGAGATATTGTTTTTTCCTGTTTTAATATATAAAGTTAATGCCATGTGGAGTTTTTCAAAACTTTATATGAACCTCAAGGTCATCTAGAAGTATACATATGCAAAAACAACCAGGGAGCCTTAAGAAAATGTTCTAAAGTTAATGGTTATGGTTGCACAACTCTGTGAATATACTAAAAACCATTGAACTTTTGCTCATAAAGGGTAAATTTTATGGTATGTGAATTATATCTCAATAATGTTATAAATAAAATAAGGAATTTCTATAGGCTTACAAAAAGGAAAAAATAGGCTTTTTAAGTATTAAAACATACTGTAAAGTGTCCACATATTATTAGTGGCTCAGGAATAAACATAAATGTAAGTGAAGCAAAATGGAGAGCTTAGACCCAAATATGAATAAAAATGTGTGAGAAATGTATTTCAAATCAGTGAATGTGAAATGAGAAATGGAAAAACTCTTAGAACAACGGAAAAAACCTTTTCGGGTAAGAGCTGCTTCTCTACCCACAGATTATGTTTTAAAAATTCAAAATAGGTAAATAATTTAAAGTAAAAGTAAGAATGAGACCATAAAAACATTAGTTGAAAATGTGGTGAAGATTGTCATCTTTAGGAGGATTTGATCGTTCCAATTATGCTATGAAAACAACTATAAAACTAAAGAGATTATTTTATCTAGTGTAATGGTTAAGAGGTTTAGCTATGATATCAGACTATGTTTAAAGCGTACTTTGAATCACTTAATGGTTAAGTAACCTTGACCAGGTAATCTAGTATCTAAACTATTCCTATTTTTTTTTTTTTTTTTTTTTGT
>NW_006785665.1:2260318-2261042 GCF_000442215.2 Lipotes vexillifer
TAGGTGGGCCTCTCACCGTCGTGGCCTCTCCCCTTGCCGGACACGCAAGCTCAAAGGCCATGGCTCCGCGGCATGTGGGATCCTCCCGGACCGGGGCACGAACCCGTATCCCCTGCATCGGCAGGCGGACTCTCAACCACTGCACCACCAGGGAGGCCCCTAAACTATTCCTATTTTTAAAAAAATAAATTTAATGAGGATAATTACATTAACCACATCATATGGTTGTTGTGAGGATCAAATGACAGAATATGTGTGGTACTTAGTACAGTTTTTCATATGTTTCTGAATACATTTAACTTCTTTTTAAGAAAAATAATAGGAAGTAGAAGGACAGCCAGTAAATTGGGAGACAAATGTACGACGTGAGAGAAATATTATTTCAAAAATATTAAGGGCTCTTCTAAATAAGAAATGATAAACTCCACAATTCAGAAAAAAGACATGGACCTCAAACAGCTATTAATTACACTGCTGAAAAAATATACAAGGCCTGTAAAATCATGTGACAGGATGTCTTGTTCATAATACCAGGCAGTAAGTGAAATGTAAATAGAAATGCCCCAAAAGTGTATCTATAGGTTGTAAAATCTTAAACACTGACAATGGGAATAAAAAATATTTTCTTCACATTTAGAACATTGACATTCACCAAAAGAAAACTCACATAGCGTAATGAGAAAATATTACAAGCCGTATAAGAACACAAACCAACAGTAGGGAA
>NW_006785665.1:2261052-2282789 GCF_000442215.2 Lipotes vexillifer
AGATGAGCATAGACTTCACTACCAAAGAGCTGGAAATATTGAAACCATCTGAAAGATTTTGAAATGGTTAAAATGGGCAAAAAGATAACCATTTGATAAAAACAGGACGATAATAAGTGGATTTGAAAATGAACCAAATAGTAATTAATCCTAGAAATAATGGCGTTTGAAATGAAAACAATGAGTTTATTGGAACAGTAAATGAGAGAGCATATTTTCTGAAGATAACTATAACCAAATCACCCAATTGTCAAGGTTTGGGAACATTAAGATTGACATGAATACTGTTAGTCTAATGTTTAATTTCAAAATCGTCAGAAGCAAGGTTGTCAGTTGTTACTGTTTCTGTTTTTAGGCAATATCATTGCCTAAAAATGCAGAATATCACAAGTCACAAGGTATTATCTTGGGTTACAGAAATGTAGTGTTTATAAACTCTGAATTTTTATAATAAACTTTTTTCCATTAAAAAAGTCTTTCTTGGGGCTTCCCTGGTGGCGCAGTGGTTGAGAATCTGCCTGCCAATGCAGGGGACATGGGTTTGAGCCCTGGTCTGGGAGGATCCTACATGCCACGGAGCAACTAGGCCCATGAGCCACAACTACTGAGCCTGCACGTGTGGAGCCTGTGCTCCGCAACAAGAGAGACCACGATAGTGAGAGGCCCGCGCACTGTGATGAAGAGTGGCCCCCGCTTGCCACAACTAGAGAAAGCCCTCGCACAGAAACGAAGACCCAACACAGCAAAAATAAATTAATTAATTAATAAACGCCTACCCCCAACATCTTCAAAAAAAAAGAATAAAGAAAACCACAGCTTTAAAAAAAAAGTCTTTCTTGATGCAGAGCTGTCCTACACGTGTAACTATTTATCATATATACCCTTTTTTTAAAGAACTTTATTTATTTATTTGGCTGCATCAGGTCTTAGTTGTGGTGTGCAGGCTCTTCGTTGTGGCATGTGGGCTCCAGAGCAAGCAGGCTCAGTAGTTGCGGTGCATGCGCAGGCTCAGTATTTGTGGCGCATGGACTTAGTTGTGCCGCGGCATGTGGGATCTTAGTTTCCCAGCCAGGGATCGAACCCACATCCCCCACATTGGAAGGCAGATTCTTACCACTGAACCACCTGGGAAGTCCCTATTGTATATACCCTTTGATCAAGCAATTCCACTTTTAGAAGTTGATCTGAAGGAAGTAATTGGGCAAATAGGCAAAGATTTATATAATTGGATGTTCATCATTATATTCCTTACAAGAAGAAATAGCCGAAAACTGGGACTTCCCTGGCTGTCCAGCCGTTAAGACTCCAGGCTTCCTCCACTGCAGGGGTCACAGGTTTGATCCCTGGTCAGAGAACTAGGATCCTGCATGCCTCACAGTGCTGTTTAAAAAGCAACCAGTATGAGGTTGATTTTATGAATTTTGAACTATTACGAAACCATTGAATTGATAGTCTGACTCTATTTATTTGTGTAAAAACGTGTCTTCCTCGTATTGTTTAAGTGGGCTATGAAACCGCAAGCATTTTTGGCCCTATTTTTATGAAAGAATGTACATGTATTTGAGTATATGGTGAAGTATATGAAATGTAAAATTGTTTATTTATGGATGGTAGTGTTTATACCTTCCCTCTTTTCTAATGAGCATTACTTTTATCTTTGTTTTCAAGTTGAAGAAAATTATATGCTTAAAATGATGTTTTGATACAATATCTTTTTCATTGACTAACATAATATACTCTTAAAAATGATACCTCTTACTACTGGTTGTCATTTTAAGAGGTTCTTAGAAAGGTAAGAGAATAATATTACCAGTACCAACTGTAGCTTTCAACATCTTATTAATATATCTCATTCACTCAGTTTATTCAGTGTCAGGATTTGGATGAAAAAAATCTTTGAAACCAAAATCAAATTATCTGTGCTTTTTTGTTTTATTTTTATTTTTTCCTTCTTTAATCATAGACCATTTACTGTGGGATACTAACTATTTTAGGATGCTTTTAATTAACCTGAGATATTCATTTCCATCAAAGGTGAAAAACCAGATTTCAGTACAGTCTTTTAAGCAGGTTAAGCGAGCTGGATATTTCTACTTTTCTTTCAGACAGAATTTTAAAAATAACTTTTATTGAAGTATAACATAAATATAAAAACAACTCAGTGAATTTTCACAAACTCAACCACCCCATGTAGCCAGCATTCAGTTTAAGAAATGGAACATTACCAGCACCCACCAAGATCTTGTGCTCCTTTCTCATCATTGCCCCACACCAGGGGTAACCATTTTCCTGACTTTAAATACCATAATTAGTCGTGCCTCTTTGTGAACTTAATATAAATGGAGTTATATAGTACACACTTTTATTCTGTATCCTTTCACTTAGTCTTGTTTGTGAGCGTTATCTATGCTATGGTACATAGTCATAGTTTGTTCAGACAGATTTTTAAAGGTACGTTTTAAAATGTAAGTGTCACAATTTTCAGGTATAAATATATTTTAAAATACTTAATAAAGCCTTTAATTTTTAAGTTTTGAAAAGTAACTGTAAAAATACAAAATGGGAATATTGTTTCTTTAACAAGATGGGAAGAAAATGTGTTTCTTTAATCGCAAGCTTAATATATGTCAGTTGAATATGAGACTGTCAGAAAAGCCAGTTCCCTCTTGGGCAAAATTGTAAGGGTCCAGTCCAAAAGAAGAGATAGTCCCCTTAATTTTGAGTCAATCAAATATTGGTTGTATTGTGTTTCTTCCCTCATAGGTTACTATTTTCATTAATCTTCTGTTTATTCTTCCATTTTTAATATAACCAGATATGTATATATATTCATATTCCTGTCTTATACAGAAGATAGCATATTATAACCACTGTCCAAATTCTTGCTTTTTTTCATTTAATAATACATATTAAAGAGCATTTGATAGCAATATATTGATATCTTCTCTTTTTTTTCCAGTTTTATGGCATTGCATTGTACAGATATACTTTGATTTATTCAGCCAGTCCCCTGTAGATAATCATTTAGACTGTTTTAGGGTTTTGCTATTAAAATGGTGGTACATTTTTAGCTTTTTGCAAACATTAGATTTTTTGCCAGTGTGTCTTGGGGTAGATCCCCTAAAAGTGGTCAAAGGAATAAATGCATGTGGTATTTTTCTAGTAACTGACAATTTCTATTTTGTAGGGATTATACCATTTTCCACACAAAACTTTTCCATACATGCATGAATTTGGTTTTGGGTTTTCTATCCTGGCCCATTGGATCTTTTGTCTTTTCATGTGCTATACTGTTTTAGTGATAGAGGCATTAAAAATTAATATTTGGTAGTTATCCCCTTCTTTTTAGATTTTGCTAGGTATTCTTGCTTATATAGTTTTCCCAATGAATGTTACAAGTTTTCTTATTCCTGAGAGAATCGTATTGGTATTTTTATTAGGATCACATTAAATTTATAAATTTGCTTTGGGGAAATTGTCAGCTTTATATCTTCCTATCCACAAACACAGTATGTCTTTACATTTGTTCAAGTCTTTCATTTGTATTTTATAGTTAAGAAAGACTCTTTATGTCAGTTATACCTCAATACAAAAAAAAAAAAAAAAAACTTTGCTGAAACGTGAAGAAGAAAAAAGTCTTTGTTATCTAAAAGTAAAACAGACTGTTGTGGGAAATGATAAATTCATTTGTAAAGTATATAATGAGGATTCATACATTAGATAGCAATTTATATTATGACTTAAAAGTTACTTCCAACTCTAAGATTTTATATAAAAACACATTCTAAAGAAAATATGAACATATTTTATTGTCTTTTCTATTCTTCTCACATGAAGAGAGAACTTGACTGCTCATTCAAGATTATAGTTAAGAATGTGTTAAAGGAGTAAAAGTTGGTCAGGAATTGTCCTGCATTGGTTTGAAATCATTGAAATTAAATAAGGAGGTAGGCAAAGAACCATTATTTTAAACGAGGACCATGGGATATTGTAGCTAACAATATCTTTTCAAAAACAGTACATTCATATGCTAATGTAATTTAGTCCATGTAAGGAGAAAGTAGACTATTTGCCTTTTTAAAACAATGTCAAAAAATACCATAGGGATATTTCTAAATGCTCAATAATGTGTATGTTCATATGGTTGAAAGTCAACAAAGATTACATCTATATAGTCTGATATAGCAGTAGAGGAACTAACATACTGTGACAGTATAACATTAGTTAGGTTTTTTTAAAAAAGCACTATTGCCTATCTTATATCTGATTTGTCATCATTTAGTTTGATTGTAATGCTAAACTGAAATGGTATATAAGCTTTACTCTCTCTGAAACCCTTTTCTTGTTCAAATTTTAGGATCCTTCAAAGTTGTACAAGAAATCAGGTGATGTTGCAGCCATTGAATGCCAGTCTGAGGAGAGCATCCATCTTCATTCACAGGGAGAAAACAATCCTTTGTCTAAGAAGCTTTCTCCAGTACACTCAGAAATGACAGATTACATTAATGCAGCATCATCTACTCTTGTTGGTAGCCAGGATCCTGATTTAAAGGACAGGGCATTACTTAATGGAGGAACGAGTGTAACGGAAAAGTTGGCACAGCTCATTGCAACTTGTCCTCCCTCCAAGTCTTCCAAGACAAAACCTAAGAAGTTAGGAACTGGCACTACTGCGGGACTGGTTAACAAGGATTTGATCAGGAAAGCAGGCATTGGCTCTGTAGCTGGAATAATACATAAGGACTTAATAAAAAAACCAACTATCAGCACAGCGGTTGGATTGGTAACTAAAGATCCTGGGAAAAAGCCAGTGTTTAATGCAACAGTAGGATTGGTCAATAAGGACTCTGTGAAAAAACTAGGAACTGGCACTACAGCGGTATTCATTAATAAAGACTTAGGCAAAAAGCCAGGGAATATCACTACAGTAGGACTGCTGAGCAAAGATTCAGGAAAGAAGCTAGGAATTGGTATTGTTCCAGGTTTAGTGAATAAGGAACCTGGAAAGAAGCTAGGACTTGGCACTGTGGTTGGACTAGTTAATAAAGACTTGGGAAAGAAATTGGGTTCTACTGTTGGCCTAGTGGCCAAGGACTGTGCGAAGAAGATTGTAGCAAATTCAACAATGGGATTAGTTAACAAGGACATTGGAAAAAAACTAGTGAGTTGTCCTATGGCAGGACTGGTCAGTAAAGATGCCATAAACCTTAAAGCGGAAGCACTGCTCCCCACTCAGGAACCACTTAAGGCTTCTTGTAGTACAAACATCAATAGTCATGAAAGTCAGGAACTTTCTGAATCCCTGAAAGACGGTGCCACCAGCAAAACTTTTGAGAAGAATGTTATACGGCAGAGTAAAGAAAGCATATTGGAAAAGTTCTCAGTTCGAAAGGAAATTATTAATTTGGAGAAAGAAATGTTTAATGAAGGAACATGCATTCAGCAAGACAGTTTCTCATCCAGTGAAAGGGGGTCTTATGAAACCTCAAAGCATGAAAAGCAACCTCCCGTATATTGCACTTCTCCGGACTTTCAAATGGGAGTTGCTTCTGATGCATCTACAGCAAAATCCCCTTTTAGTGCAGTAGGAGAAAGCAATCTCCCTTCCCCATCACCTACTGTATCTGTTAATCCTTTAACCAGAAGTCCCCCTGAAACGTCTTCACAGATGGCTCCTAATCCGTTACTTTTAAGTCCTACCACAGAACTAATGGAAGGAATTTCTGAATCTGTCGGAAAGAACCAATTTATTTCTGAAAGTACCCACTTGAACATTGGTCATAGGTCTGTGGGTCATAGCATGAATATTGAATGCAAAGGGATTGATAAAGAGGTAAATGATTCCAAAACTACACATATAGATATTCCAAGAATAAGCTCTTCTCTGGGAAAAAAGCCAAGTTTGACTTCTGATTCCAGTATTCATACAATTACGCCTTCAGTTGTTAACTTCACTAGTTTATTTAGTAACAAGCCCTTTCTAAAACTTGGTGCAGTAACTGCATCCGACAAACACTGCCAAGTTACTGAAAGCCTAAGCACTACTTTGCAGTCCAAACCATTAAAAAAAAGGAAAGGAAGAAAACCTCGGTGGACTAAAGTGGTGGCAAGAAGCACATGCCGGTCTCCAAAAGGGCTAGAATTAGAAAGATCAGAGCTTTTTAAAAATGTTTCTTGTAGTTCACTATCAAATAGTAATTCCGAGCCAGCCAAGTTTATGAAAAACATTGGACCATCTTCATTTGTAGATCATGACTTCCTTAAACGCCGATTACCAAAGTTGAGCAAATCTACAACTCCATCTCTTGCTCTCTTAACTGATAGTGAAAAACCATCTCATAAGTCTTTTGCTACTCACAAACTATCCTCCAGTATGTGTGTGTCTAGTGATCTTTTGTCTGATATTTATAAACCCAAAAGAGGAAGACCTAAATCTAAGGAGATGCCTCAACTGGAAGGTCCACCTAAAAGGACTTTAAAAATTCCTGCCTCTAAAGTTTTTTCTTTGCAGTCTAAGGAAGAACAAGAACCCCCAATTTTACAGCCAGAAATTGAAATTCCTCCCTTCAAACAAAGTCTGTCTGTGTCTCCTTTTCCGAAAAAGAGAGGCAGACCTAAGAGGCAAATGAGGTCACCAGTCAAGATGAAGCCACCTGTACTATCGGTGGCTCCATTTGTTGCCACTGAAAGTCCAAGCAAGCTTGAGTCTGAAAGTGACAACCATAGAAGTAGCAGTGATTTCTTTGAGAGTGAGGATCAACTTCAGGATCCAGATGATCTAGATGACAGTCACAGGCCAACTGTCTGTAGTATGAGTGACCTTGAGATGGAACCAGATAAAAAAGTTACGAAGAGAAACAATGGACAGTTAATGAAAACAATTATCCGCAAGATAAATAAAATGAAGACTTTAAAGAGAAAGAAACTGTTGAATCAGATTCTTTCAAGCTCTGTAGAATCAAGTAATAAAGGGAAAGTGCAATCCAAACTCCATAATACAGTGTCAAGTCTTGCCGCCACATTTGGCTCTAAATTGGGCCAACAGATAAATGTCAGCAAGAAAGGAACCATTTACATAGGAAAGAGGAGGGGTCGAAAACCAAAAACTGTCTTAAATGGCATTCTTTCTGGTAGCCCTACCAGCCTTGCTGTTCTTGAACAAACAGCTCAGCAGGCAGCTGGGTCAGCATTAGGACAGATTCTTCCACCTTTACTGCCTTCATCTGCTAGTAGTTCTGAGATTCTTCCATCACCTATTTGCTCTCAGTCTTCTGGGACTAGTGGAGGTCAGAGCCCTGTAAGTAGTGATGCAGGCTTTGTTGAACCCAGTTCAGTGCCATATTTGCATTTACACTCCAGACAGGGCAGTATGATTCAGACTCTTGCAATGAAGAAGGCCTCAAAGGGGAGGAGGCGGTTATCTCCTCCTACTTTGTTGCCAAATTCTCCTTCTCACTTGAGTGAACTCACATCTCTGAAAGAAGCTACTCCTTCTCCTATTAGTGAGTCTCATAGTGATGAGACCATTCCCAGTGATAGTGGAATTGGAACAGATAATAACAGCACATCAGACAGGGCAGAGAAATTTTGTGGGCAAAAAAAGAGGAGGCATTCTTTTGAGCATGTTTCTCTGATTCCCCCTGAAACCTCTACAGTCCTAAGCAGTCTTAAAGAAAAACATAAACATAAATGTAAGCGCAGGAATCATGATTACCTCAGCTACGACAAGATGAAAAGGCAAAAACGAAAACGGAAAAAGAAATATCCCCAACTCCGAAATAGACAGGATCCAGACTTTATTGCAGATCTGGAGGAATTAATAAGTCGCCTAAGTGAAATTCGAATCACTCATCGAAGTCATCATTTTATCCCCCGAGACCTTTTGCCAACTATTTTTCGAATCAACTTTAATAGTTTCTATACGCATCCTTCTTTCCCCTTAGACCCTTTGCACTACATTCGAAAACCTGACTTAAAAAAGAAGAGAGGGAGACCCCCTAAGATGAGGGAGGCAATGGCTGAAATGCCTTTTATGCACAGCCTTAGTTTTCCTCTTTCTAGTACTGGATTCTATCCTTCTTATGGCATGCCTTACTCTCCCTCACCCCTTACAGCTGCTCCCATAGGATTAGGTTACTATGGAAGATATCCCCCAACTCTTTATCCACCTCCTCCATCTCCATCTTTCACCACTCCACTTCCACCTCCTTCCTATATGCATGCTGGTCATTTACTTCTCAATCCCACCAAATACCATAAGAAAAAGCATAAGCTACTTCGACAGGAAGCCTTTCTTACAACCAGCAGGACTCCCCTTCTTTCTATGAGTACCTACCCTAGCGTCCCTCCTGAGATGGCCTATGGTTGGATGGTCGAGCACAAACACAGGCACCGTCACAAACACAGAGAACACCGTTCTTCTGAGCAGCCACAGGTTTCCATGGACACTGGCTCTTCCAGATCTGTCCTAGAATCTTTGAAGCGCTATCGATTTGGAAAGGATACTGTTGGAGAGCGCTATAAACATAAGGAAAAGCACCGGTGTCATATGCCCTGCCCTCATCTCTCTCCTTCAAAAAGCTTAATAAACAGAGAAGAGCAGTGGGTCCACCGAGAGCCTTCAGAATCTAGTCCATTGGCCTTGGGATTGCAGACACCTTTACAGATTGACTGTTCAGAAAGTTCTCCAAGTTTATCCCTTGGGGGATTCACTCCCAACTCTGATCTGGCCAGCAGTGATGAGCATACAAACCTTTTCACAAGTGCAATAGGGAGCTGCAGAGTTTCAAACCCTAACTCCAGTGGCCGAAAGAAACTAACTGACAGCCCTGGACTGTTTTCTGCACAGGACACTTCATTAAATCGGCCTCACAGAAAGGAGCCGCTGCCTTCCAGTGAAAGGGCAGTACAGACCTTGACAGGTAAGAGGGTTATTTTGTTGCCTGTTGTTTGTGTTAGAGAAATGGTGTATTTTGCCTACTGGTTGCCTGATACATGTTCATGAACTTTTAATAGCTCTAGTGTTTTTGTTTTTATAAATGTATTTTGAAATGTTATCTTCCAAGTTTTTATTTTCAGTAGATGTGAGAAGTAAGATAAGGCATGTCTTTGCATTAACTTTGAATTTTGAGAAGAGATCATTATCAAAACAAACAAAAAATAATACTCAACTTCTTGGAAATCAGGAAAAATGATTTTCTTATGCAAAAAGGCTATTATATAGTTTCTTTAGTGAGAAATGGCTGATAGATATCTGGGGTTTTTTAAAAAATTTTATTGAAGTATAGTTGATTTACAGTGTTGTGGATATCTGTTAATACCTATGCAGGATTTTTAATATATACTGATCCAGTTTATAAGTGTTTCTATGTTACAGGAAGAATATGTTGTTAACTCTGTGTGTCTCATAATAAAAATCTAAACAGTCAAAACTATCAACTTGTGGGAATTCCCTGGCAGTCCAGTAGTTAGGACTGTACGCCTTCACTGCTGCAGGCCTGGGTTCAATCACTGGTTGGGAAACTAAGATCCCACAAGCCATGTGGTGCAGCCAAAAACAAACAAAATTATCAACTTTGTAAAATTTAACTCAATATTTAGTGGGACTTCATTTTTCAGTGTACCTTTAGGTATCTTCATAAAAGTTGCTTAGGTTCAATAAAATGACATAAAGCAAATTTAGGTAATGCGTTTGTAATGTCTAGAAAGTGTCTTTTAAGAATTGAAAAGAAGATATGGGGCTTCCCTGGTGGCACAGTGGTTGAGAGTCCGCCTGCCGATGCAGAGGACACGGGTTCGTGCCCTGGTCCGGGAATATCCCACATGCCACAGAGCGGCTAGGCCCGTGAGCCATGGCCGCTGAGCCTGCGCGTCTGGAGCCTGTGCTCCGCAACAGGAGAGGCCATAACAGTGAGAGGCCCGCGTACCGCAAAAAAAAAAAAAAAGAAAGAATTGAAAAGAAGATAGAAAACAAGAAAAAGGAAGCATTGCCTATTCATGTATAAGATATCGCTAAGTCAGAAGTTATCAGAGATCTCAACGCGATCTCAATGGGTTTGTAAATTAACTCTAGAAAGTCCATAAAACCTCTGATGTTGTAAGTAAAATTATGTGTATGTATGCTTGTGTGTATTTTTCAGGAGAAAATGCATATATTTTTTCAGATTCTCCAAGTAAACTCTGTAAGCCTCAATATCCCTTCCTATAAAATGGGGTTAGTAGGGTTATTATAAACAGTAAATGAGATTATAGTATTTATTAAAATGATTTGCACATAGTAAGCACACAAATGTTAATTGATATTATTCCCCCCAAATATTAAAAACTTGTGCGTTAGAGGAAATGATAAACCCCTCAAAGAGAAGAGTTTTTTTTTCCTGATTTTAATTATTTGTGAACTTTTGAAAAATAAAAGCTATCTTGGTGGAGCTGAGCATTCTTTAGTTTTTAACAATGTAATAAAGAGGGGAAAAATCCTAAACTCTAATTAGGTTCATTCAACAAATTTTTTGACAGACATTTAATCAACAGCAGTTATTGAATATCTACTGTCAGCCAGACATTGTACTTTGTGGGCCCTTTTTTTTTTTTTTTTTTTTTTTTGTGGTACGCGGGCCTCTCACCGTTGTGGCCTCTCCCATTGTGGAGCACAGGCTCCGGACGCGCAGGCTCAGCGGCCATGGCTCATGGGCCCAGCCGCTCCACGGCATGTGGGATCTTCCCGGACCGGGGCACGAACCCGTGTCCCCTGCATCGGCAGGCGGACTCTCAACCACTGCGCCACCAGGGAAGCCCTGTGGGCCCTTTTGATATAATAGGGAACAAAGCACACAGGTTCATTGTTCTCATGGATCTTAATATTGGAAGAGATGGGTAATAAAAATAATTGCACATTAAATGTCATAAAAATTGTGACAAATGGTATATAAATACATATACATATATTTAAAGTCCAGGGTTCTATGGGAGTATGAAATGGGGGCCTAACTCAGGAAGGCTTCCCTGAGAAAGTGACCCTAGACAGTTAACTTGAATGAAGGATGAGCAGTAGTTAGCTAGGTGAACAGAATTCCACTTACTCATTTATTCATTCATTCACTCACTCATTTATTTATTGAATTCCAAAACATCTAGCATTCTTCTAGTCACTGGTATATAGTAGAGAGTAAAGACATATCTGGCCTCATTAACTTTCAGCTTGGTGAAGGAAGACAAACTATAGAGTGGTAAGCACATAAATAATGGCATAATTGATAAAAATGCTATCAAATTAATTAATATAAGTGTTAGGGTACATAACTAAGGGGAGAGGGGTGCCTATTTAGATAGAGTTATTAGTTATGGTCCAAGGATAAAAAGTTGCAATTTAAGGATGTGAAACCACCAAGCTTCTCAAGCTGAGGATTGGGTGAAGAGCACTTTTGAGGATCCTGAACTGGAAAGGAGCTTAGATGTTATAAAAGCGGGGGAGCGCTCAGAAGGTTCATTGTGGTAGGAGAGGGAATACAAGAGAGAGAATAGTGAGAGAATTGTGGTGAAAGAAAGAAGACAGACCACGTGTTAAGAGATTTTGGATTTTATACTAAGCAAAAAGAAGTATTGATTTTAAATTTACATTTTTAAAAGATTGTTCTAGCTCATGTGTGAACATTGAATTGTAGAAGACAAAAATAGCTACAGGGAAACCAATTAGTAGACAATTGCAGTAGTCTAGATAAAATGATGATACTTAAGGGTGTTGGCAGACTCCTTCATGAATATTTGAGATGTTCATGGTGCAGTGTCCTGATACAGAGAAGACTAGAGGAGGAGAGATTTGGGGAGAGTACAAGTTTGCTTTTTAATATATATAAACCTTGAGATGCCTTTAGAAACTTCAGGTGGTGATGTTGAGCAGACATTTGGGTGTCTAGTTCTGGAGCTCAAGAGAGATGTTTGGGCTAGAGATAAGGGCATTTCACTATGAGGTTTTGAAAAACTTTGGTGATATTATTCACTAAAAATAAAAGGATGTCTGGAAAAGATAGAGTTGGGAACAGGCTCTCAGAACTTCTGAAACTTTGTAACCAGAGCACCAAGAAAAATAGTCATTCTGGAAAATATCAGCAGCAGGTAAAAATACATGTTAATTTATTTAATAAGTAAAGAAATACTACATTAAACATAGGACTCTTTAGGAGAAGATGAAGGTAGCCTGATAGAAACAGATATAAAGAAGGGTTGAAGCTGCTGAGTTGTAGACACAAAGCATATCATAAATATGAAGTGATGCCAGATATAGCTGGTTCTGGTTTATTGTCCTTATTTGTCTCTTTCTCATGAAGGTTGGGGGAACCACACAATAAGCACTTGTAGGAAAATCTGTGACCAGTTGTAGCCAAGAGGGTGAATGGGCATTCTGAACAGAACTGCATTGTTCAATGGTTTACTGCATTTAGTTTGTGTTAGAGTATTCTTTGTTTAGCTGCTAACTTGGTGCTTCAAAACATTAATGTACTCTGAAAAATCACATATGAACTCCATGTCATTCTGGTATTCTATTTATCAATTGTATGTGTGCTGTTTCACTCTACAGAAACATTCTAACAAAATAGACTATACATCTATGAATCCTCTGTTTATCTATCTACCTGTTGTCGTGAGAGAGATGATATTTCCCTACCTACAGAGAATATAAAGTGAGAAAAGAAAAGAGCCTTGGACAGCGGACAGCTTTTTCAGTATTTAAAGTAGTGATTAAAAACCATCAGCCTTTGGTTTATATATGACCCTTTGTGATGATTTCTACAGTTTGTTTGCTTTTTTAATTGCTAAAATTTAAAAATCTGGAGATTTCACATAAGCATGCAGAATTCTGCTTTTCTTTGAAAAGAAATCAGAACATCTGACAACAGTTAATCCGTATTTCCTGGATGACATCAAGCTTGGGTCTCAGTAGTGGCTGCCCTTCCCCCTTCCCCAAGTCTTTAGTTGGGATATACATTCTTCAGTTTTCCTCAGTCCTCACAGTGTCCTGTTGTGTGTTATATCGGCCCAGTTCAACTATTTAAGAGATTTATCTGGCTCCAAGGAATATTGAGTCTGAGGCCCCTAATTTAAGAGTTGTGAGAAGGAGCTTATAAGAAGTGGGGGAATCGAGGTGAAGGTAAAGTGAAATGACAGCTTAGGTTGTTGAATGTATCATCTACATGGACATTAACGTCACCCAAGAGGCCATTTATAGGAGTCAGGGTGGAAGGGATGAATCTGAATCTGGTTTCAGGGACGTTGGAGAATGAGATAGCAGGGAAAGCTAGCATATGCAGAAATACCTGCTTTATGAATAAGAACCTTTTTTTTTCCCCTTCCTTTAAAAATATAACATACAAAAACTTTAAGACTCTCCAAAGTCACTGTTCTGACACCAATCTTTTGTCACCAACTGAGTTTCCTACAATTTAGATCAATTTTGATACTACCTACCTGGAGATAGAGAAGACCCTACAAGTTAAGAGCAAAGTTTTTTGAAGACTGCCCCCACTTAAGATGCCAGTGGCAAGTTTCAGTGTCCCCAATCCACCCACACTTCTGCCCAGCTTGTTACAAGTTTAGGGGCTACCACAACCCCTCAGTTTTGATAATTTGGTAGAGTGGCTCATAGAACTTACTGAAACCACTATAATTACAATTACAATTATAACAGATCAGGAATTGAAGAGAAGCATAGGGCAATAGCTGGGGCGGGAAAGGGGACACAGAGCTTCCATACCCTCTCTGTGGAATCTGGGTGTGTCATGCTCCCAGCACATCATTGTGTTCACCAACCAAGAAGCTTCACCAGGCCTCTGTGTCCAGAATTTTGATTGGGGCTTCACTATATAGGTGTGATTGATTAAATCATTGGCCATGTGATTGAATTCAATCTCAGGTCCATCTCCACCCTCTGTAGATTGGGCTCACCCAAAGTTTCAGCTCTCTAATCATGTGGTTGGTCTCTAGTGACCAGCCTCCATCCTGAGGGAATCTTAGGGTTCACCTTAAGTCACCTCTTTGGCATAACAAAGACACTCCTATCAGGAAATTTCAAGGTTTTTGAAGTTCTGTGCCAGGAATCAGAGATCAGGTATATTCTTCATTATATCACAAGTCTAATTTAACTTGTTTTGTTAATTGATCTGTACCTTGGAATCTCTGTCTTCTTCACAGTTACTCTTTTGATACGTAGGTAGAAATGTGTCTTGATTTTCTAATAGGAATTTTTTTCAGATAGACATGAAAATTGGCTTACCTATCCACATAAAACCAGTTGAGAAAAAGATTTTAGTTAAGGAAAATAATAAGAAAATAGTGCTAAATCATGGGATATCTTCTAATTTGATCACTTTCAAGATCAGAATTTGTTTTGTTTAGGCAAAGCTTTATGAACTTGATTTTTTAATCTTAACTGTTATGATGGTCGCTGTCCCTTTAGTTATTTTGTATCTGTTGTTTGCCGGGTACAAGGAATACAAACAAAAGGAATAAGATATAATTTCTGCCTTCAAGGAATTTATATTTCAGTGGAGTACATAAACATGTATCCAAATAGTTATTGATAGATAGCTCCTAAAATTGAGATACAATGTGTTTTGGGGAGCAGAGAAGAGAGGGACTCACTTAAAAGGAGCCAGGAAGATGTTTTGAGTTTAGTGTGCAAAGAATAAAGGGTGAAGACTATTTCTTTTAGAGAAATAAGCTTTTTAGGGTTTTGGAGACATGATACTATACTCAGGTAACTGTAAATAGCCTGATATGAGACCAGGAGATGAGCTTGGAAAAGATAGGGGACAGATCATAAAGCCTCTTGTTAATATAGAATACCAAGGAGTTTGGAGTTTACCCTATAGGCAGTGGGAAGTTAAGGGTTTTAAAGCAGAATGATTTGCTAAGATTATATGGATAGCACTATGATAGATGGATTAGAGAAAGATCAGTTGGACCAGTTTGGATATTGTCTCAGCAAAATATTATGGGGGCCTGAACTAAGGTAGTGATAGAGAAAACAATATTCCAGAGAAATAGATTTTTCAAAGAGGTGAAGAAAGAGGGGAGGGCTTCCCTGGTGGCGCAGTGGTTGAGAGTCTGCCTGCCGATGCAGGGGACACGGGTTTGTGCCCCGGTCTGGGAAGATCCCACATGCCGCAGAGCAGCTGGGCCTGTGAGTCACGGCCACTGAGCCTGCGCATCCGGAGCGCCTGTGCGGCAAAAAAAAAAAAAAAAAAAAAGATTTTAGCATGTCTCCAAGATACCTCTCTTGGGCAGTTGGTTGAATGGTGACGTGATTAAGTGAAAGGTGGCGACTGGAGATGGAAAATGGAGTTTCATGCTGTTTAGTGGGATATGTGGATATATGGATCTGTAGCTCAAAAGAAATCAAACCTGAAGGTAAAAGTTTTAGATAAGTGGTTGTTTAAGCGAAGGAAATAAGAGAAGGAATGATAATATGTAGGGTAAACACACTGGGTTTCTTAAGGGAGTTTGTAGTCAAGAGTGTCAGGTGCTACAGAGATCATTTAGATAAGGACTGAAAGTAGACAGTTTGCTTTAGCAGATTATCTTTTGTGATCTAAGAGCGATTTCCACAGTGGCAATTGTTAGATTTCTGGAGGTTAAGGAATGAATGGGGAATAATAAGGAAATGCAGGTGATTAAAATTCTTACAGCTTTAAATTTTGTAGCATTTCTGACTGGTTTATTATGTACTCTTCCCTTATAATTTTGTATTCTGTCAAGGAAATAACTGCATCTTCTAGATCTGTAATTGTTTCAGTGTCACATAGTTTTTCCTTCTTAAAGTATAAAAAGCATAACTAAATTTCATGTTATCTTAAATTGACCTTCTCAGTCTTCAGTTGATAATTTTTCCATACATAACTTGGAGATAGATTCATTATACATAAATTGCTTTCCTGTTAAAATGTCCAAAAAACTATTTAGTATACCATGTACTCCAAAATTGTCAGTTACCTTCGGGACATTATTATCCTGAAACAGCTGGCCAGTGGCCAAAGCTAGAACAGTTTAAGAGGAAAGGGACAAATCATCCTTACAGAAGAATTCCAAATAATGTATTAGACTATCCCCTTCAAGGAAGTGGAACTTAATTCCCCTTTTCCTGAATATGGGTTGGACTTAGTGACCTAATTCCAAAGAACAGAGTATGGAACGGAAAAAGTACTAACTTTACAGTGAAGAGGCCTAGCAGACAGCACCTTAAACCAAGTGAAAGTATAATTTCACCAGTGATGAATCACGATGGTAATATGTACCCTCTGATATAATGTGATTAGAATGGAACGTCATTCTTGTGGTGGTCTTTCCAAAAACCCATAACCCCAGTGTAATCATAAGAAAACATCAAAAAAGGGGGAGTGGACAGAACATTGTATAAAATACCTAGCCAATGTGGACAGAACATTGTATAAAAATCCTGGCTAATACTCCTCAAGAGTATCAAAGACATGGAAAAACAAGGAAAGCTTGAGAAACCATCACAGATCAGAGAAAATTAAGGAGACTTGACAGCTAAATACAATGTGATATCCAGATTGTAACCTGGACAGGAAAAGGACATGAGTAGAAAAATTATACTGATGTTAATTTCATAGTTTTGACAAATGTACCATAGTTAAGTAAGACATTAACATTAAGGAAAGTTGGGTAAAGGGTATATGAGAATTTTTGCTCTGTACTGTCTTTGCAACTTTTCTGTAAATTTAAAATTATTCCAAAACAATCAGGTTAGTTTTTTTTAAAAAGCAGAGTACTAATTGTCAAGTGAAACCAATCTCAAACTGATAACTGATTAAGGAAAAAATAAAAAATATTCTTTACTGTTTGCATTGAGTAGATTTATCATAAGTGTTAGTTGGAATAAAACAGGCATGTTTGATAAATTATGTTGATGTAAATTTGAGGAAGATAGATCAGGGACACAGGCAGAAATGATAGATATGTTGTCCGGAACAAGGCATTTAACCTTTTCTCTCCTTGTTTCATATGTGGGGAAATCAAACTGACTTAATCACTCCAGCAGTTTTGGATTAAATCTCATAAAGCTTTAAAAAGAAAACTGGTCTAGTCATTTTATAAGTAATTGTGCATTTTATCATTTTATAAGTGATAGCTTATTTTTTAACTTATATACTCTTCTATACTGTTATATACTAACAGTCTAAAATCAGCTTGATGCAAATAAAATTGTAATAAAATTATACTCTTAAATGAGGCCAGGTTTTCTGGTTTCACCCAATTCTGATAACTAATTCTATTTATTTAAGTATCTATGTTAAGTAGACATGTAATAGGACTGGTGAGGAAGAGTTTCTGACCTGGAGTGTCAGATTCTCCATCCCTGCTTTTCAGCATTTTCAATTCATGTCTAGCTGCACGTGCCAGAACCTGCAACCTGATTTCAAAAATGGGGAGAGCAGTCACATGGAGTATTTTTGCATTTATAGCTTACAAATTATAGAATGAAAAAAAGTTATCTATCTATCTATATAAACAGTTATCTTGTCCCCCAAGAAAAAATTAGGGCTAAATCTTCTTTTTGTTTGGAAAAAGTTTATTCACTATAGTAGAAGCATAATGGTTGAAGCACAGTATTCTGCGTCTTATTTTTAACTGAAGAATGTAAGCATTGATCAGAATTTTCTGATTTCTGACAATTTCTCTAGGGTGGTGTGTAAGATGCACCCATAAGTGAAGTGTGACCGTGTGGACATGAAATCAGAAAATTTATTGTGGTGGTTAGTACAGTTCTGGGAATTTCCAGAGGAATTCCATTTCAGCAAATTATCTGATTTGGGCAGTATGAGAAATACCCTGATTGGAAGGAGAAAAACACAGGCTTTTTAGCTTCAAAATCACCAGCACAGTCTCTGAATCATTCTTGTACTGCATTTAATTGGTGACTCAGATGAAATGTATTGCTTTCAGTAAATATATTTCCCACAATTGGAAACAGCTGTTTTTATCGAGGAACCAGTTTTTATCTCAGCATTCAGCTCATTCAGAAGAAGCTTCCAGAGCTCTTAGGATCTGTGAACTATAGCAGAGGATTCAGAATTTAGATCTGGAAACAAAAAAACTTGATCAGAGATTTCCACATAGTTGATGTTTTACGTTCACATTATTTTACTATGGTATCCATTTTAATTATAACCAGTTTTGATTCAGTCACTTTTTGACAAACATTGCCAGTAGTCTTGATTTAAAAATAATAAAAGAAGAGGAATTTCTTAAAATTTTGTAACATGCTTTAGTTTGGGTGGGAAGGAGCAATTTAAATGTTAGAAATTAGTTTTAAATGTGTTATTTAAAAATAAATTTATATCATCTATGAACTGATTAACAGTGTCTTTCTAAGTCTAGCATACTTAATCTGTTTTTCCATAGCTTACCCAAAGATATTTATAGCATTAGAAACATCAGACAGTTTGCTCATTCAAACCATTCCCTAGTTCCTTGGGTCTTCAGTGTTGAACTCCCAACAGGGTGTAACCAAAACTCATAACTATATTGTTGTTAAAGTTTTAATAGTGGATTTAGACTAAAGAAATGCATGTTTTATCCAACCAATTGTTGGTTTCATTCACTATGTTCTTTTGCTAATTTACATTTGGAAATTCCTCATTTTTTAGCCTGGGATACTCAGGGCTTCAGTGAAGTAGTTAGGTTGAATCTTTTCCAGTGTTTTCTTTGTGATGTCTTCCACCTCTCCCCCACACTATTATCAGTGGGAATTTTCTCTATTTATGCTGATATCTTTGCCCATATGACTGTCCTCACACCCAGGCATCTGTAAATGTACTATTTCTTTTTTATCTTAGATTTGTTTCTGTTCCTCTTCTATAGACATCAATCAACATCTCTTGTGACAAATCAACTTCAGAAGAGCTTTTTGGTTTCCACCCATTTTTGTGTATAATATAAAGATTTCCAGATTCTTATCCCTTTTAAACCTAGTTATGTTCTTTGTTTTCTCAACTTTCTGACATTCTAATCCATGGTTTGATCTTATGGTTTTGCTCTAAAAGTACCATCTTTCCTCCTCTTTGTCTAATTTGACACAAATGTTTCCCTAAACCTGTTTTTCTCTTTAAAAGCTCATCCAATAAATGGCCAAATAAAAACGCAGAGATCCTACAATCAAAACCACTTCCAAGGCTCCCTCACATTTCCAAGTTTGTTTGTTTTTTTATTCTTAATTCCCTCTTTATTATCCCAATTGATGGTATTCTCTTTTTTCAGTTTCCCTCCTTAGTAGTAGTCTGCCTTCATTTTTACATGAAGGCCTCAACTGAAGAAAAAGAATTTACTTGTGGTAGTCACCTTACATTTATGTTAAAGTCCAGTTTTATTTAGGTACTTCTTTTGTGACTTATCTTTAAGTTCTGTTTCCTGCATTTATATGTATAGAATTTCTAAACATGTTTCTGAAGCTGTCATCTGTGTGATGAGACATTCAGTAGGATTTCTACCAAATATTGAATGGAGGGATTCCCATTAATATTCTCTGTTTATTCTGAAGTACTTAATTATTCAGCTTTAATACTGTATTGAAATGAGAAATGGGAACTCATTTCAGTGGGAACTCTCTGATACTCAGAATTGTATGTGTTCTCTGTGTATATTCTTTGAGGAAGTATCAGATTTTCTTGAATTGGAATACATACAAACTTCCTGTCTTATGAGGAGTGGAGAGTCTTCACATATCCCTCCAGGCAGATCTAAAATGACCATTGATGCTGCGGCCATACCACCCTGAACACTCCCCATCTCGTCTCATCATAAAATGACCACTGATTACACACGAACAAACATTCATCACATGATGGAGACAGTAACAAAGCAGTAACTCCCTTGAGGAATCAGCCATGATTTAGAAGAACCAAAGAGCCAAACAGTGGAAGCAGAAAACTACTTTTTCCCCTGGTACAGAGCTGAACAGAGAACTAAACACTTTCTGGTTCTGACTCATCATTTGGGCACATCTTATTTTATTGATATAATCCAGAGCATAATCCCAACCCTGGAGAAGCTATGATGAAGAGTCAGTGAATTAGAAGATTCACTTTAGAGGAGTTCTTTCCAACCTTTGTAGTTACCTACCAGCCTTGGAGGTACCTATCTTAATAGTATTTCTTAATTAGAGGTACTTATTTTACTAGTACTTCTTTATGTTTAAGATAAATGCTTGATATTCTAGATTAGTTCCAGTCCCTGTCCTTTTTTAATTTTTATTTTAATATTGAATGGTTGCCTATGCATGTCAGTGACATGATTAAGTATTTAGGGTCTAAACATTCTGTGATAAACCTAAGGAGCCAATTTATGTATAATAGTATAACATTTATGAAAACCTTTTGAATTTTTTATATTACCTCATTTCGGAACTCACAACAACCATGTTAGTTAAGAGTCCTTTATTAAACCAACATTCGAATATGTTTACTTGTATACATTTGAATGTGTTTCATAGCAGAGCCAGGAATCAAACTCAGGATACCTTACTCCATAGTTCATGTACCTAACATTACTACACTCAACTCTGCATTGCATTCTGTTTTAGGTTTTGAAGCATAAATATATTGGTCTCTTTTGAAATGGACATGCTAGTTCTCTGGGCAATATCTTGTTCTTCCCCATCCACCCAGTAGCATAATGGCACTTATAAAACAGTATGTTTCTGGTAGTGTTAGAGATAGTGTTTGCCGATTTCATATGATTTCTGCTATTAGGCCAGTTTTAACATGCTTGTGAACATCTTTAACAAATTATTAACTCTTTCATATGAGTTTATATCATCATTTTCCAGTCTTAAACTTGGTTGCTTTACATCCTTAGTTAATGTTTTTTTTTTTTCAGGTATCCTCATCCTCTTACTGTTCCTATAAGCAATATTTTTAAGTGAAATAAAGGTCTAGATCTGCTGAGTATCAAGCCCTAGAGGTCTGTATCTTAGGGATACAACTTTATTCCCCCTTAAATATGGAAAATTGTTAAGAACAACTCCACTCTGTATGAACAGGGAATTCAAACAGACTTTTTGAAATGAAAAAGGAGAACCCTCCTGAATGAAGTTTTATTCCAGTTTCCTATTACATCCTAAGAATAGGCTGCTGGCCTCCATTACTTTCAGGAAATGAAAAATGGCTCAGAAGCTAAGTGAGCTAAGCCATCTCTCTCTCAATTGTTTCAGTTTCTCAGGAATTGCTGTACAAAGCTGCCAATAACGATCTCCGGGGATCTGACCCCCATTCCACCTCCCACTGCCTCCTCTGCAGCTCCAGATGCCACCAAAAGAAGGAGCTTTGAAGAAAGTGCCTGTACCCTCTTTTACCCTGAGGTGGGTGAGGCCAGGCAGGGTGATTCTCAGGATATCCTGATGATCAAAGGTATAGTTGAAGCCTTCATCAAGACTTTCTTGAAGATGACCAAGAAATTTGGGAAACGTTGCCAAATAGCCTAGAAACTGAAGATGGAGCTCAAGAATGGATGGCACAAATGCCACCTGAAGTGTAATACATGATAACATACAAGACCCTAAATAAGCTCCTTGAGGGCAGAAACTATTATACTGTTTTTGTCTCTCCCTCCCCCCACCTCCACATTGTCTAGCATAGTGCCAAACATATAAACTGTAGTCAATAAATGTTAGTTTATGGCTGAGAGAGAAGACTTTTATAAAAAGTGCTCTCCAACCCCTTCTTTCC
>NW_006785665.1:2282854-2310255 GCF_000442215.2 Lipotes vexillifer
TTCCCTAGTTCTTAATCTAAGATTTTGTCCATTAGTCAGGAGAGTAATGGTAAAGGGAGTTCAGTGATGTCTCAAGCTTCTTGGCCACTGTTGTCTTCTGTCTTGGCTGTGTGTCTGAGTAGGAAATATTTATCTGTTCAGTATATGAATTTTTCATTATTAATACTTAAAGTTATATCTTCACTGATGCCTGGGCTTTTACTTCTTAGCTATTTTATTGTGGTATTTAGCTCTTTAATGGAAATCTTATCTGAACCACACTCTAGGGGGATTTATTTTACTGTTGGTTTTTAAAATCCCTTTTGTATCTGTTTTTAAGATTCAACAATAAACAGTCTTGCTTCTTAATTATATCTTACTGTAGTCATCACTGTGTTTCCAAAGTAGGAGGTACTATCACATCAATTTCCCCAAAATCTAATTTGTTACTCTTGAATGGCAACACATAGTCTTATATCTCACCTAATCAACACTAAAAGAGCCTGCTAAAAGAGTATTTACAGTGATGTGATTTAAGATACTGCGTGATTAAAAGAAAGCTCATGGTTTCTCTTAAGGTAAATATTAGAAACTTAGCTCCATTGAGTTCTTCTGTCCCCAAGTTGTCCTTCAGTCAGTCCGTTCATTAAGGAGTTAACTCTCATTTAGAGGCAGAACTTTAAAAAAATCTCATCTTCAAGTATTTGATTTATGGTACCTTTTGGGCCTCCAGTTTATATGTAAGGCTTTTTATTTGTAATGTTTTTCAAGTTAAGAGCGAACATTTCAGAGTGCTACTAGTTTTTGACAAACCGGTTGACATTCATTTTGTATTCTCAACAGCTGGCTTTTTAGGGTATAAGGAGTCTAATATCAGAGCCAAGTATATTTTATTCAGGAAATAGTCTTTCCTGAACAACATACTTCTCCCTTGAATGAGAGTTGTGTTAAATTATGCTGCATTTATTTGGGGTTTTGGTAAGAGTATGAGACTTTTTTTTTTTTTTTAAAGGAAATGGAGTTTCTTTGTCTTCATGAACTTCTATGTATACAACCAAGGAACTTTAAGTAAGCGTTACAGGAGGCTTATTCTATTCCATGTATAAAGTAATAACAAATTCTTTCAGAGTGTTCTCTGGATTATATGGAATGTATGGATTTAAGGTTCACCTCTTTTAATTTTCATCTTTGATTCTATTAAATAAAATGCGCAGGTTGGACCTGCTTTTCTCACATCAGTTGTTCCTAATTAATTGCATTGTAGGTTTTGTCAGTTTATATGATGAATTTGAGTCAATAATCAAGAGCAGGTTTATTAGATTATTTCTAGTAATTTTTATCAATAAATATCTTAATAATATGTTTCATAGTGCAATACATAAAAACTAAATCATATATTTTTTTCATTCTTCCACTAAAACTAGTTTTTCCTCTATTAATGTAACAGGAGAAATTATGTATGAGACCTGTGGAATTCTGTCCGCAACATCTAGTGTCATTTGTCCTTCGCTTAATGTCCTCTTATTGTCAGCTTGAAAGTCATATATTATTACAGAGAATGGCAGTGGCAACAGCTAAAATATTCCAGTTCTAACACAGAATGGTTTAACTTTATTTTTAGACTTGGATTTTCCTATGATTTCTGTCTTTTCCTGTCTCTCCAGGTTCCCAGCCAACTTCAGATAAGTCTTCCCAGCGATCATCAGAGAGCACAAACTGTAGCCCTACGCGAAAGAGGTCTTCATCTGAGAGTACTTCTTCGACAGGCAAGTGCTATTTGTTTTAACAGACTTTGAAGATAATTTCCCAACTGTTACTTGTGAACAGACTTGAAATAGATTTTTTTCTTTGGCCGTGCCGGATGGCTTGTGAGATCTCAGTTCCCCGACTAGGGATTAAACCTGGGCCACGGCAGTGAAAACGCCAAATCCTAACCTCTAGAACACCAGGGAACTCCCTTATAATAGCTTTACATTGTAGATTACAATTTATTAGCTTGCAGTATAATATTTAGAAAAAACAAACAAAAGTGGTCCTGCGATGTGAGAATAATAATGTATATTGAAACAATAAAATAGTGTTCACCTTTTACCCCTTTCATGTCCAGTTAAGCATACTCCATGAGGTATAGTGATTTTGTTTTTTCTTCCAGTTTTATTGAGATATAATTGGCATACAGCACTGTATAAGGTGTACAACATAATGATTTGACTTACTTATATCATGAAATGATTACCACAATAAGTTTACTGAACATCCATCATCTCATATAGATATAAAATAAAAGAAAAAAAAACATTTTTTTCCTTGTGATGAGAACTCTTAGGATTTACTCTCTTAACAACTTTAATATATAGTATACAGCAGTGTTAATTTTACTTATCATGTTGTACTTACATCCCTAGTACGTAATTTATCCTATAACTGAAGGTTTGTAGAGGTATAGTGATTTTAATATAGTTCAGAAGGGATAATTCAAAATGAATAGGTAGAAGGGTAGGTGCACACAAAAATACAGATTTTGAAAGTTGAATTGAGGTAATGGGGTGTGTACTGTAATAGGGGAGTGTAGATTAGAGCTAGTTAATAAAGACTTAGATATATATAAAATTATTTAGTAAAGTAATAGTTTCCAGTAGCATTTACAAATCTTTGAGATATGTAAAACAATCTGAGGTTGTAAGAAGAACCTCTATTAATATTTATTTCTAGTCAACTTTTAAAATTTGTAATGTTTACATATTTTAAATATATATAACTTCTTCATACAGTATAACATATCTGTATACTTTATACTTAGATTTAGGTTTTACTCTCAGTTTTCTTTTTACTGATAGTATGTGTGTTTACCAAAATAATAATAATAATAATAATGATATATATCTTCTGCCTTTACCAGGGATTGGAGAGTAGGAGATCATTTTTAATTTATCAGTATTATCAGGAGAAATGGGGAGTGGTAGTTTCATTCCCAGTAGTGGGAGTAATATATGTAAAAGGGAGAATAGAGAGTTCAAGAAATTAAATAAGAGAGCCAGTGTGGTTGGAGTAAAGGCAGTGACTGAATATGAGGCTGGAAGGGCAGGTAGGGACCAGTCATGTAGAGCCTTATTGATAACACTTAGAAGCCTTTGAAAGTTTTAGCAAGGAAGTCACATATCATTCCTTAGCTTTTCTGTCCATCTGGTTTTAATTAGGAGATCACTTATGACTTATAGTTAGAAAATTTAATTTCTTCATCAGTACTCAAGGGCTCACTGTCAAATTGTATCAATATGGTAAATTTGTTTAATTTTTATTTGATGATTATCTTCACCATATTTGAAGCTTTTTATTAGTACCATTGTGCCAAAGGTACAGTGGAATTCAAACAGCAGTGGTAGTTTTGTCTCTCATAGTACTTTGTCTTTACACTGACTAATGCAATGACTGACTAATTTTGATGGTGTCAGCCTAGACCAGGGTTCAGCAAACCATAGCCTGTGGACTAAATGTTGTCCAAGTCCTCTTTTTTGTGCAGCCTTCAAGCTAAGAATTGATTTTACACTTTTAAAGGGTTGTTTTTTGTTTCTGTTTTTTTAAAGGAAAAGAAAAAATTATACGTGAGAAATTGTGTGTGTCCTCAAAAGCCTAAAATATTTACTATCTCTCTTCTTATAGAAGAAGTTTGCCAACCCCCGAAAAAAATGAATGAGATTTCAATAAGAGACATATCTATGAAGAAAATCACCAAAATGTTTTACTTTAGTAAACTGTTTATTTAGGGTTACTGTATATACAGAGTGCTGGGGATACAAATATGAATAAGATAAGGTTCCTGTCCTCAAGGATTTGGATATATTCACCAGTTAAAAAATATGTTAAATTCTATAACAGGCCAGTATACAAAATGTTATGACACACAGAGGAACTGAAGCACTAACCACTGACATACTGAAAATGTGACATATATACTACTATAATTTGAGTAGACAGGTGGGACAAGGACATGAAGTTGTAAAAGTAATAATGGACTATATCAGATATGGTGTACTTTTTTTTTTGAAGGAATTGAAACTTTATTGTAGATGCAGTTGGGAGCTATTGAAGGATTTTGAACAGGGAAGATGAAAATTGTTTCATATATTGTAACAATGAGAATAGGCTAGATTTTGCAGTGCTAAAAAAAAATCCCAAAATTTCAGTGACTGAAAACAACAAAGGCTTTATTTTTTTATTCATGCTGTATGACCATGACGGGCCTGCTCCATATTGTCTTCCCTCCTGTCTGATGGAGCAGCCTCTATCTATCTGGAATGTTGCTTGTCTTATGAAAGAGAGTAAAAGGCCACAGTGAAGCACTAACTAGCTCTTAAAATTTCTGCCCAGAAGTAACATGTGTTACTCCTCACATTTCAATGCCAGAGCAAGTCAGATGGTTTAAGTCTTATGTCAAGGAAGTATGGGAAGTATAATCCTATTAAGGGAGGAACAGCAAATATTTATGAATGATAATATAGTCTGCCACATAGGCATTTTAGAAAAATGTAAAACATTACAATATGGAGAATGGACTGTGGCAAGAGAAATGTGTGAAGACAGTAGATAATGGCTTCAGGTTTGGATATATTAAATTTGAGCTGTCTTTGGGCTATTGAGATAGAGATGTTAGATAGCCATTTGGACGGTGTGGTTTATAGTTTATGACACCTATGGTAGAGATACAGATCTAGCAGTATGTAGATAAACTTGAATTTGGCAGTGAATGAGGCCCAGGGAGAAAGTGTAATTTGAAAAGATGACAGAGTTGGAGATTTAAGATACATTAGATTTGAGAGGGAAGTGGATGAAAAGATGTCAGTGAATGACATAAAATTTTTAAATAGTTTTTTTTTTTTTTTTTTTTTTTTTTTGCGGAACGAAAGCCTCTCACTGTTGTGGCCTCTCCCGTTGCGGAGCACAGGCTCCGGACGCGCAGGCCCAGCGGCCATGGCTCACGGGCCCAGCCGCTCCGCGGCATGTGGGATCCTCCCGGACCGGGGCACGAACCCGTGTCCCCTGCATCGGCAGGCAGACTCTCAACCACTGCGCCACCAGGGAAGCCCTTAAATAGTTTTTTAATAAAAAAGGTAAAGAGTACATGTCATAGAAGTCTCTTAATGTCAGATGTAATAAAGAGGTCAAGAAAGATTTGGACAGAAAGTGTGAAATGATTGGGGAAAAGTGGTTTTTGGTTTTTTTGGCTGCGTTCAGTCTTCGTTGCTGCACACGGGCTTTCTCTAGTTGTGGCAAGCAGGGGCTATTCTTTGTTGTGGAGCACGGGCTTCTCATTGCGGTGGCTTCTCTTCTTGCAGAGCGTGGGCTCTAGGCATGCGAGCTTCAGTAGTTGTGGCTCGCCGGCTCTAGACTGCAGGCTTAGTAGTTGTGGCTCACAGGCTTAGTTGCTCCACAGCATGTGGGATCTTCTCGGACCAGGGCTCAAACCCATGTTCCCTGCATTGGCAGGCAGATTCTTAACCACTGCGCCACCAGGGAAGTCCTGGGGAAAAGATTTTTTAAAACAGTTTGCAGGTAGAGGTAAAGTTAGAGCAATTTGGAGGCTTGAGATGAGGAAAGGGGACTGTTAGAATTTAGGTAGCATTGGAATAGATTAGACCTCTTTATTTCCAGTAGTGTGGTAGATTAGATGTGCAGAGGAAACAAACTTCTTGGTACCAAGAACTAAAAATACTAGATAAAATGTGGAAAACATTTCTTAAAACATTTGCTGAACTTTGAAATATGTAAATAGAAAACCAGAAACTTTCAGAAAGCTTGATTCAACACAGATAAAGAGCATTAGAGCTACTTGACATCTGCTTGAGTCCTGGTGGTATAGAGCCTGGTTATTGGAACACATTCAGGTATAAGAGACAAAGGACAAAGCCTAGAACTCCAGCAGACAGAAGTTCACATCAGATTTCCCTGCAGCATAGATGTGTAACTCCTTAATGGTGACACCAGTGTAAGAGCAAATAGAAACAAATCTATCACAGAAGCTAGATCCTTGTTTCAGTTTTAGCTTTGGGTGGAGCAGAAAAACGAGTTTCTGAACACAAGCTCATACTCACCTTCTGTCTCTCATGCAGATTTATATTGCCTGTGAGACAAAGAAAAAAATTAATTAAAATTTGTTGTAGGTGGGTCGCACCCCCAGTTGCCTTGCAGAGCCAAAGGCAAGCTTAATTTCCATTCAGTATAAAGCTAAGTCTTTCTTGATCAATGTATCCTCCATCTTGGTTGACCTAGCATTCTCATTTACTCCAGCAGCCCAGGAATGGCAGCCTTTATTTTGCAATTGAAAGGCAAATAAATCAACCAGAAACTATGTATATTCAATTTCTCCAACTTAACATGTTAAAAAAAGGAAGACAGCAAAATCTGAGCATTTAACAGTGTATCATTACAGTGTCCAGCATCCAATCAAAAATTAATAGACATGCCAAGAAGCAAGAAAGTGTGACTTAGTGGAGTAAAAATCAGTCAGTGGGAACTGCCACAGAAATAACATGTGATGGAGTTAACAGACAGGTACATTAAAACAGCCATATTTGAGAATTTAAAGGAAAATATGAATATAGCAAATAGTAAAAATGGAAGATATTTTTAAAATCTGTTAACTTCTTTAGGTGATAAATATCTGAAATGAAAATTTCACTGAATGGGATAACAGCAGATTAGACACTACAGAAGAAAAGATCTTTGAACTTGCAGAAATACTAATAAAATCTATCTAAAATGAAGTGTAGAAGTGGGGGGAAAAAAGTGATATAAAATGAATAGAATTTCAGTGACCTGTGATACAGTATCAGCAGGGCCAACATACATAGGATCTGAGTCTTATAAGGAGGAATAAAAAATATTTGAAGAAATAATACTCAGAACTTTTTCACACTTAATAAAAGTTATCAGCCCATAGATCCATGAAGTCCCACAAATGCCAAGCAGGATACACAAACATACAGAAATCAAGGGACATCATTATCAAATTTCTTAAAACCGGTGGTTAAGAGAAAATCTTAAAATTAACCAGCAAAAGCAAGGAGACAAGAAAACACATAGTATACAGAGGAACACTGGAACGAATCACAGCAGATGGATTGTCAGAGATGTTGTAAGACAGAAGACAATAAAAATAATGTCTTTAAAATGCTGGAAGGGGAAAAAAAAAACCTATCAATTTAATATTCTGTAACCAGTGAAATACCCTTCAGAAATGAAGGCAAAATAAACATTATCAGAAAAACAAGCTTAAAGAATTGGTTGCTAGCAGGTTTACGGTAGTAGAAATGTTCTTCAAACAGAAAAATCATAGTAGATGGAAACATGGCTCTACCAAAGGGATGAAGAGTTCCAGAAATTTTCAGTAAATAAATATAAAACACCCTTTTCTTATATTCTTTTGAAGTTCATGTGGAATTATATCAAGATAGCCTCATATTCTGGACCATAAAACATCTTAATAAACTTTAAAAGTTTGAAATCATACAGAATATATTTTAAGAACACAATGGAATTGAATTAGAATTCAGTAACACAAGATACCTTGACATTCCCCAAATAAGTGAAAAGTTAACAACACACTTCTAAATAGCCCATAAGTCAAAGAGGAAATCACAGACAAAATTAGAAAATCTTTTAAATTAAATAAAAATGAAAACATATAAAAATTTTATGGAGTATAGCTAAGTCTGTTTTTAGCTTTACAAAGTTACATTATTAAACACAAAAGGTCTAAGCCCAAACTCACCTTTAGGAAGCTAAAGACAGTAGAACAAATTAAACCCAAATTAGATGGAAGAAAAATGATAAATATAAGAGCAAAAATAAGCAGAAAACATTAATCAATCAAAGCTTATACTGGTTTATCGAAAAAAAAAATTTTAAAAAGGAGAACTGTAGCTGAAAGGATTAAGAAAAAAGAAATTGAATTAGCAGTATCAGGAATGAAAGAGAGGATATCAGTGCAATTGCTACATACCATAACAGGACAATAAGGGAGCATAATGAACAGTTTTATGCCAATAAATTTGATAAGAAAGAGCACATTCTTTGAAAAACACCAGCTACTAAAACTCAAGAATAAATAGCCTAAAGAGCCCTACATCTATTTAAGAAATTCAGCTTGCAGTTTAAAACCATTCTACAATGAAAACTCAAAGCCCAAATAGCTTCAATCATGACTATTTAAGGAAAAAATAATACTAAGTATATAAAAACTGTTCCAGAAAGTAGGAGCATTTTCCCAACGCATTTTATGAAGGCCAGCATTACCCTGATTCTGAATCCAAGCAACACATTACCAGAAAACCACACACTATTAAGCATGAATGCAAACTGTACAAAATATTATCAGATTGAATCCAGTATGTTGAATGTATAGCATACCAAGGCCATGTGGGTTTATTTCAGGAATGCAAGGTTGGATTAACATTAGAAAATCAATTAGTGTATTTTACGAAATTAACAGTAAGTGAGAAAATCATAATCATCTAACTAGGTAAAGAGAAAACATTTGCCAAAATCTAACATCCATTTTTAATTATTTTAAAAACCTGATTTTTAGAAATAAAAGGCATACAGATAGGAAGAAGAAAAAAAATATCTGTTTACAGATGATATGATCTATAGAAAAATTCCTAAGAAATCTGTCACAAAAACCACTGAACCGGGCTTCCCTGGTGAGAATTTCACTTATATTCCTTTGCACTTAAAACATTGTCAGAAAAAGCACTGGACTAGAAATATATGTATTTAAAGTTTAGTTCTTTATTCAATATTTAGCTGTTGAGTCTCTTAACTGGACCTTCATTTTTAAAGAAATAAGCTCTATTCTTTCTGCTCCTCATCTCAGAGAGTGAGAATTGTCTTTTTGACCCACCACGTTTTTTTAGGGAAACATGGGCCAACTTTGAATTTATTGTGGGTACTGTAATGTACCTTATTCAGGAAACTATCAACTTGCCTGTGAAAGACAAATGTGTATGGTATTGGGCTGGCCAAAAGGTTCATTCGGTTTTTTCTGCAAGATGGCTCTAGTAGCACTTAGTTGTCTTTAACTTCATTCAAAACAATTTTGTTAGATTGTATGTGACAGTTGTCATATCAGCGTACATTAAAAAAAAGACTTATCAGGACTTCCCTTATGGCGCAGTACTTAAGAAACTGCCTGCCAATGCAGGGGGCATGGGTTCGATCCCTGGTCTGGGAAGATCCCACATGCCACGGAGCAGCTGAACCCATGCACCACAACTACTGAGCCTGTGCTCTAGAGCCCGCGAGCCACAACTACTGAGCCTGTGTGCCACAACTACTGAAGCCTGTGTGCCTAAAGCCCGTGCTCTGCAGCAAGAGAAGCCACCGTTATAAGAAACCCACGCACCTCAATGGAGAGTAGCCCCCTCTCGCCGTGACTAGAGAAAGACTGCGTGTAGTAATGAAGACCCAATGCAGCCAAAAATAAATAAATAAATTCTTAAAAAAATTAAACAAGACTTATCAAAATTGGTGAATTTTTGTGTAGCCATTTTAATATTGAAGATGAAAGGAAATAAGCAACATTTTCGGCATATTATGCTTTGTTATTTCAAGAAAGGTAAAAACGCAACTGAAATGCAAAAAAACATTTGTGCAGTGGTTGGAGAAGGTGCTGTGAGTGATCGAACATGCCAGAAATGGTTTGTGAAGTTTCGTGCTGGAGATTTCTCACTGGACGATGCTCCACGGTCGGGTAGACCAGTTGAAGTTGATAGCGATCAAATCGAGACATTAATTGAGAACAGTCAACATTATACCATGTGGGAGATAGCCGCCATACTCAAAATATCTAAATCAAGTGTTGAAAATCATTCGTATCAGCTTGGTTATGTGAATCGCTGCGATGTTTGGATTCCACGTAAGTTAAGCGAAAAATACCCTTCTTGACCGTATTTCCACATGCGAATCTCTACTGAACATAACGAAAATGTTCCATTTTCAAAACACATTGTGACGGGCGATGAAAAGTGGGTACCGAACAATAATGTGAAATGGAAGAGATCATGGGGCAAGCGAAATGAACCACCACCAACCACATCTAAGGCCGGTCTTCATCCAAAGAAGGTGATGTTGTATATATGGTGGGATTGGAAGGGAGTCCTCTATTATGAACTCCTTCTGGAAAACAAAACGAGTAATTCCAACAAATACTTCTCCCAGTTAGACCAACTGAAAGCGGCAGTTGATGATCCAGAATTAGTCAGCAGAAAACTCATAATCTTCCATCAGGACAACACAAGACCACATGTTTCTTTGATGACCAGGCAAAAACTGTTACAGCTTGTCTGGGAAGTTCTGATTCATCCTCTGTATTCACCAGACATTGCACCTTCGGATTTCGATTTATTTAGGTCTTTACAAAATTCTCTTAATGGAAACAATTTCTATTCCCTGGAAGACTGTAAAAGGCACCTGGAACAGTTCTTTGCTCAAAAAGATAAAAAGTTTTGGGAAGATGGAATTATGAAGTTGACTGAAAAATGGCAGAAGGTAGTGGAACAAAAGGGTGAATACGTTGTTCAATAAAGTTCTTGGTGAAAATGAAAAACGTGTCTTATTTTTACTTAAAAACCGAAGGCACTTTTTTGGCCAACCCAATATTATGATATTTAATCTTGCTATGAAAAATAGAGTGGTATTCTTTGTCTTTTATCCTTTGTAAAGTTATTTAAATAACCAGTTGTGTTCAGTTTTTATCATGTGTGATTTGTTGTCTTATTTAGTGAACGGAGTTCCATCTCGAAGTCCAAGATTGGTTTCTTCTGGGGATGACTCTGTGGATAGTCTGCTGCAGCGATTGGTACAACATGAGGACCAAGAGCCCCTGGAGAAAAATATTGATGCTGTGATTGCATCTGCCTCTGTGCCACCTTCCTCCAGTCCAGTCCATAGCCACAGCAAGGAGCGAGCCCTGGGAAAACCAGACAGCCTTCTAGTGCCTGCAGTCCCCAGTGACTCTTGCAGTAGTAGCATCTCACTCCTTTCTGAAAAGTTGCCCAGCAGCCATTCCCCCCATCATATCAAGAGAAGTGTAGTAGAAGCTATGCAGCGCCAAGCTCGGAAAATGTGCAATTATGACAAAATCTTGGCCACCAAGAAAAACCTAGACCATGTCAATAAAATTTTAAAAGCCAAAAAACTTCAAAGACAGGCCAGGACAGGGAATAACTTTGTGAAACGCAGGCCAGGTCGACCTCGGAAATGTCCCCTCCAGGCTGTGGTATCAATGCAAGCATTCCAAGCTGCCCAATTTGTCGGCCCAGAATTAAATGAAGGTGAAGAAGGAACAGCACTGCACCTTGGCCCTGATACAGTTACAGATGTCATTGAAGCTGTCGTTCAGAGTGTAAACCTGAACTCAGAACATAAAAAGGGATTGAAGAGGAAAAGTTGGCTGTTGGAAGAACAGACCAAGAAAAAGCAGAAGCCATTCCCAGAAGAAGAAGAACAAGAAAATACTAAAAGGTAATTTCTTGTTTAACATTTTGAGTAGAGGAAACTAGCTTATGCACAAATGTAACATATCTGTGCAGCTGAATTGTTCATTTAATCTAACAACCTTTTACTATATAAGACCTGTTCTTTTTTGTTAGAAGTGTTCATTCTTATGGCTGTCCAAAATTGTAAATAATTAAGAAGCAAGGGGGAATATAACAATCTAACACAAGGCCCTTACTATACAGATGAGGAAATCAAGACCCAGAGTGATTGTGTGTTTTATCCAGTGTATAAATATGAGTGGAATTATTTTTACTATCACACTATCTTATCTCCTTGGTGCTCTAAAACTTTTCATCCCTATCGTCAAATACATTTTTTAAGTCTTTCTGCGTTTTATATTTTTTTCTTAATTAATTAAATAATTTATGGCTGCATTGGGTCTTTGTTGCTGCGCGTGGGCTTTCTTTAGTTGCAGCAAGAGGGGGCTACTCTTTGTTGTAGTGCGCGGCTTCTCATTGTGGTGGCTTCTCATTGCAGAGAGCACGGGCACTAGGCGCTTGGGCTTCTGTAGTTGTGGCTTGCGGGCTCTAGAGCGCAGACTCAGTAATTGTGGTGCACGGGCTTAGTTGTTCCGCGGCATGTGGGATCTTCCCTGACCAGGGCTCTAACTCATGTCCCCTGCATTGGCAGGCAGATGCTTAATTAGTGCACTACCAGGGAAGCCCCTAGATTGTTTTTTAATAGTTTCTTTTTTATATTTTTACTTTTCCCCAAAAGGTGTAGGGCAGAAGTCAAAAATCACCCCCCACCCCCACCCCCGAGAAGACCATTTAATCCTTTTGTTATATATCCAACCAGATTCTTTCCCTGAAGGAATATTTGATTTTTATTTTACTTATTTATTTATTTTTTGGCCTCTCCATGTGGCATATGGGATCTTAGTTCCCTGACCAGGGATGGAACCCGTGTCCCCTGCCGTGGAAGCACGCAGTCTTAACCACTGGACCACCTCTGTTTACAGAAGTTTTTCGTAGCTCTCCATGCATACATCTATGAAAAAATACTTTTTTTATAGAGAATATATGGGATTTAAATTTCTTTCCTGAGAATACACACTCATAAATAAATCAGTGAAACTAGAAGTTTACTGATTCACGAGTTAAAGTCTCTTCACATGATCTCATTTCTTCTCAGATCCTATTTTCATGGATAAGACTGTTAATATATTGCGTATCCTTTGATACCTTTCTTATGCATTTACAAATACGTGCATATGCAAAGCTGTTATTTTATATAAGTGGTAGCATACATATTATACTTAATTTTGTAACAACTTTTCTCTTTATAATCTTGGCGATCTTGTCATTTAGTACATATAGAATTACCTTATTGCATGTTAAGAATATATCATAATTTAATTATTTTCCTTCAAAGGGTTACATATTACTTTTTTACATATAGGTCTTAAATCAGCTGAAATTTACTCTTGTATAAGGTATGAGTTAGTGCTATGTTTATTGCCAGTTAGTTATTTATCAAGATTGCAGATTTGTAAGCATTTTTGTTTTATATGTAGTGTCTATAATTTATATTCCCATTGGATTTTTGTGAAGGTTTTTTTTTTGAAAGGGGGAAAAATTTAATTAGATTTAAATTTTTTGATTTTTTTTTTTTTTTTTTTGCGGTACGTGGGCCTCTCACCGTTGTGGCCTCTCCCGTTGCGGAGCACAGGCTCCAGATGCGCAGGCTCAGCGGCCATGGCTCATGGGCCCAGCCGCTCCGCGGCATGTGGGATCTTCCCAGACCGTGACACGAACCTGTGTCCCCTGCATGGGCAGGCAGACTCTCAGCCAACTGCACCACCAGGGAAGCCCAGTTTTTTGAATTTTTAAATGGCAGTCTTACCACTATTAATTGATCATCATTTCCCTACTTGTTGAAATGATACCTTTATCATATAATAAATTCTTAAATATCTCTGGGTCTTAGGGTCTTCTTTTATATTTTTATATTCTCTTCCCATCAGTCTGTTTTGTTATCAATCTGTTATTTCTGTTTTCATTACTGAGGCTTTTAAAATATCTACAAACAGAATGACTTTTGCCTTCGCTATAGTAAGAAAGTGACAATTTGAGACATCTTAACCATCCAATTTAGGAAGGGTCATGTTAAAAACGTGCCTCAGAGAAAAGGCTTTATTTCAGATAAGCCCTTCTGTTCCAGCAAGTTCTAGTAGCATTAGTCAGCAACATTAAGCACTTATTTTCCACAAAATTATATTCTGGAATTTGAGGAGATTATAAAGAAAAAGATACAGTTTCCACTCTCAAGAGATTGTGTAGGTAAGGACATGGCACAGTGAGTTCCCAGAGATAGCAACAGTTTTTCACCTTTCTTGAACTGGAACCAACCTTAGCACTTGTTATATAGCAGGAGTTTGTTCATTTGTTTTTTCATTTTATTTTATTTTTTAAATAAATTTATTTATTTATTTTTGGCTACGTTGGGTCTTTGGTGCTGCGCACTGTCTTTCTCTACTTGCAGCAAGCAGGGGCTACTCTTCGTTGCAGTGCACGGGCTTCTCTCTGCAGTGGCTTCTCTTGTTGCGGAGCACGAGCTCCAGACGTACAGGCTTCACTAGTTGTGTCACGTGGGCTCAGTAGTTGTGGCTCTCAGGCTCTAGAGCACAGCACAGTATTTGTGGCACACGGGCTTAGTTACTCTGCAGCATGTGGGATCTTCCTGGACCAGGGCTCGAACCCATGTCACCTGCATTGGCAGGCAGATTCTTAACCACTGCACCACCAGGGAAGTCCCTCTTCATTTATTTCTAAATTAAGTATTTATTGCAAAATTATTTCATGTGCTAAGGGTAAATACAGTTGTAAGCAAATATAGAAATATTCCCTGTCCTCATGGTTCTTACATTCTAACTATTATGAAGAATTATTTATGTTTATGAGCTTATATTAGAGGTAATTGACTCAGTTTTTTTGTGGAAGTAATGACTGAGGTAAAATCTGAAGAACAGACTTTATTTGTTATTTAGAGGAGCAACGCCAGAGCATACATTTTAGACTGGTAAGTATGAAAAGGCATGGCAGGTTCAGGGAAATGAAAGAAACGTTTTGCGACCAAAACACGTTAATTAGAGTAGTATGGTGTCAAATGAGTCTAGAGAAAAGGTGGTAGGGACCAGATCTTGCAGAGGTCCTTGTACACCATGTTAAAGAGTTTGATCACTCTTCATTGATTAATAACAAACCAGAATGCAAAAGAATATTGTAATGATTATGAGCTGGGTTCTAGATTCAGAAAAACCTGAGTTCAAGTTCTGGATCTAAAAGGAAAAAAGAAAAAAATTTTTAACTCATGTAAAAAAATAAAATTAAAATATTAAAAATATTTAGAACTGAGTAAATACTGTGATGCATATTGAAATTTGTGGGATGTATCTAAAGAGGTACCTAGAGGGAGATTCATAGCTATTAATGCTTATATTATTTTCAAGAATGCTGAAAATTTATGAATGAGGATATTACCAAACAAAACTTGTGTCTGCTCGCTGGTACACAGTAAAGCCAAACTAATGATACCAGGTTGTGGTGAGGGTAAGTGCAGCATTTATTACAGGATGCCAAGCAAGGAGTTCAGGACAGGTAGTGCTTAAAAAGCCCGAATTCCCTGATGGGTTTTAGGAAAACATTTTTATCTTTAATTTTTAAAATTAATCTTTAGTGGAGTATAGTTCTCTACAATGTTGTTAGTTTCTGCTGTACAGCAAAGTGAATCAGCTATACATATACATATATCCCCTCTTTTTTGGATTTCCTTCCCATTTAGATCACCACAGAGCATTGAGTAGAGTTCCCTGAGCTATATACAGTAGGTTCTCATTAGTTATCTATTTTATACATGATATTGATAGTGTATACATGTCAATCCCAATCTCCCAATTCATCCCACCTCCCTCCTTTCTCTCTTGGTATCCATTCGTTTGTTCTCTACATCTTTGTCTCTATTTCTGCTTTAGTAAATAAGATCACCTGTACCATTTTTCTAGACTCCACATATATGCGTTAATATACGATATTTGTTTTTCTCTTTCTGAGTTACTTCACTCTTTATGACAGTCTCTAGGTCCATCCACTTCTCTACAAATGACCCAGTTTTGTTCCTTTTTATGGCTGAGTAATATTCCATTGTATATATGTACCACATCTTCTTTATACATTCTTCTGTTGATGGACATTAAGGTTGCTTCCATGTCCTGGCTATTGTAAATAGTGCTGCAGTGAACATTGGGGTGCATGTGTCTTCTTTTCAATTATGGTTGCTGGGTCATATGGTAGTTCTGTATATAGTTTTTTAAGGAACCCACCATACTGTTCTCCATAGGTGGCCGTATCAATTTACATTCCCAGCAGTGCAAAAGGGTTCCCTTTTCTCCACACCCTCTCCATCATTTATTGTTTGTAGATTTTTTTTTTTTTTTTTTTACTGGTACGTGGGCCTCTCACTGCCGTGGCCTCTCCCGTTGCAGAGCACAGGCTCCGGACGCGCAGGCTCAGCGGCCATGGCTCCCGGGCCCAGCCGCTCCGCGGCATGTGGGATCCTCCCGGACCGGGGCACGAACCCGTGTCCCCTGCATCGGCAGGCGGACCCTCAACCACTGCGCCACCAGGGAAGCCCTGTTTGTAGATTTTTTGATGATGGCCATTCTGACCAGTGTGAGGTGATACCTCGTTGTAGTTTTGATTTGCATTTCTCTAATAATTAGTGATGTTGAGCATCCTTTCATGTGTTTTTTGGCCATCTGTATGTCTTCTTTGGAGAAATGTCTATTTAGGTCTTCTGCCCATTTTTTGATTGGGTTGTTTGTCTTTCTCATAGTGAGCTGCATGAGCTGTTTGTATAATTTGGAGGTTAATCTTTTCTCACCTTCATTTGCAAATATTTTCTCCCATTCTCACGGTTGTCTTTTTGTCTTGTTTATGGCTTCCTTTGCTGTGCAAAAGCTTTTAAGTTTAATTACGTCCCTTTTGTTTATTTTTGTTTTTATTTTCATTACTCTAGGAAATGGGTCTAAAAAGATCTTACTGTAATTTATGTCAAAGACTGTTCTGCCTATGTTTTCCTCTAAGAGTTTTATAGTGTCTGCCTTACATTCAGGTCTTTCATCCATTTTGAGTTTATTTTTGTGTATGGTGTTAGGGAGTGTTCTGATTTCATTCTTTTACATGTAGCTGTCCAGTTTTCCCAGCACCACTTATTGAAGAGGCTGTCTTTTCTCCATTGTATATTCTTGCCTCCTTTGTCATACATTAGGTGACCATAAGTGCATGGATTTATCTCTGGGCTTAGGAAAGCATCTTTAAAGGCAAGGTGAGGGAGGGACGTCCCAGGTGTATGATCAGCTCATGCACAAATCTGCGATTGGTTGATGGTGAGGTAACAGGGTGGTGTCACAGAGGTTAAGATTATCAATCCTTAGGTGCCAGTAGGTCTGTGGTGCTTATGATCATCAAGTAAGTAATTTCTCCCATTTGGTTTTAGCATCTGTAAAACAACTTCAGGAAATGTGCATCAGATACTATTATCTAGGTACTTCAGAGAGGAAATAAGCAGAGGATATAGGGGAGGGGTCTGTCCTGGGAAGACCCCATAGGGTCCTTCTTGGTTACAAAGAGTCCAATTAAAAAATTCTAAAAACAGTGGGACTTGCCTGGTGGCACAGTGGTTAAGAATCCGCCTGCTAATGAAAGGAACACGGGTTTGAGCCTTGGTCCGGGAAGATTCCACGTGCCGTGGACAACTAAGCCCGCGAGCGACAACTACTGAAGCCTGTGCACCTGGAGCCTGTGCTCCACAACAAGAGAAGCCACCGCAATGAGCAGCCTGCGCACTCTAATGAAGCGTAACCCCCGCCCCTCGCCGCAACTAGGGAAAGCCCGTGTGCAGCAATGAAGACCCATTGCAGCCAAAAATTTTAAATTTATTTAAAAAAGAAAAGAAATTAGAAAAATGAGAATAAGCCCCAAAATGTAAAGGACGGAGATAAAACATATACATTAACAAAATAAAGCTAAGGTACAGTAGAGAGAATCACTGAAGACCAAAGTTAGTAATACTAATGATAACGAATAAAATATACAAACTTCTGGTAAGGTTGATCAATAAAGGAAGAGAAAGGGAATAATAAAGTTAGGAACTTAAAAGGAAATAAGCTATATATGAGAGATTAAAATGTGAGTACTATAAGAACTTTATGCCCAACAAATTGTAAAACTCAGTTGAAATGTATGTGCTGTATTCCTAGGAAAAATACCTACTCGGAAAGAAATACCCTTTGTGCTTCTGTAATGTAAATTGAATCTACAATGTCTTGCCACACGAAAGCACCAGGACCAGGTTTAAAAGAGGGTTCTCGCTTTAAAAAGATCATTTCAGTCTCATTAAAACTCTTTAGAGAATATGAAGGGAGTTTGAAGAGGAATACACATACAGAAAGTATATAAATAGAAGTAACCAGTTTTAAAAATTATTTTTAATAAATTTATTTATTTGTTTTTGGCAACATTGGGTCTTCGTTGCTGTTCGCAGCCTTTCTCTCGTGGTGGGTGCACGGGCTTCTCACTACGGTGGCTTCTCTTGTTGCGGAGCACAGGCTTAGTTGCTCCGCAGCACGTGGGATCTTCCCGGGCCAGGGCTTGAACCCATGTCCCCTGTATTGGCAGGCAGATTCTTAACCACTGTGCCACCACGGAAGCCCTAAAAAATTTTTTTATAAAGTTAACACCTATGTAGATACAGAACAGGTGAACATATAGAACATTGGTAGCGTCCCATGTTCTTTCCCAGTCATACACCACTTCCTTGCCAGTAGCTATAATAAATCTCCTGACTTTTACCTTTTTTCATACCATTTAAGTATTCAATGTAGATATAGTTTAGTTTATCCTTCCTGAACTTCACTGAAATGGAATTATACAGGACATATGCTTTTGTGCCTCACCTTTTTTGCTCAACATATAAATGTAAAACCATCTCTGTTGTTACACATTGCTGTAGTTACCTCCTTTTTGTTATTTTATAGTTATCCATTGTTTGTATGTAATAGTCTTTTTTAAAAAATTTTTTGAAGTATAGTTGATTTACGATGTGTTAATTTCTGCTGTACAGCAAAGTGACTCAGTTATACATATATATATTTTTTTCATATTCTTTTCTATTTATGGTTTATCACAGGATATTGAATATAGTTGCCTGTGCTATACAGTAGGACCTTGTTTATCCATCCTATATATACTAGTTTGCACTTGCTAATCCCAAATTCCCAATCCTTTCCTTCCCCACCTCTCCTCCCCCTTGGCGACCACAAGTCTGTTCTCTATGTCTGTGAGTCTGTTTCTGTTTTGTAGATAGGTTCATTTGTGTCATATTTTAGATTCCACATGTAAGTGATAATATATGGTATTTGTCTTTCTGACTTACTTCGATGAGTATGATAATCTCTGGATCCATCCATGTTGATGCAGATATAGAATTTTTCTGTTTTACTGTTGGGTTATTTTCATTTTGACACTATTACCCAAATATGCTGCTCTTAAAATTCCTCTAATGTTCACTGGTGGTTATGGACACTAATTCCTCTAGGGTATATACCTAGGAATGGAATCACTGAATGAAACAATGGATTTGCCCCAAGACTTAATTTTAAGCTATGGTGTATTGAGCTAGCATGGAACTGAATATAGAATTGGATAAGAGAAACGGATCCATACATGCAAGCTTGCTATATGATGGAGGTGACACTACATATCAATAAGGAAATAAAATTATATTCAATAAATGGTGCCCCAGAAATTGATATTGCATTGGAATGGGAATGAAATTGAATTCTGTCTTAATCCATGTATAAAAATCAGTTCCCAGTTGGTTAAATAAATACATAAGTGTAAAAAGCAAACCTTCAAACTTTTAAAGGCTAATACAGAGGGAGGAAAACTTTATGACCTTGTTTCTCAGAAAGGAGTTCATAAACAAGATATCAAAAGCAGTAAGCATACAGGTAAAGATTGATATACTGCATTATTATTAAAACTAAGAATTTCTGTTTATCAAATATCATCCGAATAAATGTATGAAGACTTGCTACAACCTGGGAGAAGAAATTTATAAGATATAATTTATAGGGCTTCCCTGGTGGCACAGTGGTTGAGAGTCTGCCTGCCGATGCAGGGGACGCGGGTTCGTGCCCTGGTCTGGGAAGATCCCACATGCCGCGGAGTGGCTGGGCCCGTGAGCCATGGCCGCTGAGCCTGCGCATACGGAGCCTGTGCTCCACAATGGGAGAGGCCACAACAGTGAGAGGCCCGCGTACCGCAAAAAAAAAAAAGAAGAAGAAGAAGATATAATTTATATATTTTTGATATCCAGAGTATGTAACCAAAAAAGTATTTCAAAACAACCCAGTATGATCCAGCAATTACCTTTTACACAGCTTAGGAAAGCTCCTGCCCAATGATCACCAGAAAGCATTTTTTTGGAAAAGTAGTAGCAAGATTGATTATAATATATAGAAACTGGAAATATCCCAGATTAACAGGAAAAGGAGTAAGTATATTGTAGTTTTTTGTACAATGGAATATGATATGGTAATAAAAATTAATGAATTATAACTGACATGTAATGATAATGAATGAGTCTTAGAGATAAGATTAAATGAAAGAAACAAGACCCTGAAAATGATATACTAACTGATTTTGTTTTTATAAAGCAAAAAAAAAAAGCCACAAAAAATAAACAATTTATTGTGTTAATGTAGATAAATATATCATAAGCCATATTTTATTTTATTTATTTTTTAATTTTTTGGCTGCGCCACGTGGCTTGTGAGATCTTAGTTCCCTGACCAGGGATTGAACCCAGGCCATGGCAGTGAAAGTGCTGAGTCCTAACCACTGGACTGCCAGGGAATTCCCATAAAGCCATATTTTAAAATACCTTACCTCTTCTTCTTTCTCTTTCCTTTCCTGAAGAATTCAATCTTAAAGCCATTTGGTAGGTATCTCTATGGGATGTGGAAACCATGGTGACCCTGAGCTGGGTGTTGGAGGCTTAATGAGGTGAAGAGGTGGGTTATAGGGCGAGAGCAAGGGAATGTTAACCCAGCCTACGGTGTCAGAGCCCGAGTGGGATAAGAAGGATGCTCTTGTAATGAGAGTGCACAGTGTCAGGTATTAGGGACCAGCAAGGTTAGGAAGTGTCCTTCTCAGATCTCCTTAATAAGAATTTTAAAAATTCTATGAGTAGGCATTTGCATTTCCTTTATAAGCCCCCAAGGTGATTCTGATATACATGGTCTATAGACAGAACTTGGAGAAACATGGCACTTGAAGAGTTTATATATGTAGGATATATACATACACATTTAAGCAGGAAAGCAGAAAACATTTTTGATTTTAGGAGGAAGAAACATAAGGTAAGGCACAGAAAAAATGAATTTGGCTATAAGGAGAGTAGGAAAAAAAATAATAAAATATGAAACCAATCCATCTCATAACCAAGTAAGATTTATCCCAGTTATACAAAACTTGTTCAACATTTGAAAATCACGTTAACAGGCTAAAGAAGAAATATCACATGGTCATATCAGCAAATGCAGAAAATTTTTTGACGAAAATCTAATACATGTTCATGATAAAAAGTTAGCAATCTAGGAATAAAAAGAAACTACCTCAACCTAATAAAAGCTATATGTAAAAAACCCACAGCTGGGGCTTCCGTGGTGGCGCAGTGGTTGGGAGTCCGCCTGCCGATGCAGGGGACGCGGGTTCGTGCCCCGGTCCGGGAGGATCCCACATGCCGCGGAGCGACTGGGCCCGTGGGCCATGGCCGCTGGGCCTGCACGTCCGGAGCCTGTGCTCCGCAACGGGAGAGGCCACAGCAGTGAGAGGCCCGCGTACCGCAAAAAAAAAAAAAAAAACCCACAGCTGACAACTTCAGTGGTGAAAGACAGAGGTTTTCCACTATTACCAGAAACTAGGAAAGGAAGCCCACTTTTGCCACTTCAGTACAATTTTGTATTGAATTTCCTAACCAGAGCAGTTAGGCAAGAAAAAGAAAAGCCTGTGTTTATGGGGTGGAAGACTTAAGATATCAGTACTACCCAAAGTGATCTACAGATTCAGTGCAATCCCTATTAGAATCCCAGTGATGTTTTCTGTGAAATAGAAAAATCCATCCTAAAATTCATGAGGAATCTCAAGGGATTCCAAATAGCCAAAACAATCTTGAAGAAAAAGAACAAAATTGGAGGACTCACACTTCTATATTTTTTTCTTTTTATTGTCCTTTTGCACTGGCTACAACCTTTAACTGACGTTGAATTTAAGTTAGGAGAGCAGACATTTGTCTTTTCATTGGTATTTGGGAAACTGTATTCAGTCTTTCACTATTAAGTATGAGGCAAAAAGAAAATCTAGGAAATTCCCTGATACGTCATTGCTTAGGTCCCAAGGTACCTAGCCAATCTGTGTGCTTATGTTTATTTTATATATAATTTCAAGGGTTTTTAGTTGTATTTAATGGGAGGATAGGTAGAAGTGTCTATTCCATCTTTGCCTGGAACTATATTCACCTTAATTTTTAAAGATGTTTTTGATTGATTTAGAATTCTCTTGACAGGCTCCTCCCCTCCCCTTCCTTTTAGCACTTCCAGATATCTTTTCATTGCCTTCTGGCTTGCATTATTTCAGACATGAAATCTGCATTCATTCTTATTTTTGTATTCCTGTATAGACTGTGTATTTTTTCTCTGGCTCTTTTTATTTTCTTCATCAATAGTTTTCAGGAAGTTTATTATGATATGCCATACTTGATTTTTTTTTAGTTTATATTGCTTCTGGTTTGTTTAGCTTCTTGGAACTTTGGGTTTATACTTTTTATCAAATTTAGAAATTTTTATCAAATTTAGAAAATTTGGTCATTGCTCTTTTTTTCATTTTGAATTTTTTAATATTGTAAATGTCACATTATTGTGTGTATGTTTTTTGTTCTTTTCTATATGTTCGATTTTATTTTGGTAGGCAGTTAAGTTACTTGTGGATTGGTTTGGATTCTTTTGAAGATAGTTTTTAAGCTTTGTTAGAGCTGGCTTTTATTCCAGAGATAGTTGAGCCCTACAAAAATGGATAATGTTACCCTCTGGGATCTTTATTGAATGCCCACAGTGTTAGGCAGTGTCTTTCACTCTCGCTAGTGGAATCTGAGTATCTGTCATCATGTGGGAGCTCTGGAAATTGTTTAGGTTATAATACTCTGGTGGTTCTTTGTTCAGCCTTATGGAATTTCACCTTGCACATACACAAACTTAGTATTTAGCAATGTACTAAAGGAGACCCTTACACAGATTTCTAGAGTTATTTTTCTCCATAGCTTTCTCCACTCCAGTACTCTGCCTCACAAATTCTAACTACCTCAGCCTCTCCATATTCTGATCTCTTTTCAACTCATTAAGTTGGCCATTCTCTGCTTTGGCTCTACTCCCTCTACCTCAGTCTTTCTTGTAAAGGCAAAGTGGTTATAGGAATCATCTCTTTCTATTTTATTTCCAATTTTCTCAGGGATCACAGTGCTATAGTCACTGTTGTCCAGTGTCTGATAATTGTTTCATAAACTTACTTCAGGTTTATTGTACTTTGCCGTGTTTCTGTTAGTTTCTGTCAGGAGGACGAATCTGGTATCTGTTACTCCAGCATGACCAGATGAGGAAGTCCACATGTCTCTTTTTATAATTGCTCTGATGTTTTTTTAAATAGATAATTATTTGTAGGAAAAAAATTTCACCATAAAATTATCTTTAAACTTCTCTTTCTAGCTTTACTGAAGCAGCAGTTGAGATTCCCAGTCCTCCTGAAACCCCAGCCAAACCTCCCGAACCTGAAAGTACCTTGCAGCCTGTGCTTTCTCTCATCCCAAGAGAAAAGAAGGCCCCACGTCCCCCAAAGAAGAAGTATCAGAAAGCAGGGCTGTATTCTGATGTTTACAAAACTACAGAGTAAGTAGTGGTACCTATCAGCTGACATCCTTTAAAGACCTGCCATTCTTCCATGTTTTAAATAATACTTTGACTATCAAGAAAAACAAAAAACAATACAAATGTAATATACACAAATACAAATCTCATCACAAACACCTCAGTGTTCACTGTACTCATGATATGTTGTTTGGGGCGAATTATTTTCCCTGATCTTTATCTTCTCTCTACCTTTCTAGATTATGTTTCTGTAGTTTGGATTCTAATGATGCCTGTTTTGTTAATTGAAATTAAGAAAAGGGACACTCTGCTTGTATCTAAAATGATCTTGATGGTTTTCTACATTCATTCCTCATTTGTTAAATGCTGTGTTCCAAACTATTTGCCAGATGAGTAAAATACTTCTTATTTTTAAGAACTTCATATTCTGTTGGGAAAGTTCAGCTTGATAAGTCTTCTGATGGAAACATTTTAAAACCCCAGAGAGCTATCAACTCACTATATCATTCATTAAGAAGTAGTTCACAGAGTATACTTGAGTTAGGTTTTGGACATTCAGCAGTAGTTTGCAAGATGGAGAAGGGCATTCCAGTTAGGATAGCATGTACCAAGGCACATACTAGGATGCGAAGACTTTTCATGTATTAGAACAACTCAGAAGTTCACTTTTTCTGAAATGTAGTGGTGGTGTGGAAAATAAGCATTGTGTGATAGGGACTGTGGACTTTCCTGACTCTTAAGATATTTATCCCACTAAGCTATAGGAAATTTAAAATACTATTTTTAGAAAAGGAAGTGCAAATTTGTGTTTTAAGATAACTCTGGCTGGGCTTCCCTGGTGGTGCCATGGTTCAGAGTTCGCCTGCCAATGCAGGGGACATGGGTTCGTGCCCTGGTCCGGGAAGATCCACATGCCGCGGAGCGGCTAGGCCTGTGAGCCATGGCCGCTGAGCCTGCACATCCGGAGCCTGTGCTCCGCAGGGGGAGAGGCCACAACAGTGAGAGGCCCGTGTACCACAAAAAAAAAAAAAAAAGATAATTCTGGCAACAGAGTGGAAAATGAATTGAATGAGAGAGTTACTAATGGCAGAAATTCACAGTATCCATCAAAAGGTCATGAGGAATTCTTGAATTTAGGCAAGAAAAGAATGAAATTGAAAGAGGAACAGTTACATTTTAAAGATACATCTGACTTGGTATGGTTAAAGTGATCAACATATAAATCACAACACTTTATTTTGCATTGAAAAGATCTTTCATTAATTTGCCACTGAGGTAGGTATCACATAAACTCTTTGTACTCCATTTCTGCTTCTTGGGTCATGAAAATGTTTTATTAGTTAGGCTTAGTTTCAGCTGCCAATGATAAGAAATCCTCTCAAATAACCAAGACTTTTTAAAGATAAACATTTATTTTCCTTTAATTTAAAAAAAGTTGTGAAGTACACAGTTCAGAGTTAACATGGTATCTTCACAGTGTCTTCAGGGACCTAGACTCCTTATTTTCTGTTCTTCCATTTCAACACTAAGCTTGTGTTCCTATGGTTACCTTTTGTTCCAACATAACTGCCATAAGGTCTTCATTACAGAGAGGATAAAAGAGGAAAAGGGAGTAAAAAACAAGTATTGTACCTTCTTTGTAAGGAAGCATTATGGAGTGAATGTGTTCCCCTGAAATTTCATATATTGAACCCCTAATCCCCAGTGTGATGATATTTAGAGATGGGGCCTTTGGGAAGTATTGAATAATTATAGGTTATTTGGGTGGAGCCCTCCTGAATGAGATTAACATCCTTATAAAGAGAGACACAGAGAGAGATGATTTCTCTCTCTACCATGTGAGTATACAAGAAAGCAGTATCTGCAAGCCAGGAAGAGGGCTCTCACTTAGAACCCAGCCCTGATCTTGGACTTCCCAGCCTCCAGAACAGTGAGAAATAAAATTTTGTTACTTAGACCACCAAGTCTATGGTAATTCATTATAGCAGCTAATCTGACTAAGAAAGGAAACTTCAGAACCTCATTTACAGTTACTAACTGAAACGTAGTCATGTAACCATACTTCAGCCACAGGGAAGGCTGAGAAATAATGGTCATTATTTCAGGTGACAATGCCTGAAAAAAAATTAGCATTGTCACTACAAATGAGAAAATGAAAATGCATTTGGGGAAGATCTAATACAGTTACGATTTTAAAGGAATGTTTTTGCTGAATAGAAGAGCAGGTATAAAGTTCTCTGCTAAAAACTATATTTCAAGTTTTGGTTTTGGGTTTTGGGTTTTTTTTTTTTCATATTTGGTTATGCCGGGTCTTAGTTGCGGCATGTGGGTTCTTCGTTGCCAAGTGCGGGATCTTCGTTGCGGCATGTGGGATCTAGTTCCCTGACCAGCGATCGAACCCGTGCTCCCTGCATTGGGAGCATAGAGTCTTAGCCACCGGACCACCAGGGAACTCACTGTAGTTAAAGTTTTACTTCTACTTTTTGACTAATGTACTTCTTCTGGATTAAATTCCTAAAAATGAGAGATTAATAATAAAATCAGACTGTTCCTCAAAAGATCAGTATCATCAACTACATTAGTGTTTTAAAATGTCTCTAGTCAGATAAAAGTCTTTCACTCTGTAAAGGACCTTGTTTATGTTAGAACTAGCTCTTCATCTCATAGAAATAAATGAGAAGAAAATGGCTTATTTTGGATATATATATATATTTTTTTTTTCGGTATGCGGGCCTCTCACTGTTGTGGCCTCTCAAGCTGCGCAGCACAGGCTCCAGACGCGCAGGCTCAGCGGCCATGGCTCTCGGGCCCAGCCGCTCCACAGCGTGTGGGATCCTCCCAGACCGGGGCACGAACCTGCGTCCCCTGCATCAGCAGGCGGACTCTCAACCACTGTGCCACCAGGGAAGCCTTATTTTGGAATATCTTTTAAAACATAGATCAGATAATACACATGTGCATTCCTACAAACTGTGAAGCCAGTATATTTTTGTGGGCTGGCTGTTTTTTGTTGGTAGCAATTGGGGTGGGGATTGTTTGTTTTGTTTTTTAAATTAATAAACAGTTATTCAGAGCAGTTTTAGGTTCACAACAGAATTGTTGGAAAGTATAGAGATTTTGCATATACCCCCTGTCCTTATGCATGCACAACATCCCCTACTATGGACATCCTGCACCACAGTGGTACCTTTATTACAATCAGTGAACCTGTATTGACACAGTATCACCCAAAGTTCATAGTAGGCATTAGGGTTCACTCTTGGTGCTGTGCTTTCTATGGGTTTTGGTAAATGTATAATGACATGTATCTACCACAGTAGTGTCACAGAATAGTTTCATTGCCTTAAAAGTCCTCCATGTTAGGGAAGTTTGTGTTTTGGATCACAGAATGGTACAAGGACATTGCAAGTTTACTCTTTTTTATATAAATCATTATAGGTTTTAAAAAACTATGAGGGGAGGGTGTGATTCAGTTAAAATTGTATCAAGATTAGACTCCAGGGCTTCCCTGGTGGCGCAGTGGTTGAGAGTCCGCCTGCCGATGCAGGGGACGCGGGTTTGTGCCCTGGTCCGGGAGGATCCCACATGCCGCGGAGCGGCTGGGCCTGTGAGCCATGGCCGCTGAGTCTGCGCGTCCGGAGCCTGTGCTCCGCAGTGGGAGAGGCCACAACAGTGAGAGGCCCGCGTACCGCAAAAAAAAAAAAAAAAAGATTAGACTCCAGTATCAGTATGGGAAATTAATTAGATGAGGAAATATTAGAAGTTAGAAGACCAGTTAGGAAGCAGGACACCTTTGTGGTTCTCCAGGATAGAAGTCATGTCATGAGCTGAGGTGATAGCTAAGGTGGCTGGATGTTGGAAAGAGTGGGCTCTTGAAAATTTTTTA
>NW_006785665.1:2310531-2352136 GCF_000442215.2 Lipotes vexillifer
GAAAGAGTGGACTCTTGAACATTTTTTACATTAGAATTGAAATGAATTAAAGACTGATTGGATGAAAGAATTGGGCTAGAGCCAGTGATGATCCTGATGTTTTGTTTTGTATTCCTAGGTGTATGGTGATGTCATTAATACACCAGATAAAAGTGGTACAGCCAGTACTCCTTGGTTTAAGAAAACCTCTATTACTATGTACATGTATATAGGCACCAAAGAATGTCTTAGTATTATAGTCATCAAACTATTAACCTGTGTATTAGTTTTCTGTGCCTGCTGTAATAAATTATTTAAGTTGCTTAAAGCAAGTCAAATTTATTTTATAGTCGAAATCGATCTCTCTAGGCTAAAATCAAGGTGTTAGCATAGCTGTGTGTTCCTTCTGGAGGCTCTAGGGTAGAATTCTTTTTCTTGCCTTTCCAGAATTCCTTGGCTTGGGGCCCCTTCTGTCTTCAGAACCAGCAGTGACAAGTTGAATCCTCACATTGCATCACTTCAACATTGGTTCTGTTTTCACTTTTTTTTTCCACTGACTGCCTCATTTTTGTGCCTCTTCCATTCATAAGGACCCTTGTGATTAAGTTGGGCCCAACCAGATAATCCATCTCAAAATCAACAGATTAGAAACCTCAGTTTCTTCTACATATTCCCAGCTTCTGGGGATTTTGATTTGGGGAGGGGGTTGAATATTATTGTGCCTGCTATACCCTTCTAGGTTATAGGATTTGGAATGGGGTGATGAGGTTTTTACTTCTTATTTTCTATGTGTCTTGATTGCGTGAAGTTATAAAAATGCTATATTACTTTCGGAATTTAAATTTTATCTAATAGTTTTAAGAATATGAAATATCAGATATAAATCAGGTGAATTGGAGAGTGAACTTCAGACTTTAGAGTATACATTATGGTGAAGAGCAAAATATCGAAAAATTAACACTTTGAAGGGAGCCCTTAGTTCTACGTTTGTGGGGTAAGGTTTCTACTTTTAGTACTCCTAAAAGTACTGCCACTGTCGTGTAACGTTTTGGGCAGATTACTTAGTTTCTCTGGGAGTGGTAAAAATGAAGCTTGATGTATAAAGTGAAGCTGTTGAACTACACAGTTCATATCTTAAGGTTATCCTGGCTCTCAGATACTGTGACTTCTAAGTTTTTTAAAATAAGAAACTCCCCTCATATACTTCCTTTGATTTATGGGCTACTTTTGAGCACTAAATCTGTTACAGGAAATGGGATAACTGTAATTTTCAAGCTTACAGAATATTGCTTGTTTGCATGGGAATTATATATGTAAAATATAGATGTATTTATTATATATTATATAACACTATATTATTATTTATATTACATGTATAACACATAATGTTTACATTTAGCTGTCGTTCCCTCAAAATAGTATGTATCTTTGGAAATAAAATGAAAGCATGGTGCCATCTTACATTTGATATATTATTTAAATTTTCAGAATGCTTTCATATTAAATCTGTGGGAAATGGTAAAGTAAGGGTTACTATCTACTGTTTAAGAAATTGACACAGAAAAGTTAAGGAACTTATTAAGTTTATAAAATTTATCATCGAAATCATTACTGGGGTTTTGAACACTTAGAGGTCTCACCACTCTTGTTTTACCACTGAATCATGCTGCTTGTCAGAAACTGAGGCTCAAAGGGTAGTGGATTAAAATTTATTTGTTATAGATAATCTAGTGGTTAAGGTTGGATTAAACACCAGAATATGGTTAATTTTCCCCTGAAATGCTTTAGGAACATTCTAGGTTCTAAATTCAATTTAAATATAGGAGTGTGGACTGGATGAATGCTGAACCTCACACCATTCCCTGTATGAAGTAGTTTTGAATTTTTATTTGTTAATCAATAAACTTTATTTTTTAGAGCAGTTTTAGGCAAAATGGAACAGAAAGTTCAGGGATTCCCATATGTCCCTTGTCCCCATCCACACTCAGCCTCCCTCATTTCAGCTAGACCTAACCCTTTATTTGACCAATGAGAAAACTGAAGCTATTAAAAGGTTAAATGACTTGCTCAAGTCACACAGACCATTTTTAGCAAAACAAGGTGAAAATTTCCGTTTACCTGCTTTTATCTCAATCACTAAGAAAATGAAAATAACTTGAGTGACATATTTATTTATTTATTTATTGCAGTATAATTAACATACAAAATTATAGTGGCTTCAGATGTATAACATAATGATTAGGTATTTGTGACTATTGCAAAATAATCACCACAATAAGTCTAGTTAAACTGTCACTATGCATAGTTAAAAAACTTTTTTTCTTATGATGATAAATAACTTTTGCAACATACTCTCTTAGCAACTTTCATATATGTAATACAGTATTATTAACTATAGTTACCATGCTGTATACTACATTAACATGACTGACTTCTTTCATAACTGGAAATTTGTAGCTTTTGACTCCATTCACCCATTTTGTACCTCTTGCTCTGGCGACCACCAGTCTGTTCTCTGTGTTTGTGAGCTTGGTTGCCGATTGTGTGTGTGTTTGTGTGTGTGTGCGTGTGTGTGTGGGGGGGGGGTGTTCATTTGTTTGTCTTTTGCTTTTTGTTTAATATTTACTTATTTAATTTTGGTTGCATTGGGTCTTAGTTGCAACATGAGGCATCTTCATTGCAGCATGCAGGATCTTTCGTTGCAACATGTGGGCTCTTCATTGCGGCTGCAGGCTTCTCTTTAGTTGTGGCCCGCGGGCTTAGTTACCCCGTGGCATGTGGGATCTTAGTTCCCCCACCAGGGATCAAACCCGCATCCCCTGCATTGGAAGGCGGATTCTTAACCCCTGGACCACCAGGGAAGTCCCTCATTTGTTTGTTCCACATACAGGGGAGATCATTCCGTATTTGTCTTTCTCTGTCTGACTTACTTCACTTAGCGTAATGCCCTCAAGGTCTATCTATATTCTCGCAAATGGCAAGATTTCATTCTTTGTATGACTGAATAATAGTCCATTGTGTATCTGTGTATGTGTGTTTGTGTGTATATGCTTACATATATAGCATTTTCTTTATCCATTCATCTCTCAATGGACACTTAGGTTGTTTCCCTATCTTGGCTATTGTAAATAATGCTGCAGTGAACATGAAGGTGTAGATTTCTTTTGAAGGTAGTGTTTTTGTTTTCTTCAGATAAATACCCAGAAGTGGAATTGTTAGCTCGTATGGTAGTTCTAGTTTTAATTTTTGGGGAACCTCCATACTGCTTTCCATAGTGGCTGTGCCAATTTACATCCCCATCAGCAGTGCACAAGGGTTCCCTTTTCTCCACAGCCTCACCAACACTTGTTATTTCTTGTCTTTTTGATAATAGCCATTCTGACAGGTGTGAGGTGATAGCTCATTGTGGTTTTGATTTGCATTTGCCTGATAGTGATATTGAACATATTTTCATGTACCTGTTAGTCTTCTGTATGTCTTATTTGGAAAAATGTCTAGAGCATCTGCCTATTTTTTAATCAGATTGTTTGGGTTTTTGGCTCTTGAGTTGTATGAGTCCTTTATAAATTTTGGATATTAACCCCTTGTCAGATATAATTTGCAGATATTTTCTCCCGTTAAGTAGTTTTCGTTTTGTTGATGGTTTCCTGTGCTGTGCAGAAGCTTCTTAGTTTGCTTATCTTTGCTTTTGATGCCTTTGCTTTTGGTATCATATCCAAAAAAATCATTGCCAGGACCAATGTCCAGAGTAACATTTTTTAAAACAAGAGTAGCTTCATGTTTTAAATTTTTTAATTAATTAACTATATTGTGGTTAAATATACATGGCATAAAATTTACTATTTTAATCATTTTAAGTGCACCATTCAGTAGCATTAAGTACATTACCTTGTTGTGCAGACATCACCACTGTCCACCTCCAGAACTTTTTCGTCATCTCAAACTGAATTGTTTTGTTTCTAAAGTATGAATTCTGGTATCGCATCCATGCTACCCAAGTGTGATGATATATGTAAAACCACTGGCATACAATAGGCACTCAAAGTAAATCTTAGTTGTTTCTTCTGCGTCTCACTCTCTGAAAGAGTTGTTTCCTGTCTCCTAAAAGATGTTTCCTATCCTCTTTTTTTTAATAAATAGTTTTATTGAGATGTAATTCACATCAAGTGTACAAGTCAATAGTTTTTGGTATATTACATTATTAATTTTTTAAATTGTAAAATACTTATAAAATTTGCCATTTTAGCTATTTTTAAGGTTGTACTTCAGTGGTGTTAATTATATTCACAATGTTGTACAATATTTACCACTGTCTATTTCCAAAATTTTTTCATTACCTCAAACAGAAACTCTATAATAATTAAGCAAAAACTCCCCACTCCTTCTAAAACTCTCCACAGCACATAATAAATGTCTGATGTACTTTCAGTCTCTATAATTTGCCTCTTCTGGGTACCCCATGTAAATGGAAGCATACACAGTATTTGTGTTTTGGGGTCTGGATTATTTTATTTAAGATCTCTTTAACTTTCATTCATGTTGTAGCATGTATCAGAACTTCATTCCTTTTTCTGGCTGAGTAATATTCCATTGTATGTAGATAGCACATTTTGTTTCTCTGTTAACGGGCACTTTGGTTGTTTCTGCCTTTGGGTATTGTGAACAATGCTGCAGTAAACATTGGCATACATTTATCTGTTCAGGTCCCTGTTTTCAGTCCTTTGTGTATAAACTTAGGGGTGAAATTGCTAGACCATATGATAATTCTACATTTAGCTTTTATTTATTTTTATTTTTACTTTTTATTTCTTTTGTTTATCCCCAGAAGCCCTCAAAAAATTGTAGCAGCAGTCATGCTTTTCCCTCCCCAGATGAATCTTTAGTAAAAGGCAAAAGATTCATTAGATTATGAAGAGAAGCACGAGTATCCATGTAGCTTTTAAAAGAACCACCAAGGGCTTCCCTGGTGGCGCAGTGGTTGAGAGTCTGCCTGCCGACGCAGGGGACACAGGTTCGTGCCCCGGTCCGGGAAGATCCCACATGCTGCGGAGCAGCTGGGCCCGTGAGCCATGGCCGCTGAGCCTGCGCATCGGGAGCCTGTGCTCCTCAACGGGAAAGGCCACAACAGTGAGAGGCCCTCTTACCGCCAAAAAAATGAAAAAAAAAAAAAAGAACCACCAAACTTTTCCACAGTGGCTATACCACTGAGTGTTCATTGTACAGTTAGTTACTGATTTGGGATCTTTCTTCTCTTTTAATTTATGTGTTTTCACATAAAAATTTTCCTCTTAGCGCTGCTTTTACTGCATCACGTAAGTTTTGTTCTGTTTTTGTTTTCATTCATTTCAAAGTATTTTCCAGTTTCCCTTTTGATTTTTTTATTTGACCCATTGGTTGCTTAAGAGTAGAGTATGTTGTTTAATTTCCACACATAAGTGAATTTTTCAGTTTTCCTTCATGTCTAGTTTCATTCCTTTGTGATCAGAAAAGATATTCTGTATGGTTTCAATCCTTTTTAATTTATTGACTTATTTTGTAGCCTAACATACGGTCTGTCCTAAAGAATGTTCCATGTGCACTTGAGAAAACTATGTAATCTGCTGTTGGGTAGAGTGTTATTTCTATTTCTGTTAGATCTGATTGGTTTATAATGTTGTTCTAATACTTACTGATCTTCTGTGTTGTTGTTCTGCCAACTGTTATTGTACAACTGTCTCTCTCTTAAATTCTGTCAGTGTTTCCTTCATATATTTTGGGTCCTCTGATGTTTGGTGAATATTTTGGTTTGGTTTTTTTTTTTGCTGTACACGGGCCTCTCACTGTTGTGGCCTCTCCCGCTGTGGAGCACAGGCTCCGGACACGCAGGCCCAGCGGCCATGGCTCACGGGCCCAGCCGCTCCACGGCACGCGGGATCCTCCCGGACAGGGGCACAAACCCGTGTCCCCTGCATCGGCAGGCAGACTCCCAACCACAGCGCCACCAGGGAAGCCCTGAATATTTTTTTATAATTGTTATAGCTTTATGGTGAATGGACTCTCTTGTCAGTATTTAATGTTTGTCTCTTGTAACAGTTTTTTACTTATTTACTTAAAGTCTCTTTTTCTGATATTAGTATAATCTCCTTATCTCTCTTGGTTACTATTTGCATGGAATATCTTTTTCCATCCTTTCATGTGCATCCAGTTCCCATCTTTGGATCTAAAGTGAATCTCTTGTAGACAGCATGTATGTAGTTAGATCATGTTTTATATTCATTTTGCTCCTCTCTACCTTTTGACTAGAAAGTCTCATCTATTTGCATTTATAGTAATTACTAATAAGAAAGGATTTATGCTTGCCATTTAGTTTTCCATATGTGTTATAGCTTTTTGTCCCTCATTTCCTCCTTACTGCCTTCTTTTGTACTTAGCTGATCTTCTTGCAGTTACCTGTTTGATTCCCTTCTCATTCCCTTTTGTGTATATTCTATAGCTATTTTATCTGTGGTTACCATGGAGATTACATATAACTTCCTAAAGATATAACTCTGTAATTTGAATTGATACCAACTTAACTTCAGTCACATACAAAAATGCTATTCCTGTAAAGCTCCATGCCTTCCTTTTATATTATTGATATTACAAATTACATCTTTATTCATTTTGTGCCCTAAAACATACATTAATAATTATTTTTTATGCATTTGTCTTTTTAAAATTTTTTTATTTTTGGCTGCTTTGGGTCTTCAGTACTGTGCGCAGGCTTTCTCTAGTTGTGGCGAGTGGGGGCTATTCTTCGTTGTGGTGCACATGCTTCTCATTGCGCTGGCTTCTCGTTGCAGAGCACAGGCTCTAGGCGCATGGGCTTCAGTAGTTGTGGCGCATGGGCTTAGTTGCTCTGCAGCATGTGGGATCTTCCCAGACCAGGAATCGAATCCGTATCCCCTGCAATGGCAGGTGGATTCTTAACCACTGTGCCACCAGCGAAGTCACTGCATTTGTCTTTTAAATCCTGTTTTCTATACTCTTTTCTCTGCAGTCACCCATCATGATTAAACTAAGAGCCTCTTCCCTCTTTTTTTCCTAGAAAAAAATAAAAGTCTTTTTGTTTTGTTTTGTTTTTTGGCCCCAAGGCATGTGGGATTTTAATTCCCCAACCAGGGATTGAACCCGTGGCCCCTGCAGTGGAAGCGCAGGGTCTTAACCACTGGACCGCCAGGGAAGTCCGAAAAGTGATTTTTTAATGTAATAAAAAATAAAGATTGCATTAACAGAGATGATTAAAGAACTTTCCACATGTGATTTGGCTCCTAATGTGGAGTAGAACATATCAGGCCGTCACTGTATATTGTCAGGAATTATAAATCATGATTTATGAAAGTTCAATGAAAGTTCAGTTTGCCACTTAGAAATGGAGAAGCATTGGGAGGGAATCCATAACCACATTTACATTCCATTCTATTTTTTATAGAAGCTTGGTTATGTCCAGTCTTATGGCTAAGGAAAATGTGTTTGTATCTGGCAGCAGCTCTGTTGCTCTAGCTCCCTCTAGTGATAATAAAGTGGCTTCATTAGCAATTACTATTTGTCACTTGACTGTTCTCTAATACAGGCCTTGATGGACTTTTAATAATAAGATTTAATATATTTTAATAAATAACAAGATTTAAGATACTTCAAAAAATTATATCCCATTCATACAATGGAATATTATTCAGCCTTAAAAAAGAAGTAATTTGGACACCTCCTACAATATGGATGAACCTTGAAAATATTATGCTAAGTGAAATGAATCAGTCAGAAAAAGACAAATACTGTTTGATTCCACTTATAAGAGGTACCTAGAGTAGTCAAATGCATGGAGAGAGAATGGAGAATGGTGGTTGCCAGGGGCTGGTGGCAGTTATTGTTTAATGGATACAGAGTTTCAGTATTATAAGATGAAGTGTTCTCTAGATGGATGATAGTGATGGTTGTACAACAGTGTGAATGTACTTAATACCACTGAGCTGCACACTTAAGATTGGTTAAAATGGGAAATTTTATGTTATATATATTTTACCAGGAAAACTTTGCAGGAGATCTGTTATCTCAAGTTCTGAGATATCCCTCTATTCTGTTACTGAGAGTGGAAAATGATATAGCCTTCCCTTAGGAAATGTGTGTCTCAAACTGTAAATACTATCAGAGTTCAAGGAAGAGATTAGGAAAATACAATTTTGTGATGAAAATTGGGAATTAACATATCTTAAAGTGTAGAAATTACAAATGACATCATAATTGCTATAGTAATGATGGTATTATTGTAAACTAGAAATTCGGGAAGTGAAATAATACTTTTTAAAAATATTGTTTAATAGACATGTAGTTGTGTTTTCTCTGTAAAAACACAGTATTAGCACTTTCCAACCTGAACATATCTTAGAAATTACCTAATTCACCTCCCTTAAGCCCTACATCAGTAAATCTTGCATAGGCATACAAGGGGACTACCTTCCCAGATTAAACTGTTTTATTTTTTTCACAGTGTTTTTGTTTGTTTGTTTGAAAATACTCAAATCTCTGGCAAAATTAACACTCATATACCGTACCTAAATTTATCAACATTTTGCCACATTTGCTTTAATTCTCTCTATACACACATTTACATTTTTGCAGGGGAAAAAATTTTTGTCCGGTGAAAATTTTGAAAGTAAGTTGCAGACATTCATTCACCCCTATGCATTTCAGAAGTTATCACCTTAGAACTAGGATACTCTCCTACCTAATCTTAATACCATTATCATATCTAAGAAAATAAGTAGGACTTCCCTGGTGTGCAGTGGTTAGGAATCCGCCTGCTAGGGGACACGGGTTCGACCCCTGGTTTGGGAAGATCCCACATGCTGCGGGGCAACTAAGCCTGTGCGCCGCAACTACTGAGCCTATGCTCTAGAGCCCACAAGCCACAACTACTGAGCCTGCGTGCCACAACTACTGAAGGCTGTGCGCCTAGAGCCTGTGCTCCACCACAAGAGAAGCCACCGCAATGAAAAGCCCATGCACCGCAACGAAGAGTAGCCCCTGATCGCCAGAACTAGAAAAAACTCACGCACGCAGAGCAATGAAGACCCAACACAGCCAAAAATAAAATTAATTAATTAATTAAATTTTTAAGTGGTATATCAGTAATATCATTAATATACAGCCCATACTTATATTTTCCCTATTGTCCTAAAATTATCTTTTATTTCAATTTATTTTGTTTTAATGTAGAATCCAAACAGATAACATGTGTTACACCTGATTGCTAGCTATGTGTATTATTTAATCTAGAATATTCCCTATCTTTTGTTTTTTATGAGATTGATCCTTTTTGAGGAACTTAAGCTTGTTGTGCTACATTCCACAATTTTAAAATTATTTCTTCATGATTAGATTTAGGTTAAATCTTGGTGGGAGTATTACATGTGTGATATTTCGTACTTCTAATTGCATCCCACTTACTGTTTCACTGTTGGTTATGCCATGTTTGATCACTTGGTTAAGGTGTGGTATCCACCAGATCTCTCCAATGTAAAGATACATTTTTACTGTGGTAAATTAGTAAATCATGGGGTGATAGTTGAGGCTCTGGCTTCTTCCCTAGCAGTCTTTTTTTTTTTAAATCTAATATTTTAGCATGCATTATGATCTTTGACTAAACTGGTGAGTACATTGTTAGTTGCAAACTGGTAATTTTCTAATTCTGTCATTTCTTCAACATTTATTAGCTGATATTTTTCTGGGAAGATGAGCTTTGACTTTTCTTCCCTTTACACACTCAGAACTTTTCCTTTGAGTATCGTATGGACTCATAAAAATTTTTAGGGCTTCCCTGGTGGTGCAGTGGTTGAGAGTCCGCCTGCTGATGCAGGGGACACGGGTTCGTGCCCCGGTCTGGGAGGATCCCGCATGCCGCGGAGCGGCTGGGCCCGTGAGTCGTGGCCGCTGAGCCTGCGCGTCCAGAGCCTGTGCTCTGCAGCGGGAGAGGCCACAGCAGTGACAGGCCCGTATACTGCAAAAAAAAAAAAAAAAAATTTTAATATATCATAATCCAGTACCATTACCATCATTACACATGGACAAATTTCCCAAATTTTAATCACAGAAGACACTTTAAGCTGGGCCCTGTTTCTTTTAGGCATAACCTCATTCATCTTTGAGCATTTCTCTGCTTTCTGTCCTAGAAAGGTATCATTCACCCTGGTTCTTTTGTTTGTTTTGGAATTTGCTTTTATTTCTTTGCTGTTGTTTATCAGATTTACCTTGTTCTTTCCTTGCCTCAGATCAGGAATCAGTTATTTCACTCAAGAAGTTTTGGTTTCTTTCTCTCTTTTTTCTTTTTTTCTGGTTTCTTTTTTTTTTTTTTTTTTAAATATTTATTTGGTTATGCTGGGTCTTACTTGCGGCAGGGGGGCTCTTTCGTTGCGGCCTACCAGCTCCTTAGTTGTGGCATGCGAACTCTTAGTTGCGGCGTGCATGTGGGATGTAGTTCCCTGACCAAGGATTGAACCCAGGCCCCCTGCATTGGGAGCATGGAGTCTTACTGTGCCACCAGGGAAGTCCCTGGTTTCTTTTAATGGGAATTATTTAGAAATCAAAATCTGGGTGCTTGATATGCTGTTTGCTACTAGGTTGTCATTGTTGCTGACATGTAGCAATGCTTTTAGGCTCTTTCAGAACGATGAAATAAATAAGTATATATATGCACACACATACATGTATTAATTTTCTATTACTGTGTAACACATTACCACAATTTTAGCAGCTTGAAACATTACCCATTTATTATCTCACAGATTCCCTGGAATTTTAGGAGTCTAGACATTTCTGCTCTGTGTCTCACAAGGCTGGAATCAAGGTAGCAGCCAAATCTGTGATCTCATCTGAGACTTGAGGTTCTTATCCATGCTCATATTCATTTTATTGGAGTGGTAGAACTCAGTGGTATCTTGCTTCTTTTAAGCTGCTAAGAAAGAGAGTCTGCTTCTTTAAGTCTCTAAGCTCAAGGAAAGCCTAAACCTTCAGTGTTTTTCCCCCCATTTTTCTATCAGGTTGTTAGTCTTTTTTTTTTCCCTTGATTTTTGAGAGTTCCTTATATATTAAGGAGATTTGCCCTTTGTGATATAAATTGCAACTATATTTTTTGTCAGTTTGTTATTTGTCTTTTGTGCTTATTGGCTATATGTCTTTTGTTATCCCAGTAGCATACTGCGTTGAATACTGAAATATGATGCCTTTAACTTTGGCTCTTCTGGCTTCTTCCAACTTTGTTTGGCTAATTCTGGGTCCCTTGCTATTTCCATATGAATTTCAGGATCAACTTCTTGATTTCTGCAAAAAAAAACCAGCTGGGATTTTGAAAAAAAATGTAGATTAATTGGAGAGTTTTATGTCTTACTGATATTAAGTATTTTGATCCATGAACATGGGATGTCTTTCTAGTTATTCAATTCTTTTAAAATTTCTTTTAACAGTATTTTTTAGTTTTCAGTATGTAAGTCTTGTAAGTACTTTTGTTAAACATACTCCTAAGCATTTTATTCTTTTGATGTTATTGTAAATAGAATTTTTAAATTCCATTTTATATGTTTATTGCTAATGTATAGAAATACACTTGATTTTTGTATATTGATTTTATATCCTGCAAGCCTTGCTGAACTCAATTAGTAGTCCTCATAGTATTTTAATGGATTCTGTAGTTTGACTCTGGACTTTACATATGATGATGATTTTTATCATACAAAGGTCCATATTTTCATGTAGTCAAATTTTTGTTTTGTTTTTGTTTGTATTGTGCTTCTGGATTTTGGATCATTATTAGAAAAGCTTCCCCACACCCAGGTTTTAAAAGAACTAAGAAATCCAGCCTTATTTTCTTCTAGCAAGTGTTTAACTTTGATTTTTACATCTAGTTCCCAGATTTATTTGGAATTTTTCTGGTATATAGTATTAGGCTAGGCTGTACTCAGTGGCTAAACTGAAGAGAGTTAGTCCTTACTGAGTGCCCACTATGTGCCAGTTGCTGTGTCAAGCACTTTACATATATTATCTCATTTAATCTTGTGAAAGACCAGATACTGTTATTGAAGAAGCTAAGCCTTAGAGAGAGTAAGTAATTTGTCCAGTGTTACACAGCTAGTAGGTGACATAGCTAATATTTGTATGTGGGCAATAATTGGCTGCAACACTTACACCTGTTGCCACTTTGCCTCTAACTTAAATACTGTTTGATTGTTAAAAAAAAAAAAATTGACTTGTCTGGAACATTTCATTAATTTCTACTTTAGATGGAATGTTCATTCTAGATAAGCATGTATATTTTACATTACATACTTTATGAGATAAGACATTAGGGCTGATAAAGTTTAGTAATCTGGAAATACAATTTTAACTTCTATTTTATCTAAAAATGTCATGCTCCTCAAAGGTTTTAAATTGTGAGGTAAACTAGTTTCAATTGGAGGGTTAGGGAAATTACATTACATTTTGGCATTACAAAAAAACATGCTTTTATATCCTCCCTCTACAAATTTTACATCCTCAGGACAAAAGTTCTGCCATGATGTTCATAAAGGAACATTGAAAGGGTTTATACTCCGGTTGTCTGTAGATGGTGTTCAGAATATTTTAACCCTGGTATGATCTTAATTACCTTTCAGTATGATTCTGGGCCATTTCTCCCTGTGGATAGTTGGTTGTGCTAAGATCATGTAAATTTGTGTTAATCTAAATAAAATTAGTAAAATAAATCTGTTACAGAAAATAGTGTAGGTTGGTAAAGTGTGTTGAGAGAAATGTTAACATCTTCAACAAGGTAGTTTATGAAAATAGTATTTTCAGAAGTTTAACTACCAGTGGAATAAAGAATAGATTGTCTAAGGAGAAAGAGGCTAGATTCAAGTGATTCTTAAATCCAGCAGGGGTAATGCATCAAGTTGTGGTTATAGAACTCAAATCCTTACTCCTTCACTTACTAGTTACATGAATTGGGGCATATTACTGACCTATGTCCTCAGTGTCCTCATCTAAAAAAATGGCGTGATGAAAAGTACCTAGTTGATAGAGTTTTGTGGGTTAAATGCTTGACATATATGAAGTAAATAAATATTCAATAAATTTTTTAAATGTCTAACTCCATTGTCACTAAATTTGTGACCTAGGATAAAATCAACCCTTATAAGACTTACTTTCTCTTGAATACAGTAATATGATATCCTCAGGATTGTTATTCCTCTACTCAGATTTTCTTTGAGATATAGTCGTCTCATGGTATCTGTGCGGGATTGCTTCCAGACCCCCACCCCACAGATACCAAAATGCAGAGGCTCAGTTCCCTTATGTAAAACAGTATAGTACAGTCTGCCCTGTGTATCTGCGGGTTCTCCATCCGCAAATAGGGAGGGCCAACTGTGCACTTATTTCCTACATTATAGAATCCAAAATCTTCAATAATATTTAAGACCCACCATGATCTAGTATAACCTGTTTTACTAGTCTTATCTCCAGTTACACTCCTGAAATATTCATTCCTTTAACTACAGCATCTGATAATTTCCCCCAGTTTCTCCATCCTCCACTTTACTCTTGGTGCTTGTCCTAGGTGTTTGCTCCAAGTGGTAAAAACGACCTGCCCACTAGCCTTTTACTTGCCAAATGCCATTCATCCTTTCAGACTTTACTCAAGATTTGAAATACTCCCTCATTAAATAAAAAGTTGCCTTAATTCTCCTGTAGTTGAGATTAATTTTACTTTTCTTTTCCCTTTTGTAAAGCTTAGTAGCACCTTAAGAGTTTTATCACATTCTGATTTTTAAACTAGGCATATACGCATACATGTTTGTTCCTCCACCAGACTGTAAGCTTCTTTTGGCCATGAGTATGCTTTGTTCCTCCCATGTGCCTTGAATCTATCAGTCCATTTTCTATATTATGAAAAAGAAGTAACAAACTGCCTGAATTTCTAAAAAATGTATGACTTAAATTTTCCTTAGAAAAATTTTAAATGCTAAGAGCAGCATCTGCCCTCTTATTTGGTAACAAATATGTGAGGAAATTATTATTTGTCTATCCTTTTCTTTTTCACCCAAGAAAGACATTCCAAAATGTAGTAAATGCCAGATTTTTTCTTAAAAGTTTGATGTGTATGAAAAACATTGTTTCTGTGATCAACTATTATTACATTATAATTTGTATACTCCCTTGACATTTACCAAGATCTTTTACATAGTTTTTGTTTGTCATTTATATTTAAGTACATCTAAGTCATAGTCCTAAACTCTTAGAGATTAAAATCACAACAGTCTTTACAAATATGTTCTACTATGTTTTCCAGTAGAACAGTGTTTTAACTCCTGCAATACAGTTTTTCTTACCTTTTAGTATGATTTTGGTCCTGTTTTCCCTGTGGTTATTTGGTGCTAAAGAAATTTATTCTTATTTAAACATTAATCTAAGTAAGTTGGTTTTTTGGTTTTTTTTTTTCCCCGGTACGCGGGCCTCTCACTGCCGTGGCCTCTCCCATTGCGGAGCACAGGCTCCGGACACACAGGCTCAGCAGCCATGGCTCACGGGCCCAGCCGCTCCGTGGCATGTGGGATCCTCCCGGACCGGGGCACAAACCCGTGTCCCCTGCATCGGCAGACGGACTTCCAACCACTGTGCTACCAGGGAAGCCCTCTAAATAAGTTTTTACTACCAAAGTAATTTATTGCAAAAACTTGGTTTAATATTTTCCCAAAGCATATCATGTATTTATTATTTATTTTTATGCATGGTGGGTGATAACCTAAAGAAGATTGCAAGATTTTACAGAAGTATTATATACCTTTCACCCAGATTCATCAAATGTTGATTTCTGCCACATTTCTTTCTCTACTTCCCTTTCTGCCTGCTCTTTCTCTTATACACACAGAGACATTTTTTTTCTCAGTTTTTTGATAAAAAGTTATAGACATTTTAACCAGTGACTCAGAAATATTTCAGCATGTATTTCCTATGAACCAGGACATTTTCTTCAGGATCTTAACATCACTACAATACTATTATCTAATACACAGTTAATAATCAAATTTCACTAATTGTGTCAATTATGTCCTTTATAACATTTTTTTCCTGCATTCATTCAGGATCCAATATATAATTATGCATTACATTTTGTTGCCATGTCTCTTTATTCTCCTTTAATTTGGAACACTTCTCCAGCCTTTGTCTTTCATCATATTGACATTTCTTTAAGAGTACAGAGGAGTTATTTCATAGAAGGTTCTAAAATTTGAGTTTGATGTTTCTTCATCAATAGATTAAGGTTGTCAGGAATACCACAGAAGTAATGTTTTCTTCTCAGTGAATCAAATCAGGAAGCACATGATATCATGTGTAATTGATGATATTAACTGTGATCATTCAGTCACTGTGATATCAACTACAGCAGCATTCAAATATGCAATATAATGTCATTAATTATAGTCACCATACTGTATGTTACATCTACAGGAATTATTTATTTTATAACTAGAAGTTTGTACTTTTTAACCACCTTAACCATTTCATCCCTCCCCACCCCCTCACTTCTGGCAACCATCAAATCTATTCTCTGTGTCAATGAGTTTTATGTTTTTATTTTGGTCTTTTTTTTTTTTAATAGAGTCCACATATAAGTGAGATCATAAGGTGTTTGTCTTTCTCTATCTGACTTATTTATTTAGCATCGTGCCCTCAGGGTCCTTCTGTATTGTCTCAATGACAAGATTTCCTTCTTTTCAATGGCTAAGTAATATTCCATTCATCTGTTTGTCGGTTTTTTGTGCCAATACCATACTATTCTGATTACTTCAGCTTTGTAATACAGTTTGAAATCAGGAAGTGTGATGCCTTCAGCTTTGTCCTTCTTTCTCAAGATTGCTTTGGCTATTCGGGGTCTTCTGTGGTTCCATAAAAATTTTAGGATTGTTTGTTCTTTTTCTGTGAAAAATTCCATTGGGATTTTTTTTTTATTATTGTATTGAATCTGTAGATTGCTTTGTGCAGTTATGGGTATTTTAACAATATTAATTCTTCCAGTCCATGAGCATGAAATATCTTCTCATTTATTTGTATTTTTTTCTATTTCTTTCAGCAGCATCTTATAGTTTTCAGCATACAGGTCTTTTACCTCCTTGGTTAAATTTATTCCTAGGTATTTTATTATTTTCAGTGCTATTACAAATGCAATGGTTTTCTTAATTTCTCTTTATTTATTTGGTTGCGCTGGGTCTTAGTTGAAGCAGGTGGGCTTCTTAGTTGCGGCTTGTGGACTCCTTAGTTGTGGCTCACTGGCTTCTTAGTTGCAGCACACAGGCTCCTTAGTTGTGGCACACAAACTCTTAGTTGCAGCATGCATGTGGGATTGGCCCCAGGCCCCCTGCACTGGGACCGTGGAGTCTTAACCACTGCACCACCAGGGAAGTCCCTAATTTCTAGATACACAACTGATTTTTGAATTTTGATTTTACTAAATTTGTTTATCAGTTCTAACAGTTTTTTGGTATAGTCTTTGGGGTTTTCTATGTATCATATCATATCATCTGCAAATAGAGACAGTTTCACTTCTTCCTTTTATATTTGGATGCCTTTTATTTCTTTTTCTGCCTTTTATTTCTTTTTCTTGACTAATTGCTCTGCTTATAACCTCCAGTACTATGTTGAATAAAAGCGGTGAGTGTGGGCATTCTTGTCTTGTTCCTGATCTTAGAGTAAAAGCTTTCATTCTTTCATCATTGAGTATGATGTTAGTTGTGGGCTTGTCATAAATGGCCTTTATTATGTTGAGGAACATTCCTTTACCCACTTTGTTGAGCTTTTTTTTTTTCCTAATTTATTTATTTATATTTTATTTTGGCTGCATCAGGTTGTAGCTGTGGCACACAGGATCTCGGGAATCTTTTGTTGCGGTGCACGGGTTTCTGTCTAGTTGTGGCATGTGGGTTTTTCTCTCTGTAGTTGTGACACACAGGCTCCAGAGAGCATGGGCTCTGTAGCTGGCAGCATGTGGTCTCTCTCGTTGAGGTGCGCAACCTCAGCATATGTGGCACGCAGGCTTAGTTGCCCTGTGGCATGTGGGATCTCAGTTCCCTGACCAGGGATTGAACCCATATCCCCTGCATTGGAAGGTGGATTCTTTACCACTGTACCACCAGGGAAGTCCCCTTGTTGAGCACTTTTATCATAAATTGATGTTGAATTTTATCAAATGGTTTTTCTCCATCTAAAGAGATAATCATGGGATTTTCCTGGTGGCACAGTGGTTAAGATTCTGCCTGCCAGTGCAGGGGACATGGGTTCGATCCCTGGTCTGGGAAGATCCCACATGCTGTGGAGCAACAATGCCCATGTGCCACAACTACTGACCCTGCACTCTAGAGTCCACGAGCCACAACTACTGAACCCATGTGCTGCAGCTACTGAGACCCACGTGCCTAGAGCCCATGCTCCACAACAAGAGAAGCCACTGCAATGAGAAGCCCGTGCACTACAACGAAGAGTAGCCCCCGCTCGCTGCAACCAGAGAAAGCCCACGTGCAGCAGCGAAGACCCAACACAGCCAAAAATAAATAAATAAATTGATTGATTGATTTAAAAAAATTAAAAATTAAATTAAAAAATTAAGAGATAATCATATGTTTTTTTATCATTTATATTGTTCTGGTATATCGCATTGATTTTGCAGATGTTAGACCATCCTTGCATCCCTGGAATAAATTCCACTTGATCATAAAGTACAATCCTTTTAATATATTGTTGAATTTAGTTTGCTAATGTTTTGTTGAGGATGGTTGCATGTGTTTTCATCAAGGTTATTAGCCTGTAATTTTTTTTTCTTGTAGTGTCCTTATGTTGTTTTGGTATCTGGGTGCTGCTGACCTCATAAACTGTGACAAAGAAGTGTTTCCTTCTCTTCTGTTTTTTGGAAGTGTTTGAGAAGGATTTATATTAATTCTTCTTTATTGTTTGGTAGAATTCACCAGTGAAGCCCTCTGTTCCTGGATTTTTGTTGTTGGGAGGTTTTGATTACTGATTCAATCTCCTTACTAGTTATCTGGCTGCTCAGATTTTCTATTTTTTTCACAATTCAGTCTTGGTAGGTTGTATGTTTCTAGGAATTCATCCATTTCTTCTAGGTTGTCCAGTTATTGGCATATAATTGTTTGCAGTAGTATCTTATGATCTTTTGTGTTTCTGAGGTATCAGTTATAACATCTCCTCTTTCATTTCATTTTGTTTATTTGAGTCTTCTCTTTTTCTGGGTTAGTCTAGCTAAAGCTTTGTCTATTTTGTTTATCTTTTCAAAAAAACAGTTCTTAGTTTCATTGATCTTTTGTCTTTTTAGTCTCTATTTCATTTATTTCCACTCTGATCTTTGTTATTTCTTTCCTTCTTTGGCCTTAGTATGTTCCTTATCTGGTTCCATGAGTTGTAAAGTTAGGTTGTTTATTTGAGATTTTTTTTGGTTTCTTAATTTATCGCTATGAACTTCCCTCTTAGAACTGCTTTTGTGGCATCCCATAAGTTTTGGTATGTTGCCTTTTCATTTGTTTCAAGATTTGCTTTATATCTCTTTTTCTTCATTGACCCTTTGGTTGTTGAGTAGCATTGTTGTTTAATCTCCACATATTTGTGAATTTTCTAGTTTCCTTCTTGTAATTAACTTGTACTTTTATACTATTATGGTGGAAAAAATGGTTGATAAGACTTCAGTCTTCTTAAATTTATTAAGATTTTTTTTTTGTGACCTAACATACGATCTGTCCTGGAGAATGTTCCACGCGCACTTGAGAATAATATGTATTTTGTTTCTTTGGAATGGAATATTTTGTATATATCTGTTAAGTCCACCTCAGTGTGTTTAATTAGAAGCCTACCCCTTGAGGCCACAGCTACGAAGATTAATAAGCTAATAAGCCTCTTTCATAGAAAGACTGGGCATTTCTGTCTGCTGCCTCTTCTCTGTGCCCTGAGGTGGGGGTGGGAGGTAGCTAGTTAAGAACTGTTTCTCTGTTTGTTACAGTGCTATGGGGCCTGTGATTCTAAGCCCCGCTGCCCACCGGAGCCACGTGATCAAGGGATGTCCCCAGGTTGGCAGCTGCAAAAACCAGGGCTCCAGATGTGCACAAGCTCCTTTGTAGGCAATACCATTGACCTGGAGTGAGGCAGAGGGATAATACAAAGATCTGGAGGCTGGTAGGTGCAGAGGCTGGCATCTACCAGCCTCCGCAGTCTTTGGAGAATATCTTAGTCTGCCCCCCTAGATGTGTGTGATGTTAGATACCTGCCCCTCAGGTCAGAGATCTAAGATAATCAAATGGCCTCTTTCACAGAAAGACTGGGTATGTTTCAGCCACCTCCTTCTGCACTGTGTGCTGGGAGGTTAGCCACAGTGAATTCATGCAAGCCCTTTCAGAACTGTTTCTCAGTTTGCTGTATAGTCTTTTGAGTCTCGTGGACACAAGCCCCATTGGCTTTTAGAGCTAGATGTTTTGGGGGCCCATATCTCAACTGGAGGTCTTAAAAGTTGGAGTACCAGATGTGGGGTTCAAAGCCTTTGCTCCTCAGGGAGAAGCTTGGAGTTGTGAGTGCCCTCCTGATTGTGGATTGCTGTTCCATGGATGAGGTTTGCGGTGAGACTGTGATCTCGGCCTCTCCTAACCATTTCGATGTGGTTTTTTTCTTGTTAGCGCAATGTGTACGAGTCACTCAGCTACTTTTAGGGTTCTTTCAGAGGAAATTTTTCTTCGTGTAACTTGTGGGTTCACAGTGTCTCTGGGAGGAGGTGAGTTCAGGATCTTCCTTCATCTCCATCTTGAACCAGAAGCCTACATACATTGTTTATTTGTTTGTTTATTGTTGAACCTTTGAAATTCCCATTTTTCTCCAGCTCTGTTAGCTGAAAGAGCCTACAGTGATGTCCCACCAGTTGTGAGCACACTTAGTGTATAGAGTTTGGTTATTTTTATTATTTATTTATTTTTAAACATTTATTTGTTTTTTTAATTTTATTTTTTGGCTGAGTTGGTCTTTGTTGCGGTGCGTGGGCTTCCCACTGAGGTGGCTTCTCTTGTTGCAGAGCATGGACTCTAAGTGCGCAGGCCTCAGTAGTTGCAGCACACGGGCTCAGTAGTTGTGGCTTGTGGGCTCCAGAGTGCAGGCTGAGCAGTTGTGGAGCATGAGCTTAGTTGCTCCGCGACATGTGGGATCTTGCCGAACCAGAGCTCAAACCCATGTCCCCTGCATTAGCAAGAGGACTCTTAAACACTGCGCCACCAGTGAAGTCTCTAGAGTTTGGTTTTTAAATACCGTTTCCCACTGAGAGGAACTAAAGCTCCTTGGAGAAATGGCTGATTCAGGGGTGGGTCAGGGAATGCACAAGATGAGCCTGAAACATCATGTTTATACCAATTTTGTTGCAAGTTAGTATGGAAAAAATGTTTGACTGAAATGAGAAATAGCCAAATTAACATGTATTCTGATTTTGTGATGTATACCATGCTGCGTTTCTTTTCCTCCTTTAATCCGAGTGAAAGAATTTACAAGAACAATATTTTCTTCTTAAAGATCACCTATAAGTCCAGCTACTTTTTTTCTTCCCAACAACTCTGTAACATAGCATTCATTGCCTTTTAGTTCATAGTTCTCATATATGAGTGATTAGTTCATAGTTTTCATATGTCAGTGACTATTAATATGGGTAGCTAAATTTGTGAATAGTATTATGACAAGCATAGCTTTTGATTTCTTAGCTCTCCAGTGTTTATATTTAGGAATTTGCAATAAATTTATCACGTTTAATCTTTGTTCATTTTGTCTTTAATGAAAAGTCTACTCTGTTTAACTTTGTTTTGTGTTTTAATGTTTTAGTAATATTATCTTTAGCTAATGCAACAAAGATTGTAGAATCAGGGCTTCCCTGGTGGCGCAGTGCTTGAGAGTCCGCCTGCCGATGCAGGAGACGCGGGTTCGTGCCCCGTTTCGGGAGGATCCCACATGCCGCGGAGCAGCTGGGCCCGTGAGCTCATGGCCGCTGGGCCTGCGCGTCCGGAGCCTGTGCTCCGCAAATGGGAGAGGCCACGACAGTGAGAGGCCCGCATAACGCAAGAAAAAAAAAAAAAAAAAAAGATTGTAGAATCATATTCAGAATTTTAGTGGATGTCTATTCACTGAAAATACAGTGCACGTTGCTAGGAAGGGCTTTCATTTCCTTTTGGAATTCCAGCTACACTGGAAGCTCCCTTTGTTACTAAAGTGACTTAAAACTTGAAGTGTATGTTCTAATCTATGAGTTTGTTCCCAAGTTGTTTCTCAGCCATTTACTATGAACAGTATCTACCTAATCCATTAGCATTTAGGACTTGTTCTATGAGTCATTTCTATAATCAACCAACAACAACTACGACAAAACTAAGCTTAATGAAGCTTATCTTTGTTAAAGGAAGACTAGAGACAAATATATATATTTATATAATTCCACTAAAAGTTTTGCAAGCAAATCCAGGCTTTAAAAGAAGTATTCTTGTGCAATTACCATACTCTTTTGATGACTGTGGCTTTGTAGTATAGTCTGAAGTCAGGGAGCCTGATTCCTCTAGCTCCGTTATTCTTTCTCAAGATTGCTTTGGCTATTTGTGATCTTTTGTGTTTCCATACAAACTGTAAAACTTTTTGTTCTAATTCTGTGAAAAATGCCATTGGTAATTTGAGAGAGATTGCATTGAATCTTGCAGATTGCTTTGGGTAGTGTAGTCATTTTCACAATATTGAGCCTTCCAATCCAAGAACATGGTCTATCTCTGTATCTGTTTGTGTAATCTTTTATTTCTTTCATCAATATATTGTAGTTTTCTGAGTACAGGTCTTTTGCCTCCTTAGGTAGGTTTATTCCTAGGTATTTCATTCTCTTTTTTTTTTAAAATAAATTTATTTATTTATTTATTTATGGCTGCATTAGGTCTTCGTTTTGCTGCACACCGGCTTTCTGTAGTTGCAGCTAGTGGGGGCTACTCTTCCTTGCGGTGTGTGGGCTTCATCACAGTGGCTTCTCTTGTTCTATGGAGCACAGCCTCTAGGCGCATGGGCTTCAGTAGTTGTGGCTCGCAGGCTCAGTAGTGGCATGCAGGCTCTAGAACACATTCTCAGTAGTTGTGGCACATGGACTTAGTTGTTCCACAGCATGTGAGATCTTCTTGGACCAGGGCTCGAAGCCGTGTCCCCTGCGTTGGCAGTCAGATTCTTAACCACTGCGCCACCAGTAAAGTCCCTATTTTATTCTTTTTGATGCGATGGTAAATGGGATCATTCCCTTGATTTCTCTTTCTAATCTTTTGTTGTTAGTGTATAGGAATGCAAGAGAAAGCAAGTGATTACACTGTTGGTGGGAATGTAAACTGGTACAGCCACTGTGGAGAACACTATGGAGTTGCCTTTAAAAAGTAAAAATAGAACTGCCATATAATCCAGCAATCCCACTCCTGGGCACATATCCAGTGAAAATCATAATTCAAAAAAATACATGGGACAAAGAGGAACCAAGATGGCAGAGTAGAAGGACATGCTCTCCCTCCCTCTTGTGAGAACACCAGGGTCACAACTAGCTGCTGGACAGTCATCAACAGGAAGACATGGGAGCTCACCAAAAAAGATACCCCACATCCAAAGACAAAGGAGAAGCCACAATGAGACGGTAGGGGCGCAATTACAGTAAAATCAAATCCCATAACTGCTGGGTGGGTGGCTCACAGACTGGAGAACACTTATACCACAGAAGTCCACCCACTGGAGTGAAGGTTCTGAGCCCCACATCAGGCTTCCCAACCTGGGGGTCCGGCAATGGGAGGAGGAATTCCTAGAGAATCAGACTTTTAAACCTAGTGGGATTTGATTGCAGGACTTCGACAGGACTGGGGGCAACAGAGACTCTACTCTTGGAGAGCACACACGAAGTAGTGTGTGCATTGGGATCCAAGCGAAGGAGCAGTGACCCCATGGGATACTGAACCAGACCTACCTGCTAGTGTTGGAGGGTCTCCTGCAGAGGCGGGGGTTGGCTGTGCCTCACCTTGGGGACAAGGGCACTGGCAGCAGAAGTTCTGGGAAGTACTACTTGGCGTGAGCCCTCCCAGAGTCTGTCATTAGCCCCACCAAAAAGCCCAGGTAGGCTCCAGTGTTGGGTTGCCTCAGGCCAAACAACCAACAGAGAGGGAGCCCAGCCCCACCCATCAGCAGTCAAGCGGATTAAAGTTTTACTGACCTCTGCCCAGCAGAACGACAGTCAGCTCTACCCACCACCAGTCCCTCCCATCAGGAAACTTACACATGCCTCTTAGATAGCCTCATCCACCAGAGGGCAGACAGCAGAAGCAAGAAGAACTACAATCCTGCAGCCTGAGGAACAAAAACCACATTCATAAGAAGACAGACAAGATGAAAAGGCAGAGGGCTATGTACCAGATGAAGGAACAAGATAAAACCCCAGAAAAACAACTAAATGAAGTGGAGATAGGCAACCTTCCAGAAAAAGAATTCAGAATAATGATAGTGAAGAAGATCTAGGACCTTGGAAAAAGAATGGAGAAGATGCAAAAAATGTTTAACAAAGACCTAGAAGAATTAAAGGGCAAACAAACAGAGATGAACAATACAATAACTGAAACGAAAACTCCACTAGAAAGAATCAATAACAAAATAACTGAGGCAGAAGAATGGATAAGTGACCTGAAAGACAGAATGGTGGAATTCACTGCAGCAGAATAGAATAAAGAAAAAAGAATGAAAAGAAATGAGGACAGCCTAAGAGACCTCTGAGACAATATTAAACACAACAACATTCGCATTATAGGGGTCACAGAAGGAGAAGAGAGAGAGAAAGGACCCGATAAAATAGTTGAAGATATTATAGTCGAAAACTTCCCTAACACAGGAAAGGAAATAGCCACCCAAGTCCAGGAAGCACAGCAAGTCCCATATAGGATAAACCCAAGGAGAAACATGCCGAGACACATAGTAATCAAATTGGCAAAAATTAAAGACAAAGAAAGAAGCAAGGGAAAAATGATAAATAACATACAAGGGAACTCCCATAAGGTTAACAGCTGATTTCTCAGCAGAAACTCTACAAACCAGAAGGGAGTGGCATGATATACTTAAAGTGATGAAAGGGAAGCACCTACAACCGAGATTACTCTCCCCAGCCAGGATCTCATTCAGATTCGATGGAGAAATCAAAAGCTTTACAGACAAGCAAAAACTAAGAGAATTCAGCACCACCAAACCAGCTCTACAACAAATGCTAAAGCAACTTCTCTAAGTGGGAAACACAAGAGAAGAAAAGGACCTACAAAAACAAACCCAAAACAATTAAGAAAATGGTCATAGGAACATACATATCGATAATTACCTTAAACGTAAATGGATTAAATTCTCTAACCAAAAGACACAGGCTTACTGAATGGATACAAAAACAAGACCCATATTATATGCTGTCTACAAGAGACCCACTTCCGACCTAGGGACGAATACAGACTGAAAGTGAGGGGATGGAAAAAGATATTCCACGCAAATGGAAATCAAAAGAAAGCTGGAGTAGCAATACTCATATCAGATAAAACAGACTTTAAAATAATGTTACAAGAGACAAGGAAGGACACTACGACATGATCAAGGGATCAATCCAAGAAGAATATACAATTATAAATATATATGCACCCAACATAGGAGCACCTCAATACATAAGGCAAGGGCTAAGAGCTATGAAAGAGGAAATCAACAGTAACACAATAATAGTGGAGGACTTTAACACCTCACTTACACCAATGGACAGATCATCCAAAATGAAAGTAAATAAGGAAACAGAAGCTTTAATGACACAATAGACCACATAGATTTAATTGATATTTATAGGACATTCCATCCAAAACAGCAGATTACACTTTCTTCTCAAGTGTGTACGGAAGATTCTCCAGGATAGATCACATCTTGGGTCACAAATCAAGCCTCAGTAAATTTAAGAAAATTGAAATCATATTAAGCATCTTTTCTGACCACAATACTATGAGATTTTAAATGAATTACAGGGAAAAAAACGTAAAAAACAAACACATGGAGGCTAAACAATACACTAGTAAATAACCAAGAGATCACTGAAGAAATCAAAGAGGAAATCAAAAAATACCTAGAGACAAATGACAATGAAAGCACAACAATCCAAAACCTATGGGATGCAGCAAGAGCAGTTCTAAGAGGGAAGTTTATAGCTAAACAATCCTACCTCAAGAAACAAGAAAAATCTCAAGTAAACAATCTAACCTTATACCTAAAGGAGCTAGAGAAAGAAGAACAAACAAAACCCAAAGTCAGCAGAAGGAAAGAAATCTTAAAGATCACAGCAGAAATAAATGAAATAGAAACAAAGAAAACAATTGCAAAGATCAATAAAACTAAAAGCTGGTTCTTTGAGAAGATAAACAAAATTGATAAACCACTAGCCAGACTCATCAAGAAAAAGAGGGAGAGGACTCAAATCAATAAAATTAGAAACGAAAAAGGAGAAGTTACAACAGACACCGCAGAAATACAAAGCATCCTAAGAGAATACTTACTACAAGCAACTCTATGCCAATAAAATGGACAACCTAGAAGAAATGGACAAATTCTTAGAAAGGTATAACCTTCCAAGACCGAACCAGGAAGAAATAGAAAGTATGAACAGACCAATTACAAGTAATGAAATTGAAGCTGTGATTAAAAATCTTCCAAGGAAGTCCAGGACCAGATGGCTTCGCAGGTGAATTCTATCAAACATTCAGAGAAGAGCTAACACCCATCCTTCTCAAACTATTCCAAAAAATTGCAGAGTGAGGAATACTCCCAAACTCATTCTGTGAGGCCACCATCACACTGATACCAAAACCAGACAAAGATACTACAAAGAAAGAAAATTACAGACCAGATATCACTGATGAATGTAGATGCAAAAATCCTCAACAAAATTCAGGAAAAGCTTTTGACAAAATTCAACACCCATTTATGATAAAAACTCTGAAAGTTGGCATAGAGGGAACTTACCTCAACATGATAAAGACCATATATGACAAACCCACAGCAAACGTCATTCTCAATGGTGAAAAACTGAAAGCATTTCCTCTAAGATCAGGAACAAGACAAGGATGTCCACTCTCACCACTATTTTTCAACATAGGTTGGGAAGTCCTAGCCACAGCAATCAAAGAAGAAAAAGAAATAAAAGGAATACAAATTGGAAAAGAAGAAGTAAAACTGTCACTGTTTGCAGATGACATGATACTATACATAGAGAATCCTAAAAATGCCACCAGAAAACTACTAAAGCTAATCAATGAATTCAGTAAAGTTGCAGGATACAAAATTAATGCACAGAAGTCTCTTGCATTCCTATATACTGATGATGAAAAATCTGAAAGAGAAATTAAGGAAAGACTCTCATTTACCATTGCAACAAAAGGAATAAAATACCTAGGAATAAACCTACCTAGGGAGACAAAAGACCTGTATGCAGAAAACTGTAAGACACTGATGAAAGAAATTAAAGACGATACCAACAGATGGAGATATACCATGTTCTCGGATTGGAAGAATCAATATTGTGAAAATGACTATACTACCCAGAGCAATCTACAGATTCAGTGCAATCCCTATCAAATTACCAATGGCTTTTTTTTACAGAAGTAGAACAAAAAAATCTTAAAATTTTATGGAGACACAAAAGACTCTGAATAGCCAAAGCAGTCTTGAGGGAAAAAAACAGAGCTGGAGGAATCAGACTCCCTGACTTCAGACTATACTATAAATCTACATTAATCAAGACAATATGGTACTGGCCCAAAAGCAGAAACATAGATCAATGGAACAAGATAGAAAGCCCAGAGATAAACCCACGCACCTATGGTCAACTAATCTATGATAAAGGAGGCAAAGATAGACAATGGAGAAAAGATAGTCTCTTCAATAAGTGGTGCTGGGAAAACTGGACAGCTACATGTAAAAGAATGAAATTAGAAGACTCCCTAACACCATGCACAAAAATAAATTCAAAATGGATTCGAGACCTAAATTTAAGACTGGACACTATAAAACTCTTAGAAGAAAACATAGGAAGAACATTCTTTGACATAAATCACAGCAAGATCTTTTTTGATCCACCTCCTAGAGTAATGGAAATAAAAATAAACAAATGGGACCTAATGAAACTTCAAAGCTTTTGCACAGCAAAGGAAACCATAAGACGAAAATACAACCCTCAGAATGGGAGAAAATATTTGTGAACAAATGAACGGACAAAGGATTGATCTCCAAAATATATAAACAGCTCATGTGACTCAATATTAAAGAAACAAACAACCCAATCCAAAAATGGGCAGAAGACCTAAATAGACATTTCTCCAAAGAAGCCATACAGATGGCGAAGAAGCACATGAAAAGCTGCTCAGCATCACTAATTATTAGAGAAATGAAAATCAAAACTACAGTGAGATATCACCTCACACCGGTTAGAATGGGCATCATCAGAAAATTTACAAACAACAAATGCTGGAGAGGATGTGGAAGAAAGGGAACTTTCTTGCACTGTTGGTAGGAATGTAAATTGATACAGCCATTGTGGAGAACAGTATGGAGCTTCCTTAAAAAACTAAAAATAGAACTACCATATGGTCCAGCAATCCCACTACTGGGTGTATACCCAGAGAAAAACATAATTCAAAAAGACATATGCACCCCAGTGTTCATTGCAGCAGTATTTACAATAGCCAGGTCATGGAAGCAACCTAAATGTCCATCAACAGACAAATGGATAAAAAAGATGTGGTACATATACACAATGGAATATTACTCAGCCATAAAAAGGAATGAAATTGGGTCATGTTTTGAGACGTGGATGGATCTAGAGACTGTCATACAGAGTGAAGTAAGTCAGAAAGAGAAAAACAAATATCGTATATTAACCCATGTATGTGGCACCTAGAAAAATTGTACAGATGTACCGGTTTCCAGGGCAGAAGTTGAGACACATATGTAGAGAACAAACGTATGGACACCAAGAGGGGAAAGCCTCCAGGGGCAGGGGGTGTGATGAATTGGGCGATTGGGATTGACATGTATATACTGATGTGTATAAAATTGATGACTGATAAGAACCTGCTGTATAAAAAAATAAAATAAAAGTTAAAAAAAATACATATATATATACATGCACCCCAGTGTGCATTGCAGCCCTTTTTTTTTAATAAGTTTATTTTATTTTTATTTTTTTGGCTGCATTGGGTCTTCACTGCTGCACGCAGGCTCTTTCCAGTTGCAGCGAGCGGGCTCTAGGCGCGTGGGCTTCAGCAGTTATGGCTCACAGGCTCTAGAGCGCAGGCTCAGCAGTCGTGGCGCACGGGCCCAGCCGCTCCATGACATGTGGGATCCTCCCGGACCAGGGCTCAAACCCGTGACCCCCGCATTGGCAGGCAGATTCTGAACCTCTGTGCTACAAGGGAAGCCCCATTGCAGCACTTTTAACAACAGCCAGGACATGGAGCCAGCCTCAGTGTCCATCAACAGAAGAATGGATAAAGAAGATGTGGCACATATATACAATGGAATATTACTCAGCCATAAAAAAGAATGAAACAATGCCATTTACAGCAACATGGATGGTCTTAGAGATTGTCATACTAAGTGAAGTAAGTTAGACAGAGGAAGACAGTATCATATGATATCACTTATATGTGAAATCTAAAAAAAAAGGCTACAAATGAACTTATCTGCAAAACAGAAATAGAGTTACAGATGTAGAAAATAAACTTATGGCTACCGGGCGGTAAGGGAGGAGGGGGATAAATTGGAAGATTGGGATTGACACGTACACACTACTATATATAAAGTAGGTAACTAATAAGTTCTCTGTATAGCACAGAGAACTCTACTCAATACTATGTAATGGCCTATATGGGAAAAGAATCTAAAAAAGATTGGATATATGTATATATATATATATATATATATATATAAACAGATTCACTTTGCTGTACACCTGAAACTAACACAACATTATAAGTCAACTATACCCCAATAAAATTTTTCTTTTTTAAGTATTCTTCATATGAAAAATGCAATAGGTTTTTCAGTGAAACCCATACATAAGAGTACTAAGTATACAGTTGTCTGTTCTTGGTGGGAAAATCTAGCAGTTTTCTCACATGATTATCATATTCACAGAGATGATAACATTACATCTCCTCAGACATCTGCATTGCAAAAATTAGGGGAATAGTTGTTACAGATTAAATAACTTATCCAAAATGGCTCTTGTGCAAGGTATCAGTTTTACTTTCTCAGTTCCTCTTTGTAGTTAAGTCTCCACTCTAAGGTGGAGATTTTACCACACAAATTTTTTAAATTTTATAGAAATATAAACATTTGATTTATACAGTTGTGTTAATTTCTGCTGTACTCAAAGTGACTCAGTTATATATATACTTTTTCATATTCTTTTCCATTATGGCTTATCACAGCGTATTAAATATAGTCCCCTGTGCTATACAGTAGGACCTTGTTGTTTATCCATCCTATATATACTAGTTTGCATCTGCTAATCCCAAACTCTCAATCCTTCCCTCCCCAACCCCCACCACCTTGGCAACCACAAATGTGTTCTGTATGTCTGTGAGTCTGTTTCTGTTACTTAGATATGTTCATTTGTGTCGCATTTTAGATTCCACATATAAGTTATCATATATTGTATTTGTCTTTCTCTTTCTGACTTACTCAGTATGATAATCTCTAGTTGCATCCATGTTGCTGCAAATGGCATTATTTCATTCTTTTTTATGGCTGAGTAGTATTCCATTGTGTGTGTAGATAGATAGGTAGATAGATAGATACACACACACACACACACACACACACACACACACACACACACACCACATCTTCTTTATCCTTTCATCTGTCAGTGGACATTTAGGTTGTGAACCTTTTGGTTGTTTCCATGTCTTGGCTATTGTCAATGGTGCTGCTATGAACATAGCAGGTGCATGTATCTTTTTGGATTATAGTTTTGTATGGATATATGCCCAGGAGTGGGATTGCTAGATCATGTGGCAACTCTGTTTTTAGATTTTTAAGGAACTGCCATACTGTTTTCCATAATGGCTGCACCAGTTTACCTTCCCACCAACAGTGTAAGAGGGTTCCCTTTTCACCACACCCTCCCCAACATTTATTGTTTATAGACTTTTTATTTATGGCCATTCTGACTGGTGTGAGGTGGTACCTCATTGTAGTTTTGATTTGCATTTCTCTAATAATTAGCGATGATAAGCATCTTTTATCTGCCTATTGACCATCTGTATATCTTCTTTGGAAAAATGTCTATTTGGTCTTCTGCCCATTTTTCATTTGGGTTGTTTGGTTTTTTGTTACTGCGTTGTATGAGCTGTTTGTATATTTTGGAAATTCTTGTATCCTTCCACCTTGCTGAATTCGTTTACCAGTTTTATTAGTTTTTGTGTGGAACCTCTAGGGTTTTCTTTTTTAATATAAATTTATTTATTTATTGGCTGCTTTGAGTCTTCGTTGCTGTGCGTGGGCTTTCTCTAGTTGTGGCAAGCAGGGGCTACTCTTCGTTGCAGTTCATGAGCTTCTCATTGCAGTAGCTTCTCTTGCTGCGGAGCATGGGCTCTAGGCGCGCAGGCTTTAGTAGTTGTGGCACGCAGGCTCAGTAGTTGTGGCTCGCAGGCTCTAGAGTGCAGGCTCAGTAGTTGTGGCACATGGGCTTAGTTGCTCCACGGCATTTGAGATCTTCCCAGACCAGGGCTCGAATCCATGTCCCCCGCATTGGCAGGGGGATTCTTAACCACTGCACCACCAGGGAAGTCCTAGGATTTTCTGTATATAGTATCATGTCATCTGCATCTAAGGACAATTTTACCAATTTGAATACCTTTTATTTCTTTTTCTTGTCTGATTGCTGTGGCTAAGAATTCCAATAAGAGAAGTGTTAAGAGAAGTGGTAAGAGTGGGCATCCTTGTCTTGTTACACATTTTAGTGGGAAGCTTTCAGCTTTTCACTGTTGAGTATTATATTGACTCTGGGATTGTCAAAAATAGCTTTTATTATGTTGATATATTCCCTCTATACCCAGTTTGGTAAGAGTTTTTATCATGAATGGGTGTTGAACTTTATTGAATGCTTTTTCTGCATCTATTGAGTTGATCATGTAGTTTTTATCTTTTCTTTTTGTTGATGTGGTGTATCACACTGATTGATTTGAGTATGTTGAACCATTCTTGTGACTCTGGAATGAATCCAACTTGGTCATGGTGTATATCTCTTACCACATACATTTGTTTAGTGATTTCTGATTAAGTATCATTAATTTGATGTAAAATAAGGCCAATTTTATTTACATATATTGATATATACAGTATATTATTAATTAATATACAAAAATCTCCTTGTAATATGATTATAGCAACTAGAGCAACATGTTTCTAAGGGTTCAGAATCAGCTACTGGTTGGAAACCTTTATAAAAGTTTTAATTTACTTTTCTGTCAGAAGTATTTTATTGCCCTTTTGAACTCATCTACAAAGATGAGGAACCAAAAGCCTTCCAACTCTGTCAAATTTCACATGGGAGACCTATAACTGTAGGAAAATCCTATTTTATTTTATTTCGGTTTTTTTATTATTATTATTTACTTTTTGCGGTACACGGGCCTCCCACTGTTGTGGCCTCTCCCATTGCGGAGCACAGGCTCCGGACGCGCAGGCTCAGCAGCCATGGCTCACGGGCCCAGCTACTCCGCAGCATGTGGGATCTTCCCGGACCGGGGCACGAACCCATGTCCCCTGCATCGGCAGGCGGACTCTCAACCACTGCGCCACCAGGGAAGCCCCATTTTGTTTTATTTTATTTGGCTGCGCTGGGTCTTCATTGCGGTGCTTGGACTTGTCTGATTGTGGCACCTGGGCTGTCTAGTTGTGGCCTGCAGGCTCCAGAGCGCATGGGCTCAGTAGTTGTGGCACACGGGCTCTCTAGGTGTGGCGTGCAGGCTTAGTTGCCCCGCGGCATGTGGGATCTTAGTTCCCTGACCAAGGATTAGACCCATGTCTCCTGAATTGGAACGCGGATTCTTAACCACTGGACCACCAGGGAAGTCCCTGTAGGAAAATCCTCTTACTTTAAAATCCCCATATTTGTCAGTGTTCCCGACCTGCCAAGAGTGACATTACTTACTCCCTTTAAATTATGGGATTCCATAAGCCATAGAATAAATAGCAGGCCAGTTTCCTGAGAGGACTGTATAGGTATCATTTATGCTTATGAAGTGTACATCTTGTCCTTATTAGTGATCTTGTCATATAAAATTAAATAAGATTCTTCATGGTTACAAATTTGGTTTATCCAATTATATATCATACCAAACCTACATAATTTAACTACATTGTCATAAAAAGTATAGAAACCGTTAGGTAATAGAAAATTTATTTGTTGGTCTCTGCCCCCAGTTTCTGATACGGGACTCCTAAAATCCTTATAATTTCCTAAGGGATAGGAAAATTTAGGAGCGTCTCTTGTTCTAATATTTGTCTTTGACTCTATCCCTGAAACAGGGCTCCCAAAACCCTTGTAAATTCCTAAGTGATAAGAGCACTATGAGCATCTTTTTTTTTCTAAAAGGCATCTCTGGGTGGGCTCCTGGATGGCCCTTGGTCATCAGAAAGTCCAAGCCATGATTAGAAGTTTGGAATTTTCAGCCCCATCCTGCCATCCTCCGGAAAAGGGAGAGGGCCTGGAAATTTGAGCTAATAATTGATCATGCCTATGTTAGAAAGCCTCTATAAAATCCCAGTAGTACAGAGTTCAGAGATCTTCCAGGTTGGTGAACAATTGGAGGTACAAGGAGAGTGACACACCCAGAGAGGTAATGGAGACTCTACACCTCTTCCCACATACTTTGCCTATGCATCTCTTCCATCTGGATGTTCACCTGTATCCTTTATCATATCCTTTAATAAGCTGGTAAACGTAAGTAAGTGTTTCCCTGAGTTATGTGACTGGTGAACAGCTATAGCAAATTAATCAGACCTGAGAGAGGGGGTAATGGGGACCTCCAATTTGTAGGACATAAGTTGTGGATAAACTGGGGACTTACTATTTTCAGTTGACATCTGAGGTAGAGTGGAGGCAGACTTGTGAGACTGAGCCCTTAACCTGTGGGATCTGACAGTGTCTCCAGGTAGGTAGTGTTAGACTTGAGTTAAATTTTAGGACACCTAGCTGGTGTGAAGAGAATTGGTTGACGTAGTGAAAAACTTCCGCACATTTTATGACCAGGTGTCAGAAGTCAAGTGTTCTGTGTAAAAGTAAGGTGATACACAGGAAAGAAACTCACAGTAGGAAAGAACTGGGTGTTTTGCACATAGGAAGGAAAATGGGTTTTTCAAAATAGGAGCATAAAAAGCAGTTTACATTATATGTACACAGGCATACCTCAGAGACACTGCAGGTAGAATACCAGACCACTGCAATAAAGTGAATATTGCAAGAAAGGGAGTCACACGGAGCTCTTGGTTTCCCAGCACATGTGAAAGATATATTTACACTATACTGTAGTCTATTAAGTGTGCAATAGCATTATGTCTGAAAAAACAATGTACATGCCTTAATTAAAAAATACTTGATTGCCAAAAAGTGCTAACCATCATCTGAGTCTTCAGCGAGTTGTAATCTCTTTGCTGTTAGAGGGCCTTGCCTCGACGTTGATGGCTGCTGACTGATCAGGGTGGTGGTTGCTGAAGGCTGGGGTGGCTGAGGCAGTTTCTCAAGACAAGGCAGCAGTGCAGTTTGCTGCATCTTTGACTCTTCCTTTCATGAATGATTTCTCTGCAGCATGCAGTACTCTCTTTTTTTTCTCTCATGCAATGCTCTCTGATAGCATTTTACCCACAGAACTTCTTTCAAAATTGGAGTCAATCCTCTCAAATCCTGTCACTGCCTTAGCAACTAAGTTTATGTAATATTCTAAATCTTTTGTTGCCATTTCAACAAAATCTTCACAGCGTCTTCACCAGGAGTAGATTCCATCACAAGAAGCCACTTTCTTTGCTCATCCATATGAAGCAACTCATCCGTGAAAGTTTTACCACAAGAGTGCAGCAGTTCAGTCTCACCTTCAGGCTCCCCTTCTATTTCTAGTTCTCTTGCTATTTCCACCACATCTGCAGTTACTTCCTACACTGAAGTCTTGAACCCCTCAAAGTCACCCATGAGGGTTGGAAATGACTTCCAAACTCCTGTTAATGTTGATATTTTGACCTCCTCCTGTGAACCACAAATGTTCTTAATGGCATCTAGAATCTTTTCCAGAAGGTTTTCAATTTCCTTTGCCCAGATCCATCAGAGGAATCATTATCTGTGGCAGCTGTAGCCTTATGAAATGTATTTCTGAAATAATAAGACTTGAATTACTCCTTGATGCAGGGGCTGCAGAGTGGATGCTATGCTAGCAGGCATGAAAACAACATTAATCTCGTTGTACATCTCCATCAGAGCTCTTGGATGACCAGGTGCATTGTCAATGAGCAGTAATGTTTTGAAAGGAATCTTTTTTCCTGAGCAGTAGGTCTCAACAGTGGGCTTTGTCAACAGATGTGCTGTCATCCAGGCTTTGTTGTTCCATTTGAAAGAGCAGAGGCAGAGTAGATTTAGCATAATTCAAAAGGACCCTAGGATTTTTGGAATGGTAAATGAGCACTGGCTTCAACTTAAAGTCACTGGCTGCATTAGCCTCTAACAAGAGAGAGTCAGCCTGTCCTTTGAACCTCTGAGCCAGGCACTGACTTCTCTCTAGCTATGAAGTCCTAGATGGCATCTTCTTCCAGTACAAGGCTGTTTCATCTACATTGAAAATCTGTTGTTTAGTGTAGCCACCTTCATTGATGATCTTAGCTAGATCTTCTGGATAACTTGCTGTAGCTTGTACATCAGCACTCGCTGCTTCACCTTGTACTTCGATGTGAAACCTCATGAACCAACCTCTGCTAGCTTCAAATTTTTCTTCTGCAACTTCTTCACATCTCTCAGCCTTCACAGAACTGAAGAGAGTTAGGGCCTTGCTCTGGATTAAACTTTGGCTTATGGGAATGTTGTGGCTGGTTTGACCTTCTATCCAGACCACTCAAACTTTCTCCATGTCAGCAGTAGGGCTGTTTTACTTTCTTATCATTTGTGTGTTCACTGGAGTAGCACTTTTAATTTCCTTCAAGAACTTTTCCTTTTCATTCACAGCTTGGCTAACTGTTTGGTGCAAGAGGTCTAGCTTTTGGCCTGTCTCGGCTTAAGGCGTTGCCTTCCTCACTAAGCTTAATGATTTCTAGCTTTTGATTTAAAGTGAGAGACGTGCAACTCTTCCTTTCACTTGAACTTTTAGAGGCCACTGTAGGGTTGTTAGTTGGCCTAATTTCAGTATTGCTGTGTCTCAGGGGATAGGGAGGCCTGAGGAAAGGGAGAGAGATGGGTTTGGGGTGGGGGCGTGGGAGACGGGGGTGGGTGGGGATTGGCTAGCTGGTAGAGCAGTCAGAGCACATACAGCATTTATTAAGTTCATCGCCTTATATGGGCATCGTTTGAGCCTCCCCAAAACAATTACAAGAGTAACATCAGTGATCACTGATCACAGATCACCATAACAAATATAATAATAATGAAAAAGTTTGAAATATTGTGAGAATTACCAAAATGTGACACAGAGACAAGAAGTGAGAGAATGCCCTTGGAAAAATGGCACTGTAGACTTGCTCCAATCAAGGTTGCCACAAAACTTTCAATTTGTAATTAAAAAAACACAGTACCTGCCAGGTGCAGTAAAATAAGGTAAGGTGTGACTGTATATATAATATTATGAACAGTTTTTTAGGTTAGACCAATCAGCATGTATCTTCTTTTTTAAACAGAAATTTTATTAAGTTCTCCTATAGGCTTATAATTTATATTAAGAACATTTACAGGATTTTTTTTCTTAATTTAAGGCTTTGGAACAGTATACCAGTTAAAAAGTATTTAATTTCAGTGTGTACAGTGATCACCTAATAACTTCAGGGTTATATAGAAAGATTAAGAAGAAAGAAAAGGTCTTTATTATACACTCATTAAAATATAATATTTACTACAGTTAAATCAATTTTATAGTCCTAGGTAATTCTTATTTTGCTGATCTTGAGTTAAACTGTCTGCTTTCACAAAATCATTTGTTTCCTGGCTAAAAATTTCCTGGAAATTCTAGCTCTGTCCCTTTTTGCAGTCTAACAAGTATCTGTTTAAGGTGATGCTATCAGTTATAACGTACAGGGAAATCTGTACCCATAATCTTATTGCCACTAGTATCATTAGTCAAAAATAACTGAGATTGTCATTTACTGAGGGTTTTTTGATACTTCTTCCAGCAGCCTTAGTCATAAAGATTTAACCAAAAATTTCTCAGAGAATGAAAACATTATAGAAAGGTAAGACACTGACAATTCTCCATACTCTTCTAATGCATCCAGTGAAATATATGTTATGATTGTCACTAACTGACAAGGATTTCAAACCTAGGGGAAAAAAAAAAAGTTCTTGATAAAGAGGATAAAGTTTTTGACAGTTACAGTTCCAATCAAGTATAGGAACATTAGTGTACTTTTCTCCAGTCTTAAAAGTACACAGTGGGACTTCCTTGGTGACACAGTGGTTAAGAATCCGCCTGCCAGTGCAGGGGACACGGGTTTGATCCTTGGTCCGAGAAGATCCCATATGCCACGGAGCAACTTAGCCCGTGTGCCACAACTACTGAGCCTGTGCTCTAGGGCCCGCGAGCCACAAGTACTGAGCCAATGTGCCATAACTACTGAAGCCCATGCGCCTAGAGCCCGTGCTCCGCAACAAGGGAAGCCACCACAGTGAGAAGCCCGCGCATCGCACGGAAGAGTAGCCCCTGCTTGCCACAACTAGAGAAAAGCCCATGCACAGCAGCAAAGACCCAATGCAGCCAAAAATAAAATAAATAATTTTTTTTAAAAACCAGCATTCACTTTATTAAAAAATAAAAAAATGTCAGGGACTTCCTTGGTGGTCCAGTGGTTAAGATTCTGCACTGCCACTGCAGGGGGCGAAGGTTCTATCCATGGTCAGGGTAGTTCTGCAAGCCACACAGTGTGGCAAAAAAATTGAAAAAAGCAAGTGTGGGAATAAGTCCTTGGTGTGACTTACCAGTTGTCTGGGAAACTTCTAAGATAGTTTGAGTATAAAAGACATCTTAATAGTTTTATTAATTTGAGTTTTGGGCCTAGATTAGAGTTGACAAGATTTGAAAATAAGATGATAAATACCTAAAGCCAAGAAATGACTGTAGATAGTATTTAAGATAAACATAATAGCATTAATTGCATAATACCAATTAATGATCATTAGGAACACTAACTTTTTATATTTTTCCTTAAATAATCATATATTTTTCTCCCATATGATGGTGGATTTGCCTGTTTTAATTAGATATCCTCTTATCCAAATGATAAATTATTAAAACTAATAATCTACCAAAGAGAGAGAAAGTTGGCCACAAATACTGAATTGGTTACATTTATAAATAGAACATTGTGAAAGGCAAACTAACTTCTTTTGACAATAAAGGCAAAAGAGTTATTTTCATTTACACACTTATACATAGCACTAGTAGTCTCATTTTTGCCACGTCAGCCATAGGCTAGAGTAAACACCTGTCACAGCAACGTTTTTTTTTTTTTTTTTTCCGTCCAGCCTACTGTAAGTTACGGCAGTTTTGTATCTGAAATGGCTACTCTTCATTACTACAAGTATAAAGATTTTCTCCTGTGATTTGAACTGATAGTGGCACACAAATGAATACCACAGAAAAGGCCAGGAATGTTCAGAATCTCCAAGACGAAATGACAGAGACAACCAAATTCTCTCTCTTAATATACCACTCCTCAGAGCTCACACAGAATGGAGTATTTAAAACAATGAGAGAGCTTTCCATGTTGTTGTAACCAACAGGGAAATAAATGGTTATGTCTAAATTAGAACCAAAGTCAGACTTGGCTAAGAACTAGGAAAACAGTTTCTCACATGATTATCATATCCATAATGATGTCATGCGTCTTAGGTATCAGCATTGCAAAATCAAGGATAAATTTGAGTTTTTTAGGGAATCAGTTGGTAATTGATAGGATATATTCAAGGTTTCATTTATTTGAGGGTGTAAAACTATGCAGGTGACCCTGAATTTTTTTGTGATTTTTGCTTGTCTGTTCACTTCAGGGTGCCAGGTATTTTCTTTTGCGACTACTGCCCCCTATATGCTTGTTTACCCTGTTGGCACCAGGGTAAAATACCAGTTTTGCTTCCATTCCTTTGTTAGCTAAATGAAAACTTTTATGTTATTTCTTTAAGTAGTTTGGATATGTCTTGAATCTAGTAAGGTGTAGACCAAATTTTCTTTCATGCTGAGTGCTTGGTTCTAGACACAGTTGTTTGCTTGATCTATTTGACTTTGATGATGAAGAAATAATAGTTTTTAGTTGGTTAAAAAATGCATCTTTGTAAAGTTCAACAATCATTTTTGGGGGGCACTTTTTTAAAATGAGAAAAGTGGTCTTTAGATATAAGTAGAACAGTCTAGCATCTTGCCTTTCCTTCTTTGTAACTGTCCCCCAAACTACTTACCACTGCCTTTAAACTTTTACATGACTTAGTTTCTAACTTTACCTGGACTGCTTCAGCCTCCTTTCATTTCTTCTAATTCTCCAATCTTATTTAAACTTTCGTCTTATACCAGCTATTTCCTCTGCCTGATCTTCCTCCATTTCCCAGATCCTCTCCTGAGTATCAGTAACATTTACATTTTAGATAATGTCACTTCCTTAGAAAAGCCTTCCCAAATTACTTGTTATTCATCATATTTTAATTATTTGCCTAGCATTTATTATTTTCTGGGTTGTTTTTTTTTCATTTTCTTAGTTTTTCTTATTTCCTTATTGTATATCTACCCAAGTAAACTATCTTTTTCCCCACTGTTTCTTAGTATTTGGAACAGGGCCTGGACTTAATGAGTGCTCAGTAATTGTTAAATAAATAAATGAATGATCCACTAGAAAGAACCAGTCTTCAAATAAGAACTAAAGGTTCTATAAATAACTTCTTTGGGTCTCAATTTTCTCATCTGCAAAGTGTGTATTAACATACCTACTTGTTACAAGATATAATAGACTAGACTTGTTTTTTGAAAGGCAGTATGTCATAATTCATGAAAGAAATATATCCACCTTGCTTTATTTACTGGAACTTTAAGCCAAAATAAAATCAGAGTCGACTGAATGAGGCTCTCCTCTCATTTCCTTTTTCCTCCCTTTTTTTCCCCTTCCTTTTATGTATCTGTGAAATCTCTTCAGGTTTTGATCTCATAACAAACATTAGGAACGCAGACCCAGTAAGATGAGTGGAAGAGGTAAAAGCTGATGGGACATGGTGGAATAAAATAAAAAGAATAGTAAATGAATAGGAGTTTGGCAAGAAACTAAGGTTTTCATCTTGAATCTCCTTGCCAGCTACAAAAATTAAAGCAAGTCAGTTAGCCTTGTAGAGCATCAGTTTTCAAATCTGTAAACTAGAGTTAACATTTCTTACCTACTTCACGGGATTGACATAAATGATAATATGTGAAAGTACTTTATAAACTATAAATCATTAACCAAATATAAGGCAGTTATTATGATCAGATCTGAAATTTAGGTTCCTTCTGCAAAACTGTTGGAGAATGCTAGTGCATTGGAGATGCAGTGGAGAATGCATCTTATGTATAATTCCTAAAAGACAATTCCAGAAATTCGGATTTTAAAAATATATGAAAATACTTAGTATCCTTCCCCCCCAAAAAAATGGGTTTAAGGTCTAAGCCACTGTTAAAACAAATACTCTTTTTTTCCCCTATTCACAGTTTTATTTACAAACCAGATACTTATATAAGTCAACTATTTCTGACATGCAGAACAAGTCACACAAAATAGTTCATGCCCATAAACCATTTGTTATTGTTAATTTTCTTTGTCCCTTTTTATAAGAGTCACATGAAATGACTAGTTTGGGATCAGAATTATAGAAAAATAACATACTTTTATAGCTACACTTTAAAAAAATTATTACTCTAATTGTGAATTTGGAATTTTGCTTACTTTATGAAATCTTATCTATAGCTCAATTGGATTACATAAACATTTTTTAATTAATTAAAGCCCCCTAGTATTTTTGCATAAATTACTGTGAAGCCAAGTTCATTCCTTATTGTATTTATAAAGGTGATTTTTAACTCAAAATAGTATCGCATTCTCTTAAATTGAGTATAATTGACCTACAGCACTATGTTAGTTCCAGAGGTACAACATAGTGATTCAATATTCCTATACATTACAAAATGATCACCACTAAAACAAATATTCGATAGAGTGAATTTTTTTTTTCTATTTTACCACAAAAGGAAATTTCATTGCTTCTCACTGTTTTCCATTCTTTTCTAATCACAGCCCAAAGAGCCGATTGATCCAATTAAAGAAAGAGAAGCTGGAATACACTCCGGGAGAGCATGAATATGGATTATTCCCAGCCCCCATTCATGTCGGTGAGTACTCAGTATACACAATATATTACTGAGAAGAAATGGTATTTCTTGAGTTTGGGTGAAATGTCTTTGTGTTCTTATTATTTCTACATCTCCAGTGGGGTCAAGTCGTTACCATTTAATTATAGTTACTCTGAAGAATTTTGCAAACCCTTTTGCCGTCTAGGGGTCAAAATGACGTAAATCTTATGCACCGGAGTTTCAATAAACTACACTATATCTGTAACATTTGATTCTCTAAGTAAATCAACTAGGAAAACCCAACTATTCATTACTTCAGTTTCAAGTGTTTTCTGTGTTCAAAGGGAGATGATTTGTAGATATGTAATAATCAAAGGAAAAGGACCCACTGCTTTTTCTGATCGTTTATATGCTTGAAAATTGATCAAGATTTATCTCTCTATTTATTTTTGGAGAAAATTCAAGTCTTTGTTTAGCATTTCAATAATAATACCTTCCAGGATCATACTATTGAGCTTATCAGATAAGTAAAGTATACCTAGAAGGCATCCTGGATTTCCTGTATTGGCCTCATCCAATCCATCTACAAGTTCTGTTATTTTCGTCCTTGAAATATATCCTACTTCTCTTCAAATTCCATTGCCATTATTCAAGTCCATGCCACTATTATCTTTTGCTCAGGCCATTGCAATAGCCTTCTAACAGATCTGTCCACTTCCATTCTTGCTCCCTTCCAATCTACTCTCCACACAGTAAAAAGGGAAATGATTTTATAACTTAAACTAAATCTTACTTAAAACCTTTCAGTGGGGCCTCCCTGGTGGCGCAGTGGTTGGGAGTCCGCCTGCCGATGCAGGGGATGCGGGTTCGTGCCCCGGTCCGGGAGGATCCCACGTGCCGCGGAGCGGCTGGGCCCGTGAGCCATGGGCGCTGAGCTTGCGCGTCCG
>NW_006785665.1:2353981-2374393 GCF_000442215.2 Lipotes vexillifer
CCGCAAAAAAAAAAAAAAAAAGAACACCATCAAGAAGCTGAAACAACCCACAGAAAGGGAGAAGCATTTTCAAATCATATATCAAGTAAGAGACTTGTATCCAGAAACCCATATATATAAAGAACTGTTATAATTCAATAATAAAAAGACAACAGAATCTTTTCAACATTTTCAAATCATATATCAAGTAAGAGACTTGTATCCAGAAACCCATATATATAAAGAACTGTTATAATTCAATAATAAAAAGACAACAGAATCTTTTCAAGAGTAAATGATTTGAATTGATCTTTCTCCAGAAAAAGATATAGAAATGGTCAATAAGCACATGAAAAGATGCTCAACATCATTAGTCATTAGGGAAATGGATATCAAAACCATAATGAGATTATCACTTCACACCCACTGGGATGGCTTTAATTAAAGGATTAATGAGGTTGTGAAGAAACTGGAACCCTCATACATTGCTGGTAGGAATGTGAAGTGGTGTAAACCTCTTTGGGAAACATTTTAGTAGTTCCCAACAAGTTAATCACAGATTTAATATAAGACCTAGCAATATTGCTGCTTAGATACATACCCAAAAGAATTGAAAACATACATCCAAAGGACTTCCCTAGTGGTCCAATGGTTAGGATTCTGTGCTTCCACTTGGGGTGGGGGGAGGGGTGTATGATCCCTGGTCAGGGAACTGGAATCCCACATGCCGTGTGTAAACAAAATGTGATATATCTGCATAGTGGAATGTTATTGGGCAATAACAAGAAATTAAGTACTGAGACATGTGATAACATGGGTGAACCATGAAAACATTATGCTTTGTGAAAGAAGACAGTCACAAAACACCACGTGTTTTATGATTCCTTTTATATGAAATGTCCAGAATAGGCAAATACATAGAAACACAAAGTAGATGAATGGTTTCCAGGGACTGGGGGTAGGGGAGAATGTGGAGTGACTGCTAATGGGTTCAAGGTTTCTTTTGGGGATGATGAAAATGTTCCCAAATAATGTTGATTATATTAGTCAGAGGTCTCCAAGGAAACAACCAATAAGATATATAGGGAGAAAGGTTTATTTCAAGGACTTGGCTTACGCAGTTGTGGAGGCTAGCAAGTCCAAAATCTGCAAGGTAGGCTGGCAGCATGGAGACCCAGGAAAAAGTTGATCTTGCAGCTCAAGGAGTCTGAAGGCAGTCTACTGACAGAATTCACTCTGTGGAGGTCAGTCTTTATTCTTTTGAGGCCTTCAGCTGATTGGATGAATTCTACCCACATTATGGAGAATAATCTGCTTTCCTCGGAATCTTTTGATTTGCATGTTAATCTCATCTAAAAAATACTTTGACAGACACATCTAGAATCGTGTTTAACCAAATATCTGGGTACTGTGATCCAGCCAAGTTGACACATAAAATTAACCATCCTGTAGTGATGGCTACACACTCCATATACTAAAACCCACTAAATAGTACATTTTAAAAAGTTGAATTTTATGGTATGTGAATTTTGCCCCAATAAAGCTGTAATTTTGAAAATGTATATTATATTTATGTTGGTTTGATCAGGCATATATTTATAAAGATTACAGTGATTATACAATGCAAAAGAAAAATTTTAATGCTTTGAGCTTTATGTTCACAGCTACTTTTAGTGTTAAACACTTTTTTGTAGAGTAGGAGGATAGATTGTTCAATAAAAGAATTTCAAGCGTAAAAAACATATAATATTAAGATAAAATTCCCCAGAATAAGTGAAATAGAAATAATGTTCAAGGATAAAAAGAAATGATTTAATTTTCTAAATGTTTAAGAAGAGAGTATTCCTTTTTTAATGAATAGTGATAAGTATTAAATCCTTATGGTATGCAGTTTCATCATTTTTAAACGCTATAACCAAATATTACATCATTTGCAACTGTTTAAACTTTACATTTAAAAATGCATAAGGGAGGGCTTCCCTGGTGGCTCAGTGGTTGAGAGTCCGCCTGCCGATGCAGGGGACACGGGTTCGTGCCCCGGTCGGGGAAGATCCCACATGCCGCGGAGCGGCTGGGCCCTGTGAGCCACGGCCGCTGAGCCTGCGCGTCCGGAGCCTGTGCTCCGCGACGGGAGAGGCCACAACAGTGAGAGGCCCGCGTACTGCAAAGGAAAAAAAAAAAAAAGAATGAAAATGCATAAGGGGATTCATAGTTTTTCAAAAATCTTCTGGGGAGTGTGAGCAAAAAAAATGAATAGGCTTTCACATTTGGCTTCTGGCATCAGTTAGGCCTTGAGTCAAATTCCACCTCCAACAATTACTAGCTGTGTGATCCTGGGCAACTTGACACATCTCAAGGCCTCAAATTGTTTAGTGTAAAATAGAAATTAGTATGAATATTAAATAAAATAATGCATGTAAAATACTTAGCAAGTACCTAACACAGTAATCATTCAATAACTGGTAATTACTGAATTGAAGCTGTTTTTGCAGTAGACTTATCAGTCAGCAAGAATCCATTACTTAGTATGTAGGCCCTCCTTTTTACTCTGAGAGTTGTTGTGAAATATATCGTGATACCCTTTTCTGCTGAGCTCAGAAAAGAATTCAGAATCCTTCTCAACATAGCTTTTGTCATTTGCCCCTACAAGTCATTCAGACTTAGGCCAAATCTTGACTGCTTTTCCTGATACAGTGGAAAGAACATAGGCCCTATGTGCAGAAAAGAATTAAAATAGCAGACCTAAGACTTCTATTCTTAGAAAGTCCTGCTTGCAAGGTTGGCCATTAGCTGGCATCTGGAAACTTGAATAGTAAACAGTTCCCTCTATTGTAAAACTTTCCCTAGATGGTAAGAGAGTCTTACTGTGCCTACCATGTATAAACTGTATGGTTCTGCTGAACACTTGGTTTCATTCTAAGAGAATGTAATTTTGGTACATCCTAGGTAGAGGGTACCTAAATGACCAGCCACCAATTAAAACCTTGGGTGCTGAGTTTCTAATGAGCTCTCTTGATAGCCAACATTTTACACGTATTGTCACAGTACATTGCCAAAGATTGCATCTTGCATGACTCTACTGGGAGAGAACTTTTGTAAACTTGTGCCTGGTTCCCTCCAGATTTTGCCCAATCTATTTTTTCTCTTTATGGATTTTGCTTTGTGTCTTTTTGCTATACTAAAGTATAGCCATGAGTCTGACTATATGCTGAGTCCTGTGAGTCACCAGACCTGAAGATGGTCTTGGGGACCCTCAACACACCTTGGAATCAAACACAAGAGACTCCTCTTTTCATTTCACACTCTTGTAGCTAAGTGATCTTGAACAAGTTAATTATCTACTCTACATCTCAGCATCTTCACCTATATATTGAGACTCTTTCCAACCTGAGTTGTGAGGATAAAATGATACTTATTTTGAAATAATTAACACAGAGTGGATACCCCCTCCCCTTGGTTTACTGTGACCAAGTAAAGTTGTCTCTCTGTATCCATGGGGTATTGGTTCCAGGAGCCTCCTCAGTTATTAAAATCCAAGGATGTTCAAGTCCCTTATATAAAATGGTGTAGTATTTGCATATAACCTACACACATCCTCCTGTAGACTTTTAATCATCTCTAGATTACTTATAATGCTGTGTGTATAGTTACCAGCACTGGGCAAATTCAAGTTTTACTTTTTGGAATTTTCTGGAATTTTTTAAATTTTATTTTTGATCCAAGTTTGGTTGAATCCATAGATGCCTAGAACCCACAGATATGGAGGACTGACTGTACTCAATGTCAATGAGAAGAGTAAAGCCATCCCACTTATTTCTAGAAAACTGATAGATGATAACAAACAGCAATCAGTAAAATATTAAACAGACAATAAGGGAACAAAGATTTGAAAATAGCAACAAAATTAATAACCTCTCGCTGCACTGATCAAGACAAAGGAAGAGGTAACACAATTTACCAGTATCCATACTAATGGTTCTATAGTCATTAAGAGGCTAATAATATAAATAACTTTATGCCAATACGTTTAACAATATATGAAATGGGCAAATTCCTTACAAAATACAACTTATAAATGAAATTAAACATCTGAATATCCTATAATTGTTTAAAGAAATTGAGTTCCTTACTAAATCTTTCACATGAAAAATTCCAGAACTGGTGCTTCCCTGGTGGCGCAGTGGTTAAGAATCCACCTGCCAATGCAGGGTACACGGGTTCGAGCCCTGGTCCGGGAAGATCTCACATGCTGCAGAACAGCTAAGTCTGCGCACCACAACTCCTGAGCCTGCGTGCCACAACTACTGAAGCCCGTGTGCCTAAAGCCCGTGCTGTGCAACAGGAGAAGCCACTGCAATGAGAAGCCCATGCACTGCAAGGAAGAGTAGCCCCCACTCTCCAAACTAAAGAAAGCCCGAGCACAGCAACAAACACCCAATGCAGCCAAAAAAAAAAAAACGTTCCGGAACTAAACGGTTTTCCCTTGTGAACTCTTATATATATTTGAGAAACAAATAACACCAGTCTTAACACAAACACTTTGTGAAAGTAGGGGAGAAACAATTCTCAACTCATTTCATAAGCTTAGTGTAACCCTGATAGAAAACCTGACAAAGACTTTAGTTGAAAAAAACAACTACAGAACAAAGTTGATTATAAACTCTTAGAACTAGAAAGGAATTTCCTCAGTGTTATTACATTGAATAAAAAGCAGATCATACTTAATGATAGGATATTGAATGCTTCCTTCTAAAATTGGAAAGAAGGTAAAAATGTTCATTCTATTTACTTATTTTCAGCATTATTCTGGATGTTCTACCAGTGCAATAAGGCAAGAAAATGAATAAAAGTCATAAAGATCAGGAAGGAAAAAGTCAAAACTTTCTGTTTGCAAATAACATGATCATGTATGTAGAAAATCCAAAGAGATGCACTAAAAAGTTACTACAACTAGTAGCAAGGCTACTGGGGGAAAAAAATCAGTATATAAAAATCAATTGTATTAAAAAACTAAACATACTCCTACCATACACTCCAACAATTGAACTCCTTGGTATTTACCCAAAGAAGTTGAAATTTTAAGTCTGTGCGGTAACCTGCACACAGATATTTAAAGCAGCTTTATTCATAATTGCCAAAACTTGAAAGCAACCAAGATGTCTTTCAGTAAGTGAATGGATAAACTGTGGTACATTGAGACAGTGGAATATTATTCAGCACTGAAAAGAAATAGCTATCAAGCCATGAAAAGACAGTGAAGAATTTTAAATTCATAGTACTGAATGAAAGAAGCCAATCTGAAAAGGCTACATACTGTATGATTCCAACTAAATGACATTCTGGAAGGCAAAACTGTGGAGACAATTATAAGATCAGTGATTGCCAGTGGTTTGAGGGGAAGGAAGGATGAATCTACAGAGCACAGAGGATTTTTAGGGCAATGAAACTATTATGATATCTTAATGGTGAATACATATCATTATACATTTGTTCAAAGCCATAGAATATGCAATACTAAGATATTAATGTAAACTGTGGACTTTGAGTGATAATGATATGTCAGTATATGTTCTTCAGTTGTTAACAAATGTACAGCTCTGGTGGAGGATGTTGATAATAGGGTAGGCTATGCATGCTTAGGGGCAGAAGGTACATATAAAATCCCAAAATCTCATAACATAATACAAAAATGTCTAGGTTTGAATTGAAAATCATTTGTCATACCAAGAACCTGGGAGATCTCAAACTGAATTTTAAAAGGCATCAATGTATGCCAACACCAAGATGTTAGAATTATCTGACAGATTTTACAGCAATTATGATTTTAAAAAGACACTTCAACAAGCAGTTATAAACATACTTAAAACATAAAAAGATAGAAAGCCTTGGCAAAGAAATGAAAAATAGGAAAAACAAATATAATTTTTAGAATTGAAAGATGCAGTAGCTGAAATTAAAAGCTTGGGGATAGACTCAACAGCAGAATGAAAGATATACAGGAAAGAATCAGTGAAGTAGGTGATGGAGTGTTACAAGTATTACCCAATCTGAACAAAAGAGAAAATAGACATTTAAAAAAACAAACAAACCAGAGGCTATGGGACCATGACGAAAGAGCTAATATTTATGTTCTTGGTGTCCTGGAAGGAGAAAAGAAAGAAGGTAGAGATTTAAAAAGTACTTGAGTAAATAATGTCTTGAAAACTTTGCAAATTTGGCAGAAGACATAAACCTTCTGATTCAAGAAGATGAGCAAACCTGGAACAGGGTATATATATAGTCAAAGAAATCCATGCTGAGACACATGATCAAACTTCAGCATACTAAAGACAAAACAATTTTAAAACAATGAGAGAGAAATGACTCCATATCCATAGGGGTAAAACAAATCAAATGACAGTGGATATCACGTCTGAGTTCATGTAAGTGGCACATTTTTCAAGTACTGAAAGAAGAACTGTCAAACCAGAATCCTATACCCAATGAAAATATCCTTCTTTCAGGAGTTGAAAGAAGTAAAGGATTCTTAGGTTTGTTGCCAGCAAATCTATCCTATGGGTAAAGGAAGTTCTCTAAACAGAAAGAAATAAAAGAAGGAACTTTGGAACATCAGGAATGCAGAAAGAATACAGTAAGCAAAAATATGGGCATTTACAATAGGCTTTCCTTCCCCTTTTGAGCCTTTCTAAGTAATTGTTTAATGGATGAAGCAAAAAATTTTAACACGGTTGTACTTCTTTTTTTAACAGCTTATTGAGGCACAATTCACCCATTTTAAAGCACACAGTGGTTTTGGTATATTACATTATTAATTTTAACTTGAGGTAAAATATACATAACTTAAATTTTGCATTTTGACCATTTTTAAGTATAAGGTTCAGTGGCACTAAGTACATTCACGCTGTTGTGCAACCATCACCCCTGTGCATTTCTAGAACTTTTTCATCATCCCAAACTGAAACTCTGTACCCATTAAATAACAATTTCCTATTGTCCCCTTCCCCCAGCCTCTGATAACCACTGTTCTTCTTTCTAGCTCTATGATTTGACTATTATAGGTACCTCATATAGGCGAAATCTTAACAACAATATTTGTCCTTTTGTGTCTTCCTGATTTCACTTAACATAATGTCTTTATGTTAACATAAGGTTCTTCCATTTTGCAGCATATATGAGAATTTCATTTCTTTTTAATGGTGGATAGTATTCCTTTGTGTGTGTGTATGTATACATACGCACACATTTTGTTTATCCATTCGTCTGTCAATGGACATTTTCTAATGTTTTCACTTTTTTGCAATTGTGAATAATACTGCTATATTTGGCTTACAGAATTCTCTGTTGAGGACCCCCGGTTTCAATTCTTTTATGTGTGTACCCAGAAGTGTAATTGCTTTATCATATGGTACATCTACAGACTGTACCACTTTACAACCCCACCAGCAAATCTTAAGAGTTCAGTTTCTCTACATCCTTGGTAATACTTGTCATTTTCTGTTTTTTTCCGTAATAGCCATACTAACAGGTGTGAAGCAGTATCTCGTTGTGGTTTTGATTTTCATTTCCCTAATGATTAGTGTTGTTGAACATCTCTTTATGTACTTATTGGCCATTTGTAGATCTTCTTTACTGAAATGTCTACTCAAGTCCTTGTCTTTTTTTTTTTTTTTTAACAGTAGGTCCTTTTTGGTTATCTGTTTTAAATATAGCAGTGTGTACATGTCAATCCCAAACTCCCAATCTATCCCTCCCCCTCACGCTTCTCCCCTGGTAACCATAAGTTTATTCTCTGAGTTTTTGAGTTTGTTTCTGTTATGTAAATAAATTCATTTGTTTTTTTTTTTTTTTTTTAACAGTAGGTCCTTTTTGGTTATCTGTTTTAAATATAGCAGTGTGTACATGTCAATCCCAAACTCCCAATCTATCCCTCCCCCTCACGCTTCTCCCCTGGTAACCATAAGTTTATTCTCTGAGTTTTTGAGTCTGTTTCTGTTATGTAAATAAGTTCATTTGTATTTTTTTTTTTTTTTTTAGATTCTGCATGTAAGCGATATCATATGATATTTTTCTTTCTCTGTCTGACTTGCTTCACTTAGTATGATAATCTCCAGGTCCATCCATGTTGCTACAAGTGGCATTATTTCATTCTTTTTAATGACTGATATTCCATTATATATATGTACCACATCTTCTTTATCCATTCATCTGTCAGTGGACATTTAGGTTGCTTTCATGTGTCAGCTGTTGTAAACAGTGCTGCAGTGAACACTGGGGTGCATGTATCCTTTCAAACCATGTTTTTCACCAGATATATGCCCAGGAGTGGGATTGCTGGATTATATGGTAGCTCTCTTTTTAGCTTTTTTTTTTTTTTTTTTGCGGTACGCAGGCCTCTCACTGCTGTGGCCTCTCCCGCTGCGGAGCACAGGCTCCGGACGCGCAGGCCCAGCGGCCATGGCTCACGGGCCCAGCCGCTCCGCAGCACGCAGGATCCTCCCGGACCAGGGCACGAACCCGTGTCCCCTGCATCGGCAGGCGGACTCCCAACCACTGCGCCACCAGGGAAGCCCTATTTTTAGTTTTCTTAAGGAACCTCCACACTGTTCTTCATAGTGGCTGTACCAGTTTACATTCCCACCAACAGTGTGGGAGGGTTCCCTTTTCTCCATGCCCTCTCCAGCATTTATCGTTTGTAGATTTTTTGATGATGGCCATTCTGACCATGTGGGGTGATATCTCACTGTAGTGTTGATTTGCATTTCTCTCATAATTAGCGATGTTGAGCATCTTTTCATGTGCCTCTTGACCATCTGTATGTCTTCTTTGGAGAAATGTCTGTTTAGGTCTTCTGCCCACTTTTTGATTGGGTTGTTTGTTTTTTGGATATTGAGCCACGTGTGCTCTTTGTAAATTTTGAACACTAATCCCTTGTTGGTCACATCATTTGTGAATATTTCCTCCCATTCTGTGGGTTGTCTTTTTGTTTTGTTTGTGGTTTCCTTTGCTGTGCAAAAGCTTTTAAGTTTAATTAGGTCCCATTTGTTTATTTTTGTTTTTATTTCCATTACTCTGGGAGATGGATTGAAAAATATATTGCAAGCAACCATACTCCAATAAAAATTAATTTAAAAAAAGAGAAAAACATTGCTGTGATTTATGTCAAAGAGTATTCTGCCTATGTTTTCCTCTAAGAGTTGTATAGTATCCGGTCTTACATTTAGGTCTTTAATCCATTTTGAGTTAACTTTTGTGTATGGTGTTAAAGAATGTTCTAGTTTCATTTTTTTACATGTAGCTGTCTGGTTTTCCTAGCACCATTTATTTTTTTTATTTTTATTTTTTTTTGGCGGTACGCGGGCCTCTCACTGCTGTGGCCTCTCCTGTTGCGGAGCACAGGCTGCGGATGCGCAGGCCCAGCGGCCACAGCTCACAGGCCCAGCCGCTCCACGGCACGTGGGATCCTCCCAGACCGGGGCACGAACCCGCGTCCCCTGCATCAGCAGGCGGACTCTCAACCACTGCGCCACCAGGGAAGCCCTCCTAGCCCCATTTATTGAAAAGACTGTCTTTTCTTCATTGTATTTGCCTCCTTTGTCATAGATTAATTGACCATAGATGCGTGGGGTTATTTCTGGGCTTTCTATCCTATTCCATTGATCAATATTTCTGTTTTTGTGCCAGTACTGTACTGTTTTGATGACTGTAGCTTTATAGTATAGTCTGAAGTCAGGGAACCTGGTTCCTCCAGCTCCATTTTTCTTTTTCAAGATTGCTTTGGCTGGGCTTCCTTGGTGGCGCAGTGGTTAAGAATCCACCTGCCAATGTAGGGGACACGGGTTCGAGCCCTGCTTTGGGAAGATTCTGCATGTCACGGAGCAACTAAGCCCGTGCACCACAACTACTGAGCCTGCGCTCTAGAGCCTGTGAGCCACAACTACTAGAGCCCTTGCGCCCCAACTACTGAAGCCCACGTGCCTAGATCCCATGCTCTGCAACAAGAGAAGCCATGGCAATGAGAAGCCCACACATCGCAATGAAGAGTAGCCCCTGCTCGCCACAACTAGAGAAAGCCGAGCGCAGCAACCAAGACCCAATGCAGCCAAAAATAAGTGAATTTAAAAAAAAAAAAAAAAGATTGCTTTGGCTATTCAAGGTCTTTTGTGTCTCCATACAGATTTTAAGATTTTTTTCATCTACTTCTGTGAAAAAGGCCATTGGTAATTTGATAGGGATTGAATTGAATCTGTAGATTTCCTTTTTTTTTTTTTTTTTGGCTGCACCACACAGCTTGCAAGATCTTAAAATCTTAGTTCACCAATCAGGATTGAACCCGGGCCCACAGCACTGAAAGTGCCGAGTCCTATCAACTGGACTGCCTGGGAATTCCCAAGTCCTTGTCCATTTTTGAATTGAGTCATTTGTGTTTTGTTCTTGAGCTTAGTTATATATACTGAATATTAATTCCTTCTTATATATTTGATAAATTGGAGAATATCTTTATTACATGGATAGAGAAAACCACCAACTATATAAACAACAAAGGATAATTTTAATTACATTAACTACCTTATCGGAGATAGCAACTCTAGCAATCTGGGTTGAATGTGGTTGTTTACAATAGCTATGTTAAAATTACAGATTTTTAGGTAAGGTTAAGAATGAGGCAAAGGACAGAGTTTGGTGGAGAGGTTTTAATTTGAAGTGAGAAGAATGATACATGAGAATATAAAAGTGTGAGGGAGCTGGTTGTATTTAAGAAATTGTGTTGGTACAGGCATTTTGGAAAACAGTATGGAGGATCCTCAAAAAATTAAAAATAGGGACCTCCCCAGCAGTCCAGTGGTTAAGAATCCACACTTCCAGGACTTCCCTGGTGGTCCAGTGGTAAAGAATCCACCTTCCAATGCAGGGGACGCAGGTTCAATCCCTGGTCAGGGAGCTAACATCCCACATGCCGAAGGGAAACTAAGCCCACGCTCCATGACTACTGAGCCCACGCACCTCAACGAGAGAGCCTTCATGCCGCAAACTACAGAGCCCACGCACCCTGGAGCCTGCACACCACAACTAGAGAGAGAAAACCCACATGCCACAACTAGAGAGGAACCCACGCGCCACAATGAAAGATCCCGCATGCTGCACCTAAGACACACAACCCCAAACACAGCCCCCAAAAATAAATAAATAAAAAATAAATAAATAATCCACACTTCCACTGCAGGGGGCACAGGTTCAATCCCTGGTCAGGGAACTAAGATCCTGCATGCTGCGTGATGCAGCAAAAAAAAATTAAAAATAGAACTACCAGGGACTTCCTGGTGGTTCAGTGGTTAAGACTCCACGCTTCCAATGCAGGGGGCTTGGGTTTGGTCCTGGTCAGGGAACTACATCCCACATGCTGAAACTAAGAGTTCACATGCTGCAACTAAAGATTCTGCATGTCACACCTAAAAGATCCCACATGCCTCAACAAAGATCCCACACTGGCAGTGGAGATCCCGAGTGCCGCAACTAAATAAGTGCCAGTGCAGCCAAATTAATTAATTAATTATTTAAAAAATAGAACTGTGATATAATCCAGCAATTTCACTTCTGGGAATATATCCAAAGGAAATGAAAACACTAACTCGAAAAGATACCTGCACACCCATGTTAATAGCAGCATTATTTATAACAGCCAAGACATGAAAACAACCTAAGTGTCCATCAAGGGATGAATGGATAAAGTATGTATATCATACTACAGTACACACACACACGTGTACATTCGATGGAATATTATTCAGCCATAAAAAATAACAAATGAGGAAATCCTGCAATTTGCAACAACATGGATGGACCTTGAGGGCATTATGCTAAGAGAAATAAGTCAGAAAGAGAAAGACAAATATTGTATGATCTCACTTATATATGGAATCTAAAAACATCTCTGCACACTTGTGTGTGTGTATGTGTGTGTGTGTAATAGAAAAGGGGATCAGATTATGTGTGGTTACCAGAGGGATCAGGGGAAGGGGAGTAAGTGGTCAAAAGGTACAAATTCCCAGTTACAAGATAAATAAATACTAGGGATATAATCTACAGCACAGCTATAGTTAACACTGCTGTATGATATATATGAAATTGTTAAGAGAGTAAGTAAATTCTAAGTGTTCTCATCACAAGAAAAAAATTTTTTTTCTTTTTTTTTGCTTTCTCTTTTGATTGTATCTATAAGAGATGATGATGCTAAATAAATGTATAGCTGTAATCATTTCACAGTATATGTAACTCAAACCATTATGCTCTACACCTTAAACTTATATAGTGATATATCTCAATTAAATCTCAGTAAAACTGGAGGAAAATTAATTAGCATAACAAGCCAAAAAAAAAAAAAGGAGAGAAATTGTGCTTAGGAAGAGCAGAATTCAAGAAACTGGGGGAAGGTGGTGATACTGCTTAGTAGGGTTAAAAGAGAACAACTAGTGGAATACCTCGAAACTTATACCGTAGGGACTTCCCTGGTGGTCCAGTGGTTAAGAATCCAATGCAGGTTCCATCCCTGGTCGTGGAACTAATATCCCACATGCCGTGGGGCAACTGAGCCCGCGAGCCACAACTAGAGAGCCCAAGCACTACAACTAGAGAGACCGCATGCTGCAACTACAGAGCCCACGTGCCCTGGAGCCCCCGCGCCACAACTAGAGAGAAGCCCGCACACGGCTACGAAGAGCCCACGTGCCACAACAGAGATCCCGCATGCTGCTGCAACTAAGGCCCCAAGCAGCCAAATAAATAAATTTTTTTAAAAAAGTATGCCATGGAATATATATTTTCATTCATTCAGAAAATATTTAATACCTGCTCTTTGATCAGGCAATTTTCTAGATGCTTTGGATACATCAGTAAACAAAATAGGTAGAGATCCGTGCCTCTGTGGAGCTGACATTCTTCCAAAGGGGGGATGGGAATCAATAAATAATTCTTACCTATATGTAGAGTGATATTGTAACCCAGTACTCAGATTATATATAAACAAGCTGAACTTTTTCTGAAGGTCAGTCACCTTATTGTTGTTTAGAAAACAAAAAAGGCCACGTTTTTGTCAGATTTTAAGATATCTTGGAAAAAGGCAAAGCCATTACTACCTTTCTCCTTTTTATTAAGTACCTCTCTCTCCTTTGGTTTCCTCATTTGCCTAGCTACCTGATTAACAATGGAGTGCTTTTGTGGAGATGTTCCTCCTCCTATTGTTCATATCCTTTTCATATTAGGATTGATTCTGTACAAGAAAATCATCATGGATCTTCTCCTCTTCTAGATTTCAAGGTCAACACAAGTTTCTGTAGCCTCTTGAAATGACTTTCTTGCCCACAGAATCAGTTTTATTTCAAAGGGAAAAGTAAAGGATTTCTCTGCTCCTTTCCTAGTGACCAGTGGCAGGACTTGAGATCTCAAGGCTCCAACACACAATTTTAAAAACCTACAAAAGATATGATTTCATCTAATTTTCAGATGGATAGAAAGTGATTTTTTTTTCCCATTTTAAAAATGAGGAGGGGGCTTCCTTGGTGGCGCAGTGGTTGAGAGTCCGCCTGCCGATGCAGGGGACACGGGTTCGTGCCCTGGTCCAGGAAGATCCCACATGCCGCGGAGCGGCTGGGCCCGTGAGCCATGGCCGCTGATCCTGCGCGTCCGGAGCCTGTGCTCCGCAACGGGAGAGGCCACAACAGTGGGAGGCCCGCGTACCGCAAAAAAAAAAAAAGAGGAGGGCTTCCCTGGTGGCGCAGTGGTTGAGAATCTGCCTGCCAATGCAGGGGACATGGATTCGAGCCCCGGTCTGGGAGGACCCCACGTGCTGCGGAGCAACTAGGCCCATGAGTCACAACTACTGAGCCTGCGCGTCTGGAGCCTGTGCTCCGCAACAAGAGGCCACGATAGTGAGAAGCCCATGCACCGCGACAAAGAGTGGCCCCCGCTTGCCGCAACTAGAGAAAGCCCTCACACAGAAACGGAGACCCAACACAGCCAAAAATAAATAATTTTTTTTTAAAAAAGTAAAAATGAGGATTAGCTCAAAGAATAATTTTTCCAAATGAGGAACTCCTGAATAGGTTCCTCTGAGGTATCATCTCCAGCAGGATTTGACAAGGAGATCTCTTTAGGTGAGTCTCACTAAAAATGAATTACCTAGGTCTGGTTTCAGAAATGTTAGAGGAAAGGAAAGACTGACCCATCATTTTTTTCCTCAACTCTTAATATATGGATTAGAGAGGAGAAATAACAAATAATGCCAGGAAAAGCAACGTAACATCTGTGGAGATGTTGGTAGGAGAACTCAAGATGCTGGGCACTGGGGAAAATTCTGTCTTTAAAGTTAATTGAAGTGGATAATGGATGCTTTCTTTCCTAGAAAGAGAAAGAAAAGTATTCTTTTTAAAAATTCAGAACTTACTGTCTACTCCTTCATTCTTTTACACCCTCTTCTCTACAGAAAACACATTAAGAAAGGAGTTAACCCTTTACATTAAGGGGTTTGTCCTGTCTTCTGAGAAGCAATTTTGACTTTAAAAAAAATTGTTATTTTATTGTTGTTAGAAACAGTACATACTCGTAAATATTCCTTTTAATGTAGAAAGATGTGAATTAAAAGATAAAGTTCCCCTTCCCAGAAATATAATAGTTTACCATATACCCTTTCAAACTTTTTCCTATATACATATAGCCGGGTTTTTCCAACACTTTATTATGAAATTTTTCAGCATAGAGAGGTTTGAAAAAACTAAACACAAAATATCCCATCACCTAGATTTTTTTCATTAATATTTGACTGATTTATCATATATTTATCCATCTTTTATTCCATTCTATTTTTAGACATGCTGCAAAGTAAATTGATATACTTCCCCCATAAATATTTCATCATATCAGAATCAAGATCTCAGTATTTGCTTATAGGGTTTTTCTTTTGAGGTGAATTTACCATCAGTAAAATGCACAGGGCTTCTCTGGTGGTGCAGTGGTTAAGAATCCATGTGCCAGTGCAGGAGACACGGGTTCAAGCCCTGGTCCAGGAAGATCCCACATGCCACGGAGCAACTAAGCCCGTGCGCTACAACTACTGAGCCTGTGCTCTAGAGCGCGAGATCCACAACTACTGAGCCCACATGCCACAGCTACAGAAGCCCATGCGCCTAGAGCCCATGCTCCACAACAAGAGAAGCCACCGCAATGAGAAGCCCGCACACTGCAACGAAGAGTAGCCTCCCGCTCACCACAATTAGAGAAAGCCTGGGCACAGCAATGAAGACCCAATGCAGCATGCATGCATGCATCAGTCAATCAATCAATCAGTCTTCTCAGAGTGACATCAATAGCTAGTTAGGTTATATAATTTTTAAAAGAAAATAGGGCTTCTCTGGTGGCTCAGTCGTTAAGAATCAGCCTGCCCTCTCCAAGACCAGCACGATGGCAAAATGAGGAAACAACTAACAAGTGAAGAGTTTGCAGAATGGAAAACCACCCTGACCATCTCTTGAATTTACAGGGATCATAGGTGGAACGTTCCCTTCACTGGCAGCCATCTTTGGCCGTTCTATTTCTGCATCACACTCATCCCTCAATAAAGTCAGTGACTGGATCTTCTCCCAAAGTTTCCCCTGCTTTCCATCAGGCATGGGGAAAAAAAATCAAGAGAGACATTAGTATCTGCAACTGAGGAACTCTTAATCCAATCCAGAAGAAAAGCATCTGTTATGGAAAGAATGAGACATTCAAGGATGTTGGAGACACTGCTCTGAACACATTCTGCACAGCAGTAAAGCAGATTGCCGAGAAAGGAAAAATTCATTCATTTCCAGGAAAAATTTCTCCAATGGTTTGAGAAGAATCTTCTTGTATTCGAGATTCCCTACAGTATGCAAAAAGGCAGTATGTATCAAAAAATCTTTAAAATCTGTGTGCCCTACAACACAGCAATTCTGGAATTTATCCTAACAAGGTAATGAAAACTGGCCCATAGACATTTAGCAACAAAGATGTTTATCAAAGTGCTGTTTGTAATAGTGAACTCTGCAAACATTATACCAAAAAGTAAATTATGGGTACATCTATTTCATGTAACCATTATATATAAGAGAGCATCTATTAGAATGAAAAGTGCATTATGATATTTAAATGGAAAAAGTAAATTACAAAATATAGGTGCAACATTATGACTTAAGAGTCTTTTATTTTGTCCTGTTATTTGCTTGTTTTCTGTAGCAAACATGTATAATTTTTCTAGTAAGAAAAGTTTTTTAAAATGATGAGAAATTCTGTTCCTAAGATCTCATAGAAGCATAAAAAGATGTCTACAATAAAAAATGTATATGAATTAAAAAAAAAAAAGAATCCACCTGCCAATGCAGTGAACACCGGTTCGAGCTCTGGTCCGGGAAGATCCCACATGACGCGGAGCTACTAAGCCCGTGCACCACAACTATTGAACCTGCACTGTAGCGCCTGTGAGCCACAACTGCTGAAGCCCGCACGCCTAGAGCCTGTGCTCCACAACAAGAGAAGCCACCACAGTGAGAAGCCTGTGCACCTCAACGAAGAGTAGCCCCTGCTCGCCGCAACCAGAGAAGGGCCTGCGTGCAGCAACGAAGACCCAATGCAGCCTAAAATAAAATAAATTTATTTTAAAAATTATAAATCAATCAGTCTTCTCAGAGTAACATCAATAGCTAGTTAGGTTATATAATTTTTTAAAAAATAAAATGCACAAATCTTAAATGTACTTTTGCTCAGTTTTTTAAAATTTTCATACACCTCTGTAACCCAGACCCTTCTCAAGAACATTATCATCACCCCAGAAAGTTCCCTCATGCCCTTTCCTAGACAGCCCCCACCATATATAGCTATTTAATGGGGTTTTTTTAAAGTATTTTTAAAAATCAGCCCTTGCTATATATAATATTATTCTGCAACTTGGAGAATGTTTTCATATGAGTAAGTATATACCTCATTTCGTTTTAGTAGCTGCATATTCATTATTTAAATGTACCAAAGTTTACTTCCTTGTTGATAAACCTTTAAGTTGTTTACACTTTTTCATTACAGACTTTGTAGTTATACATTCAGCTTTGGTTCCCTATCATCAGGTGGACTCCAGTCTTCTACCAGATGTAACCCCAGACAGAAACTTGTTATGTTACCCTACCTCCATAAGTTATTTCCCCTTAGATATACCTGTAATCCATGCTGCTATATCATCAGATTTGTCAAATGAATAAACTCATTGCATATAACAAATCACATTTTTATGAAAATAACACACACACCCTTTTTTTTTTGAGGACAAGTTTATTATGCTTTCATTTTAGTCTGGATGTGGTAATAACTTTCCCCCCCAATTTTTTTAATGAGAAATGTGACTTTATTTTACATTTTTGTGAATCTCCTTAATGTCTGGCTTAAATATAGGACAGCTGCATCTATTTTTGCCTTCAATCTGTTGTGATGTTATTCTGGTTTAAATACATGAAGAAATCTGACCTCACATAGGTAAAAAGTTGTAAAAGAGAGGAAGATTTTAATAAATTCAGATAATTGTAGATATTCTTTGATACTGCAGCAAAATTAATCAATAAATGTAATTGTTCCTTAACACTGCAGTGTTGGAGTATGAAATCAGTGGAGTATTAAAATCCATTGGTCTCTCTTGCAATTTAAATGAATTTTTTACCCATGTATGATTTTATCACTTCCTGTATTGGTCACTGAAAAATATTAATTCACTGTATTATATTGCTCTTCCATTTCCTATATGTATCCAAAACAATTCACATTTGTTAATTGCCACTTATTTCATGAGAAAAACTTAAGTATTAAAAAACTTGAGAATCTCATGGTAGTTAATGGACACAAGTTTTCCAAAATTCCAGTGTTCACTCAAACTTAAATTTTGTCATCGGAAACATATTTTCAATTGGGTTTCTTTTCTCTTTTTTTTTTTGTGGTACGCGGGCCTCTCACTTGCTGTGGCCTCTCCCGCTGCGGAGCACAGGCTCCGGACGCACAGGCTCAGCAGCCATGGCTCATGGGCCCAGCCGCTCCGCGGCACGTGGCATCTTCCCAGACCGGGGCACGAACCCGTGTCCCCTGCATCGACAGGTGGACTCTCAACCACTGCGCCACCAGGGAAGTCCACAATTGGGTTTCTTGAAGTAACAAGTTCACTTGACTTACTTTCAGTTCCTAGGTCAGAATAACCAGTCTGTCAGTTCCTTTAAGTAAAAACGGTGTTCCATGAAAAAAGCAACTAGTTCAGCTCACCATTCAAATATTTGCACAAGTGCATTACCTTAAGATAACCATCATACCTCCTTGTGCAGCAGAAATGCTTTATGCATACTTCCATTGTGTCATGCAGAATAAAGATTTTGGTTTTTGGGTCAAGATTTAATATTTTTACTACTTTATCAAGAGCATTCTTAGATGATGCTGGCATAGTTCATTTCTACTAATTTCATTCTAGTACAGTTTTGTGCCATTTGCCTTGATTCATACTAAAACTGCAGTTTTACCCACCATTCTTTTACTCCATTAGTATAAATGTCAGCACAACAAAAATGCATATAATATCTTAGAGTGTTATTAAAATAGTTTTGACCTCTCGGATCCCTTGGGGTAAGCAGAGCAATCTTTGAGAACTGCTGGTCTGGAGACCATGATAGGGCAAAAATCCAGATAACAAGGAAAAGTCTAAGTCCTGCAAGAAATGAGTTGAGCATTATAGTCCTTCACGAACAGAAAGATACAGAGTAAAGAAATTGAAAGGACGTCTTTAAGGTAGAAAAGGGCTCTAAAATTGGCTTTTAAAAGTAGTATTTCAGTAGGTAGGAAAAAATGTTAACAGATCATAAATTTGCATGTAAATACTCTTGAGCTATTTAAATTCAGGGTTGCCTATTTTAGAAAACTCTTATACTTCTTTTTATAGTCAACCTTAGATTATGTACATAATGAAGGAGAATAGATGACAGATGCTCTGGTTAATAATTTTAATGATTGAACAATTCTTAGTATTTAGTTTGCTTCATAATGACCTATTTTTGGTAGTAAATTTACTATGCTAGTTGTTTTATATAAGCTACTATTAAAACATCTTTAGCTTATACCACATGGTGCACAGTGGAAAAGAGTAGCTGAACTTAAAAATTAGTGATGGAAAATTCATAAAATTAAAAATTAAATCTTTATTTTTTTAGTCAGTGCATATTAAATCTTGTGGCTATTTGACCCATTGTATAAATTAGATATTGAAATTGATAGTATTTTTTTGTTTCAGGAAAATACCTAAGGCAAAAGCGAATTGATTTTCAGCTTCCCTATGACATCCTTTGGCAGTGGAAACATAATCAGGTATGAGCGTATCTTACCATGTTTCATTCATAAGTGGTAAACGGGAGAAAGGGCGGTGCAAGTCTTTTTCTCTGCCTCCTTGTTATGCTCTCATCTTAGGAAGTATAGAGAAGTGTCCCTGTGAATGTTAGAGACTAAGAAAAATGAATTTGCATCCATATTTAATGTGACCTCTTTGCCTTTATTCATATTTCAAAATAGCATTAAGTTCCTGCTTCCTTAGGAAACCTTCTGTTATTATTCTGGACTTTTATTTTGGTGGCAAAGATTCTGTTCTGTAAGAATCCTGTTTGATGCAGGTCTCAAGGGAATTTAGATGTACTGCCAGCAGTGCTAAGAAATTTCAGGCTTTATTTTTGTTGGCTCCTTCCCATCAGTTTGGAATTTATTTTTCACATATAAAAGAGAGTCTTCTACCAAAAGAAACAGGGAAAATATTTAACACTCTTGTACTTTTAAAAGATACTTAAATATATTGGGAACTAAAAATGGGAAGGTGCTGTTTTTCTCTCTTGCTTACCTAATTGCAGAGTTTCCCCCAGTTATTTTTATATTAAGCTAAAGCCCCCAGAATCCATATTGAGAACAACCATTGGGAAGTCGTCATGCAAATGAGGTAAATAGGCTCCTGAGTTTTGCCAGAATTCCACCAAAGTTTGACTTTGGAAAGCCAAAAGCAATGAACATTCCCATCTACATTCTCTTCTCTGGTGGCCTCTCTTGAATTCTACGAGGATCAGTATGTTAGATATTTGTCTCAGAGAGTTCATAACAATGAAGGAGATAGTGTTTTGAATCTATACCGACTGAAAAATGATGGTGGGATGATTATTAGAGATTAGTACACTCTAGCTTAAACCAAGTTGCCTTTTTTTGGGGGGGGGGGTTACTGTCTTCTATGGCAAAACACTGACCGACTGACCTAATACATTTTCTTCCTTAATGCATTCTTTATTGCAGTATGAAAGCGCCATTATTCTGCCTACTATCTCCCCTTTGTTCACTAAATTAATTGACTTAATTAAAACGTGAAATGTGTTTCCC
>NW_006785665.1:2374403-2378268 GCF_000442215.2 Lipotes vexillifer
AACCCTGAAAAAGCCAGGGTTCTCATCTTTTTCATTTCGTATACCTACACAGGCCATCTAAACAAGCCCTGTGCAAGTTTTCCAGTCTTTTCATAGTGGCAAATACAATCTTAATTTATCCAAATGAAAAGCTTTGATCTGCAATGTGATTTTCATTTAAGTCTATATAATAACTTGCTGAAGAAACATCTAACAAAAAATGCATTTTCTTTAAACTACTTAGTATTGCTTCCGTTGAATCTAGTTCTCTCTTAAACCCTGATCTAGTAAGTCACCTTTTATTTCAAGGTAAAAAAGTGATCACACTAAGTTTCCCTCAAATTATCCAACCCAGAAAGTCTTGTAAATGTTTCCATATGAGCAGAGTACGTGGATAATTTCCTCTATTTTTAGTGATTGATACTGTTTTCTGGCATTTGAAGTTGAATGCTATATCAAGATTTTTCTGTTTTTTCTTGTAGCTATACAAGAAACCAGATGTCCCACTATATAAAAAAATCCGTTCAAGTGAGTAACATGGGAGCTATTTTTTCTGCCTCCATACAATCAGTGTTCTTAGCCTGGCACTTAAAAAATTATCCTATATATTCACAAACTGTTCTTTGCTGTCTTCTCTCAAGATGTCTACGTTGATGTCAAACCCCTTTCTGGTTATGAGGCTACCACTTGTAACTGTAAGAAACCGGATGATGACACCAAAAAGGGCTGTGTGGATGACTGCCTCAATAGGTACTGTACTAAACTGATTCTGTAAGCACAGGCTTTGAGGTCTGTAAGATACTTCATTTAGGGGAATTCCCTGGCTGTCCAGTGGTTAGGACTGTGCTTTCACTGCCGAGGGCCCAGGTTCAATCCCTGGTTGGGGGACTAAGATCCCACAAGCCGTGTGGCGTGGCCAAAAAAAAAAAAGTCACTTCATTTAGAGGGAAAGGTTAAATAGGCTCTTTGATTTCCCCTCAAGAAGTTGCACAGAGATAGTATATAAAACCTAATTGTTGAGCTGTCTCAGTCTGCTTGGGGTTCTATAACAAAATATCATAGACTTAAACAACAGAAATGTATTTCTCACGGTTCTGGAAGCTGTGAAGTCCAAGGGCAAATTGCCAGCAGATTCAGTGTCTGATGAGGACCCACTTCCTAGCTTATGGACAGCTGCCTTCTCCCTGTGTGCTCACATGGCCTTTCCTCAGTGCATGCTCATGGTAGAGAGAGAGAGAGAGAGATTTCTCTCTCTCTTCCTCTTCTTAGAAGGGCACCAATTCCATTAGGAGGTTCTCACCCTTCTGACCTAATATAAACCTGTTTAACTCCCAAAGACCCTATTTCCAAATACTGTCGCCCTGGAGGCTAGGGCTTCAACTATGAATTTTGAGGGGACACATTCAGCCCATAACATGGGCTAAGTAGAGTAACAGAAAACAGTGTGATCTAGAGTCTTATGTCCTCAGGTTTAAATCCTCTTACTACTTAAGAGACCTGAGGAAAGTTCTTTAACCCCTCTAATAAAAATAACACCATCTTTATGGAGGGGTTTGTGAGGATTATGTGAAACAATGTTTACAATTCATTAAGCACAGTTCTAGAAACCTTCCTAGATCTCAGTATATGGTAGCCATAATGAGGGAGTAAAAGTAGGATGATGGCAGTGAAAGAGAAGAAAGAGGCCATGACATATTTGGGCGGGGGGGAAACTAGGTTGATAAACCATTAGCATGTAGCAGATATACACATGATGATTGAGTCAGTGATGCTAATGAGAGATGGTTATACTACTGTCAGAGATAGAAAGTGTGGACTCTAACTGGTTTGGAGATAAAAATTATGATTTTGATTTGGGACCACTGAGTTTTAAATGACATTGAGATTTCAAAATGGAAATGCCTAATTGAGACAAAGAAGTAGAGATAGAATTTGTTGGTTTTAGTAACATAAGCATATTTATAGCAAAAAAAGAATTAATGAACTTCCCATCAATGCTCCTTGTTCTAGATAGCTTTCCTAGAAAAATACAGCTGCTTTCCCAGTCTCCATCTCTAGTCAACTGTTCTGTGGGCTGAGGGAATCAGCGTTTCTGCTTTAGCGTGCCAGTTGGGGAATTCCCCTTTACGTACATCACTGTAAATTCACATCTTGTCATTGTATGTACATACAGTTGTACATAGTAGTAATAGCTTGGTGTTATAGATAGCTGATTTTTTTCACTCACAGATATTTTATATATGCACTTTTATGTATCATTGTGATCCAAAAGCTCATCCTTTTTAGGTTAGTATGTCACAGTTTGTCCTCCTTCTGTTGTTCGTTATTCAAGTTATTTTTAATGTTTTGCTATTAAAAATGGCACTACTATGAAACTCTTTGTGTAGATTCCTTTCTTTTTTAACCCTTAGAGTGTATTCTCAAAAGAAGAAATACCTGTGCAAACTAAAAGGACATATATATAATTCTTACTGTATACTATCCAATAGCTGTCATGAAATATTGAGTTAATTTTTGGTATCACCACCAATATATAAATATATTTATTTCCCCATAGTTCCACCGCCTTTAGTTATTAACATCTAACTTTATTTCTAGTGCTTTAGTATTTTGTTGGTTTAATATTTTAGAGTATATGTCCTTAAAGTTGTTTAAATGTGTATCTCTTTAGATGCTAACATTTCTGTGCTTGTTGGTATGATATTTTATTGTCTGTGAAATTAGCTGCCTCATTGCTTATTTTTTCTCTTTCTCACAATAGTTCAAGGAGGTAGGTGATAGTTTTACATTGTACAGATGAAGGAACCTAGATTTTGGATGGTAAATTGATCCACATTACATAAGACAAGTGACAGAGACCGAATTTGAACCCACATGTGTTTGATTCAAAAGTCATGTTCTTTCCACTGTACCACACTGCTTATTGTATACGTATTTGATAGTCTTTTAATCTCTTAAAAATTGAAATTTGAACATTTACCTTTACATAATAACATTGGTTGCCTTATATCATATAGTATGGGTGTCACATTTATCCTTCCCATTATGTTTTCATTATTCCAAAAAAAAACAAAACTTACCCCTAAATAAGAAATAAACAGGGTTCCCCTGGTGGCGCAGTGGTTGAGAGTCCGCCTGCCGATGCAGGGGACACGGGTTCGTGCCCCAGTCCGGGAAGATCCCACATGCCGTGAAGCGGCTGGGCCCGTGAGCCATGGCCGCTGGGCCTGTGCGTCCGGAGCCTGTGCTCCGCAGCGGGAGAGGCCACAACAGTGAGAGGCCCGCGTACAGCAAAAAAAAAAAAAAAAAAGTAAAATGTAGGGTGGCTTTGTCTTACCTGTCTTTGTATTCAGAGTTCTGTAAATATTTAAGGGGGTGGGAGAGTTAAAGGATTGGCAGGATCCACTTTCGCATCCATGCAAGACTCATATGTAGAATTGTGCTTACTTGTAAGTAGCCCAGGGAACACTTGATTCAGGACTATATTTTTTAAATTTTTATTTATTTATTTATTTTTGGTTGCATTGGGTCTTCATTGCTGAGTGCAGATTTTCTCTAGTTGCATCGAGCCAGGACTACATTGCAGTGCGTGTTCTTCTCATTGCGGTGGCTTCCCTTGTTGCGAAGCACGGGCTCTAGGCGCGCGGGCTTCAGTAGTTGTGGCACGTGGGCTCAGTAGTTTTGGCTCGAGGGCTCTAGAGTGCAGGCTCAGTAATTGTTGTGCACGGGCTTAGTTGCTCCGTGACATGTGGATCTTCCCAGACCAGGGAATCGAACCCATGTCCCTTGCATTGGCAGGCGGATTCTTAGCCACTGTACCACTAGAGAAGTCCCAGGACTATTTTTAAAACAAATAATGGGGTTTTACAATTACTTCAAATAAAGA
>NW_006785665.1:2378403-2378602 GCF_000442215.2 Lipotes vexillifer
CGGCAGGCGGACTCCCAAGCACTGCGCCACCAGGGAAGCCCCAAATAAAGACTTTAAACACTTGTCCTCCTTTCTTCCAAACAATTTCTAGGAATCACCAACACTGTTTATAAATACTACAGATCTTCCTTGGTGGATACTTGTTTCTGTACACCATCCATATCAAACCCATTGCTGCTCCAGAACATTCCTCTTTCCC